>NC_091359.1:16379166-16531785 GCF_038502225.1 Cherax quadricarinatus | reverse complement strand
AGAACGTTCCAAGCTGCACTAACAAATGCAAGGAATAGAAAGCAAGAACTTAGGCAACAGAAATGGAAACAATTTGTTTGTGGAATAAATAGGTCTACCCCTTTAAGTTTGGCTTGGAAAGGTATAAATAAAATAACCCGGAAAAAGACTGGCAATGTTACTCACCCCTTTCCTCTTGAAAAAGCAATTGACCTCGTAAATGACTGGTCCAAAATATCCAGGAATGAAAACCTTCCATCTCATATTAGAAAAAAACTAAGAGAGTGCTTCTGAGGAAATGTTGAAACTGATTAATTTTACGAGCCAAAATACTGATGAGAGTGATTGCCTTTTCACCGAGTATGAATTAGATAATGCATTAACTAAAGATCGATCAACTGCTCCTGGAGAGGATGGTATAACCTATGACATTCTCAGAACTCTAAGGCACGTGCCTGATAACCCTTTGTTAGCACTGTATAATCTCAGTTGCATTGAGGGAGTTCTTCCTACTTCCTGGACCAATAGTCTCATTGTGCCTATCCCTTAGCCCCAACAGCCTGATACATTTAGACCGATCTCCTTAACTAGTCTTTGTAAAACTTTTGAAAGAATGATACTTAACAGACTGTACTACAGAATCAGACACCAACTTTCCCCCTACCTCTATGGGTTCATGAAAAGTAAAAGTGTGCAGAACTGTATTTCCACCTTTCTCACTGCACACACCTCTACTAGTCTTACCACATTTCTTGATCTAAAATCTGCATTTGAAGTCGCGAACAGAACCGTTATACTACATGAACTAGTCAAAATGAATATTGATGGTAGCTTACTCTGCTGGATAATAGGATACCTGTCAAACAGAGTATCCTCTGTTCTCTACCAAGGCTTTAGAAGTGAATCTAAAGAGATGTCTTTAGGTACACCGCAGGGAGGAGCACTGAGCCCAATGCTATTTAATGTCCTGATTAACGCTCTCCTAAATACTGTACCTGCCTCACCTAAACGTATAGTTATAAGCTATGCTGATGACATCATGATACGTACAACAGGGCGTAAGAAGATGAGCACCATTCTTAATGAAGTTCAAGCAATTTGTAATCGACTAGGCCTCATAATATCCTCCTCTAAAACAAAGATATTAAGAAGCAAACGACATCCCCCACCCATCTATTTGCAGGGTGAAAACATTAGCTACGTTAAAACTTACATATATATTGGTGTAGATGTACCCTTTAACAAATCTACTATACCACAACTAAATAAGAAATGTAATGATAGGCTAAATGCTCTCAAAACTGTTGCTGGCTGCAACCCCAACTATGGTGCTGTGAGAATCGTGAGAATGATGTACATAGCCTATGTTAGGTCCTTAATTGATTATGCTGCTCCCATGTTGATATTAGCTATGGAAAGTTCTCTCCGACCCTTGGAGTTAATGCAGAATGAAGCTCTCAGAATTATTCTTGGCTGTCCCAAATCTACAAAAGTTCTTAACATGAGGAAGGAGCTTGGTATTTCTAGTATCAGTGATGAGACTGTTGAGATTAACACTGTACTCGGCATTAGAATGTTAAGAAATGAACCAGACACTGTCACAAGGAATCTTACTAAATGTCTTGTAGTAAATATACACTGATCTAAATGGATTGTAAAAACGTGCAGTAACATTAAGTTTTATAACCTACATGAACTGTATCACTGTAGGCAACAAGAGCATTTCACCCCTCCATGGAAGATGTGTTCATTTAATATAACATACCTGCAAGTCCCTCCCAAGAAGCTCATTGCTAGTAATCCCTTACCTGGAGTTTACCTGGAGAGGGTTTCGGGAGTCAACGCCCCCCGTGGCCCGGTCTGAGACCAGGTCTCATGGTGGATCAGGGTCTGATCAACCAGGCTGTTAATGCTGGCCGCACGCAAGCTGACGTACGAACCACAGCCCGGCTGGTCAGGTACTGACTTTAGGTGCCTGTCCAGTGCCTTCTTGAAGACAGCCAGGGGTCTATTGGTAATCCCCTTTATGTACGCTGGGAGACAATTGAACAGTCTTGGGCCCCGGACACTTATTTTGTCTCTCAGTGTACTCTCCTGCCGAGTCTTTTGCTTTCATAGGGAGTGATTTTCGTGTGCACATTTGGTACCAATCCCTCCAGGACCTTCCAAGTGTATATTATGGAGTACCTCTCTCTCCTGCGTTCGAGGGAATACAGATCAAGGACCTTCAACCGTCCCCAGTAGTTTTGGTGCCTTATTGTACTTATGTGTACCGTGAAAGTTCTTTGTACATTCCCCAGGTCTGCAATGTCGTCAGCCTTGAAGGGGGCAGTTAGTGTACAGCAGTATTCCAGCCTAGAGAGCACAAGCGATTTGAAGAGAATCAACATGAGCTTGGCGTCCGTAGTTTTGAAGGTTCTCATTATCCATCCTATCATTTTTCTACCGGATGAGGTAGATACATTGTTGTGGTCTTTGAAGGCGAGATCCTCTGACATTATCACTCCCAGGTCCTTCACATTACTTTTTCGCTCTATTGTATGGTTAGAATTTGTCGTATACCCTGACGCATTTTTAATTTCTTCAAGTTTCCCATATCTGAGTAGTTGGAATTTCTCTTCGTTGAACTTCATATTGTTTTGAGTGGCCCATTCAAAGGTTTGGTTGACGTCCGCTTGGAGTCTCGCAGTGTCTTCGATGGAGGTAACTGCCATGGTAATCTGGGTGTCATCCGCAAAGGAAGACACGGAGCTATGGCTTACATCTCTGTCTATGTCAGAAATGAGGACGATGAATAGAATGGGAGCGAGTACTGTGCCTTGTGGAACAGAGCTTTTTACCATGGCTGCCTGGGACTTTACTCTGCTTACTATTACTCTTTGTGTTCTATTTGTCAAGAAGTTGTAGATCCAGCTACCAACTTTTCCCGTTATTCCTTTATCACGCATTTTGTGTGCTATTACACCATGGTCACACTAGTCGAATGCTTTTGCAAAGTCTGTGTCTACTACATCTGTATTTTGTTGTGGTCCAGTAGCTGGAACAGGCAGGAGCGACCTGCTCTAAACCCGTGTTTGCCCTGGGTTGTGTAACTGATGGGTATCTAGGTGGTTGGCTATCTTGCTTCTTAGAACCCTCTCAAAGACTTTTATGACATGGGATGTTAGTGCTATCGGTCTGTAGTTCTTTGCAATTGCTTTACTGCCACCTTTGTGGAGTGAGGCTATGTCTTGTTTTTAGTGTGTGTGGAATGATCCCTGTGTCCATGCTCCCTTTCCATAAAATACTGAAAGCACGCGATAGGGGCTTCTTGCAATTCTTGATGAACACGGAGTTCCACGAGTCTGAGCCTGGGGCAGAGTGCATGGGTATGTCATTACTTCCTCTTCAGTCTTGTGGAGTTAGAATAATATCCGAGAGTTTTGGGATGACTAAATTTTGGGTTTCGTTCATAAAGAATTCATTTGGATTGTCGACCCTTAGTCTGGGCAGCGGCTCGCTGAACAATGAATCATATTGGGACTCTAGTATCTCACTAATTTCTTGGCTGTCATCTGTGTATGTCCCATCCCGCCTAAGCAGGGGAACAATACTGGATGTTGTTTTTACCTTAGATTTAGCATAAGAGAAGAAGTATTTTGTTGTTGTTTTTTTTCAATTTCCTTTATGGCTTTTAGTTCTTCCTGTGATTCTTGTCTCCTATAAGATTCCTTCAGCTTAAGTTTGAGATTTGCAATTTCATTGACTAGTGCCTCCCTTCATATTTCAGATATATTGGCCCCACTCAGCAGCTCTGTGACTCTTCGCCTTTGTCTGTATAGAGAACGTCTCTCTCTTTCTAGTTTACATCTTCTCTTTCTTTTTCTTAATCTGTCTTGAACAGATCTCAAGAACCACAGAATTCATTTTTTCAAGGCAAATGTTCGGATCCATGTTGTTTAGAATATCTTCCCAGCTTGTTTTATTCAGGTCATGGTTTACTTGATCCCATTGTATGTGTTTGTTAATGAAATTGAATTTCGTGAAAAGACCTTCATGACTGCTCACATTTTGCTGGTCCGGAGCCTTGTGCATACATGTCTGCACGTCTATTATGTTGTGATCTGAGTGTATTGTCTTCGATACAGTTATATTACGTATCAGATCGTCATTGTTAGTATTTTCTAGTCTTGTGGGCTCTACTATTTGTTAAAGCAACTGCTCAAGAAGAAATTTATCGCTTAGATGGCACTGGACAAGCACCTAAAGTCGGTACCTGACAAGCCGGGCAGTGACTCGTACGTTGGATTGCGTGCAGCCAGCAGTAACAGCCTGGTTGATCAGGCTCTGATCCACCAGGAGGCCTGGTCACAGACCGGGCCGCGGGGGCGTTGACCCCCGGAATTCTCTCCAGGTAAACTCCAGGTAATAAGTTATCACAAGTTATATACACTGATGGATATAAACAGGAGTCTTCTGGCAGGGCTGCATCTGCTCTTATTGCCACCTCCATAGTTAAGAACCATAATAAATTTGTTGAACTAGGCATAAGAATTAACAACTGGACATCAACACTGCAAACTGAATTGTTTGCAATTTTAATGGCGCTAAACCTAACTTATGACACTGACCTTGACTCTATCATCATTACTGATTCTGTCATCACTGAAGGCTCTTAATTCATATAATGTCCAACAACATGCTCATTGGAGAAGCCGGGTATAGATACTCAAAAATCCGGGTCAAAGGAATTAATGTACAATTGCTATGGATCCCATCACACACTGGATTACTCCTTCATGATAAAGTTGATATGTTAGCCATGAAGAGTACCCAGGAAGAGAATGTAGAATATAACTTTGGTATAACTGTGTCTAGCATTAGGAATAATATTAGGAGAGAGGTAAATAATGAAAATGATTGTTATAGGAATGCAGTTAGAAGCCTGAGTAGATCTATAACCCACTATGATAACATGAACGTAGATAAGTATGTTTATGGAGCAACTTGCAATGTGAACAGACTGACTGATGTTGTAGTGGCCAGACTTAGGCTTGGTTACAAGTACTTCTGACAGCTTGGCAGACACACACATGATGATCAAACTAAATGTAAATTATGTGATCAGGCATATGGTCACTGTCTTGAACACTATGTGCTTAATTGTCCACTTATTGAGGAATACAGAGATAGTATAATAATCTATGTGACATGTCAAGATATCTTATTAATGAAAATAAGATACCAGATATACTAAGCAAATTTCCTAAATTTGCTTGTAACAGATAAGTGAACTGTAGATATAAATCCATATGTACACCTGTTAACCCTGTTGGGGCCTGGTTCCTAGGCCTGTAGTGTATCCATATGCTCTTGAGCTACCTTCCACAGGATGGATGTGGGATGCACAATAAACTAACCACTTCGGTGGCAAAATCTCATCTAAATCTGACCTAATTTGCCCGAAATGCTCAGCATTAAAAGAGCTTTTTATTTATAGTAGTATGTCATTGATGTCAACTAGGCCTGTATACCTTGTACTTGTACCTGTAGTAAATAAAGATATTAGATTAGATTTTGCCACCGAAGTGGCTAGTTTATTGTGCACTCCATATCCATCCTATAATAATAACGAACGCCGCCAACTCAGTGCACTGTTTACCTCGCTGTGGGAGCAGTTCTCTTATGCTTTACCTGGAGAGAGTTCCGGGGGTCAACGCCCCCGCGGCCCGGTCTGTGACCAGGCCTCCTGGTGGATCAGAGCCTGATCAACCAGGCTGTTACTGTTGCCTGCACGCAATCCAACGTACGAGCCTCAGCCCAGCTGGTCAGGTACCGACTTGAGGTGCTTGTCCAGTGCCAGCTTGAAGACAGCCAGGGGTCTATTGGTAATCCCCCTTATGTATGCTGGGAGGCAGTTGAACAGTCTTGGTCCCCTGACACTTACTGTATTGTCTCTTAACGTGCTAGTGACATCCCTGCTTTTCATTGGGGGATGTTGCATCGTCTGCCGAGTCTTTTGCTTTCTTTGTGAGTGATTTTCGTGTGTAAGTTTGGTACTAGTCCCTCTAGGATTTTCCAGGTGTATATAATCTTGTATCGCTCCCGCCTGCGTTCCAGGGAATACAGGTTCAGGAACTTCAAGCGCTCCCAGTAACTGAGGTGTTTTATCTTCATTATGTGCGCTTTGCTTGCATTTTTGAGTCATTTGGCCAAATTTCGTTTTTCTAAGCATGGGTCTTAAGAAAGTAAGTATAAAGAACAGTGCTGAGAAGAAAAAGAGGATGATTTCCATAGAATTAAGGCATGAAATCATAGATAAATAAGCGAAGTGTCTAGGTTTTGGGTTGAGGGGGGAGCTGGCTCGTAACTCAGATGTTGGCTCGTAACTCACAGCAAAAACTCGACCGAGCGACGGCTCGTATCTCAAAATACTTGTGTATATATATATATATGTCGTGCCGAATATGTAAAACTGGTCAATTAGGAAGAACTCATTTAAAAATTAAGTCCTTTCTAAAATTTTCTTTTATACATTTAAAGATATATTTTTTTCATTAATGTTAATGTAAAAATTTTTAATTTTGCACCAAAAGAATCTTAGAAAACTTACCTAACCTTATTATAACAAGAACAATTTATTTTAGCCTAACCCAACTAAATATATTTTAGATTTGTTTACAATAATTTAATACTAAATAAACACAGTGAAATATAATTTTTTCGTTAGGTTCAGAATGATTTTTGGCGAGATTATTGCATACACAAATTTTCTCTTGTCCTATATGGCAAGATGAACGTTGCTATTTAAGCCAAGATCGCAAGTTCTGCCTATTCGGCACGACATATAAATATATATATATATATATATATATATATATATATATATATATATATATATATATATATATATATATATATATATATATATATATATATATATATATATATATATATAAATATATATATATATATATATATATATATATATATATATATATATATTCAAACACAGAATCTCAGGTTTATCCTACTAACCTGTGAAAGTTCATTAGGAAATATTTTTATCAATATATTCATTATTATAATCACTGGTAATCGGTCATTACATAAAGGAATTTATCACGTTTTATTCGAGAAGCAAAAAACCTTCTTCTTCTTCTACTTATGACCAGAGCTTTGGTGAGATGGGTAAGGAAGAAGGATGGGTAAGGATAGAAATTTTGGAAAAGGGTGGGAGGGGGGAGAGAGGTAGGATATAAAAGGTAAGTGGCCCAACCACTTTGGTGTAATTTAAAAAGTGTACGTGAAATGATAAGATATTCTTTAAGGGGTATAAGACTAACCCATCAGAGTCACATAGATATAACAGATATATAAGTACATGACTCTGAATTGGTAGTAATTACACAAGTTGCAATTGCCTTTTTTTTTTTTTTTTGCGATTGCACAACGGATATTTATGCGACAATGAAGGCAATAATTTTCTGGCCAGTTTATAGAATTACGTGACAATGGCTTCTTACAGGTGGTGTCCAGCCATAGTAAATAGCATAATTTTTACATTAGATTGTTATATAAGATTTCTCCCTAATTGGGGGCGATGATGTTCTCAGTATACATAGAAGGGTTCTGGTGTTACCCAATCTTCTTCATCAGGGAGGTTGATCAATATCATGGGTCGAGGGTAATCATCTTTATGTATGAAACGACGGACCCTACGAACATCAAAACTTATAAAGTGAATTGCATAAGAAAAACATTGTTTTTTTTTTTTACTTTACAATTGAATATTTGGAGTTTTTTTTTTCAGAAGTGACTACAACATTGAAAACATCTACACGACCGCCTACAACCACACGTCCAGCATTCAGTACGACCAGAACACCAGCATTCAATACGACCAGAACACCAGCATTCAATACGACCAGAACACCAGCATTCAGTACGACCAGAACACCAGCATTCAATACGACCAGAACACCAGCATTCAATACGACCAGAACACCAGCATTCAGTACGACCAGAACACCAGCATTCAATACGACCAGAACACCAGCATTCAGTACGACCAGAACATCAGCATTCAATACGACCAAAACACCAGCATTCAATACGACCAGAACACCAGCATTCAGTACGACCAGAACACCAGCATTCAATACGACCAGAACACCAGCATTCAATACGACCAGAACACCAGCATTCAGTACGACCAGAACACCAGCATTCAATACGACCAGAACACCAGCATTCAATACGACCAGAACACCAGCATTCAGTACGACCAGAACACCAGCATTCAGTACGACCAGAACACCAGCATTCAGTACGACCAAATCGGTATTCATATCTTCCACCACAACCAATACGTCCAAAAGTGCATCATTTACAACGACTGCTGTTCCATTAAGTACGTCCACTGTCATAACATTAACTAGTAATACAACTACGAAGCCAGCAAATGTAACAATAATTACGTCATCTACAGCTTCAAGCATTACATTTACAAACACAACTAATTCTTCCATATCCACAAGTACAATAATTACTATTAATAACGTAACTACATCCACTAATACGTCCGCTTTCACAACTACATCTATTAATACGTCTGCTGTCACGACTACATCAACTAATACAAGCACAGTTACATCTAACAGTACATCTACTAGCGGTACTACATCAACCAACACGTCTACAGCCACAGCTACATCTATCAGTAATACATCTAGTTCAATATCTTCTAGTACAATTACATCTATTAGTGCATTGTCTACTAACACAACGTCAGCTATTACAACTACACCTACAAGTTCAACTATATCTAGCACACCTACTAGCACTACTACTAGCATAACTACATCTACTAGTGCAACTACATCTACTAGTACATCAACCACTACATCTACATCAACGACCATAAGTACACCTTCTACAACAGTCACATCTACTAGCACTACTTCTAGCACAACTACATCTACTAGCACTACTACATCTACAGCACTTCTACTAGCACAACTACATCTAGTACAACGTCTACTAGTACAACTACATCTACTAGCACTATTACTAGCACAACTACATCTACTAGCACTACTACAACTACATCTACTAGCACTACAACTACATCTACTAGCACTACTACTTCTAGCACATCTACTAGCACCACTACATCTACTAGCACTACTACTTCTAGCACATCTACTAGCACCACTACTTCTAGCACATCTACTAGCACTACTACTTCTAGCACATCTACTAGCACTACTACTTCTAGCACATCTACTAGCACTACTACTTCTAGCACATCTACTAGCACCACTACTTCTAGCACATCTACTAGCACTACTACTTCTAGCACATCTACTAGCACCACTACATCTACTAGCACCACTACATCTACTAGCACTACTACTTCTAGCACATCTACTAGCACCACTACTTCTAGCACATCTACTAGCACTACTACTTCTAGCACATCTACTAGCACTACTACTTCTAGCACATCTACTAGCACCACTACATCTACTAGCACTACTACTTCTAGCACATCTACTAGCACCACTACTTCTAGCACATCTACTAGCACTACTACTTCTAGCACATCTACTAGCACCACTACATCTACTAGCACTACTACTTCCTGGCAAATGAGTGACATCACACTTCCTGGCAAATGAGTGACATCACACTTCCTGGCAAATGAGTGACATCACACTTCCTAGCAAATGAGTGACATCACACTTCCTGGCAAATGAGTGACATCACACTTCCTGGCAAATGAGTGACATCACACTTCCTGGCAAATGAGTGACATCACACTTCCTGGCAAATGAGTGACATCACACTTCCTGGCAAATGAGTGACATCACACTTTCTGGCAAATGAGTGACATAACACTTCCTAGCAAATGAGTGACATCTACATATATCATTTGGTCTCTGGCAAGAACAAGACTCATATATGCTATATTGGTCCCTGACCTAAGTAGATAATTTACCCACTCATATAATCCATAAATAAATGCCAGCTGATAGAATGACATCTATAAGATTTATATCAACAAAGTATATACAGTGTTAATTTTGAAAGGTTGGGTTTGATTAGTACCTGACGTATTGAAGTAAATTCTTAAGTAGCTTTGGGAAAAAGTTAGACAAATAGGTGGGTAGGAATAGTTGGTTTTGAGCAAAACTTACCTAGTATGGGCCAGTAGGACTGCTGCAGTATTCCTCCATTCTTATGTCCATATGTGTGTGTGTAACTTGATCAAATTTGTATTATTCTTTAACTTTTATTTTAATAAATGCACCACAGCATCACATAATCAGTCTTTTCAACTGAACCTGTTTACACTGTACCTACAATATAATAATGTTCTGATAATAGGAGAACATTTAAGACTCGCATCTTAATGGCATTATTCTATCCTGCCACTTGTTTCAAAATCATTTATTAATTAGGTTATCAGTATTGTTACTTAAGGAAAGCACTAAACTCGTAGGGGGTCATACAACGCCTGGGGCCAGTGGGCCTGCTGCAGTGTTCCTTTTTTTCTTTTGTTCTTAAGTCTTCAACCAAATATGTGAAGATCTAAATGAATTAACAAGTTATTTTGTCAGAAGATGTCAAAGTTCTTCCCAGAACATCGTATCAAGACAATATTAACTATTTATTTGGTATTTTCATCTATTTCTTATATATCGCAAGATTCAAAAAAGTTATGAAGGTTTAGAAGCAACATTCATTGTTGATGATGGTTTAGAACCAATAGTCAGGATGATCAGTAATAAATTCCTGGTCATGGCAATGTAAATGTTTGTGCTTTTATTTAAGTCAATATCGCTACTTAAAAAAATATATTTAAAAAATATATTAATCAAGTTATCATATGTATATATTTAGGCAACTTTTATTATTATTATTATTATTATTATTATTATTAAAGATTCGCCGGTATTCTCCCGGCCCGGGCCTTGTCCAAGTGGTGGCCCGGCCTTGGCTCCCTCTTTAGGGAGTGTCTGAGACCTAAGTCTCCCATGGGAGGAGGTACAAGTACCTCCTCATCTCTGGGACCAACTGTCCCCAGGCCTAGCCACAAGCTAGGCCTCTCTGGTCTGCCATCCCCGCCACAAGAGGGCAAATGGGAATGACAGTCTTATGAGCTACAAGCTCGGGCACAGACACCTGCCCTAGAAGGGCTGGGCATGGTGTTGATGAGGCAACTTTAGCTAAAGTGTAAAGTGTTTTAATGAATTCTGTATAAAAATTAATGTTTCACGATTTTGATGGTAAATCAAAAAGTAATGGAGGTTTAATATAAACTTCATAATAATTATTTTTTTTATTTTTGTATTTAAGAAATTGGAATAATAATTTTAATGTTACAACTTTCGAATCTTTCTTCAAATTGACTAATTCTTTATTTCTGATATTTAACAGCATTATAAACTCCAGCCTCACCCTATACTATTCCTTATGTATGCTTTAAATTAGAAGAGGCTGGGCATATAGAATCCAGGGATAACTTTCTTAGATCATTTCAGGTACGGGGGAGGGGGCTAGGTTTGTGATGTGCCTTTCTTAGATTATGAAGGTACATGGGTTTATAATGTACTTTTTTAGATCCTGTAGGTACATGGGTTTATAATGTACTTTTTTTAGACCATGTAGGTACATGGGTTTATAATGTACTTTTTTTAGACCATGTAGGTACATGGGTTTATGATATGCCTTTCTTAGATGGCGCAGTGAACGAAAAAAAGCCACACCAGAAAGGATCATATAACGAATGCGAGGCATTAATAAGTTTAATTAGGTACATGTTTACACAATTACTATTATACATAGTGTAAATTACCTAGGATAACCTCCCCCCAAAAAAAGCCAGAGTGACATATTTACATTGGAGTTCAATCCAAGGACAGAGAATTTCAGTACCAGTTGCCCACATCAAGGCACCTCCCATTTATTTATTTATTTATTTATTTTTATTTGGACATGATACATAGTTGTACAAAGAACTATAGTTATTGGGTGTACATGCCAAAAGTCCCTTGTATGCAGAGAATTATGGACAGGCTTAAAATTAACTTAAGATTAACTAAGCAATGATATATTCAGTGGTAAAAATTACAGTAAACAAATTACAACATGAAGTACACATCAGCATTTCAAATAAGAAGCATTAAAGTTATACATATTTGTAGCATAACAATGTATAATATAATCGAATCAGATGGAGTAAAATTAATTATTTGTAGTACAGAAACAGGTCATATGGTCATTAGATGAGTTACTGGACATTCAAGAGAATGGAGTATTCTATAACGTAATGTAATTAAAAAAAACATTGTTTGATAGGGTCACAGGTTATACATTTATGACATTCAATTATTCAGTATTTATTTAGATGTGGTTGAGTAAGTGGTTTTTAAGAAGAGTCTTGAACTAATAAACAGACAGTATTTCTTTTACATTCACAGGTAATAAATTCCAGATTTTTGGGCCTTTTATGTGAATTGAGTTTTTACATAGTGTGAGATGGACACGAGGAACATCAAAGAGTGATCTGTGCCTTGTGTTATGGTTATGTGTTCTGTTGAGGTTGGTAAGGAGACGTTTGAGGGGAGGGTTAATATCAGAGTTAAGCGTTCTATGTATGTAGTAGGTACAATAATAAGTATGGATGTTTTGTACAGTGAGTAGGTTTAAAGTTTTGAATATTGGTGGAGTGTGCTGCCTGGAGTGGGAATTTGTTATCATTCTGTCTACAGCCTTTTGTTGGGTAATTAATGGTCTGAGATGATTTATTGTTGTTGAGCCCCATGCACAAATTCCATAGGTGAGATAGGGGTAAATGAGTGAGTGATATAGGGCCAGGAGAGCTTGGAGATTTTCTTGGAAATTTGTTGTACAAGTGTTTGAAATTTGATTCTATTATCAAGGTGGATTCCTAAGAATTTTCCCTCTGTGAGCTTTGTGATAGGTGATCCATTTATCATTATGTTAAAAGGAACATCTGTAGTTCTGTTCCCAAACTGAATGAAGTAGGTTTTGTCAATATCGAGAGTAAATTTGTTAATCATCATCCAAGTAGATATTTTCTATAATTCGGTATTTACAGTATTGGCTAGCATGACTGGGCTTGGGTGAGAGTAGACGTATGTAGTGTCATCTGCAAATAGTGTGGGTTTGAGTAGTTGAGATGCATTTGGCAGGTCGTTTATGTAAATGAGAAAGAGAAGAGGGCCTAGGACACTTCCCTGTGGGACTCCAACTGTAATTGGCTGTGTGGAAGAGTTTGCTCCATTTGTGTACATATATTGGCTTCTGTTGCTGAGGTATGACTTTAGGTAGCTGAGGGAGTGCCCTTTTATACCATAGTGTGATAATTTTCATGTGCAGCAAATCATGGTCAACTGTTTGGAGAGTTGAAGGAGGAGGTCTTGCTTCTCCAGGAGGAGATTAGGAGGCTGAAGGTCCACCTCAATGGGCCTGGGAGAGTGTGTGAGGTGGTTGGAGATGTGGGGAATGAGGCTTCTAGCAGTGAGGTGCAGTCTGTCTCTCACTGTGAGGAGGCTGTAGGTGGGGAGGTAGCAACGGGTACCAGCAGTGAGGTGCAGCCCAGCACCTGCTACAAGTGGCGAGTTGTTCACAGTAATGGGAGGCGCATCAGAGTAAGGAAAGTTAAGAGTGAAGATCTGAAGGTAGGAAATCGCTTCTCTGTTCTCCAGGATGAATGTACTTCAGTGGCCAGTGAAGGTAAGGGTACTACTGCCCCTGCTAATGAAGGTAAGCGCATTCTTGTGGTTGGTGACTCTCAGGTAAGATATGTTGACCGTGCTTTTTGTAATAGGAATAAGAAGATGAGAGATAGAGTGTGCTTCCCTGGAGCTGGTGTTGGGGACATTGTCAACAGACTGGATAATATCATGTCAGGTAATGGGAACAAGCCCATTATCTGTCTCAGTGCTGGTGGAAATGATATTGGGAAGGGTAGGAGAGAAGAGCTGCTAGATAAGTACAGGTCAGCTATAGATTTCATTAAGTCTAAGGGAGGGATCCCAATCATATGTAGCATCTTGCCTAGAAGGGGAGTAGGAAATGAATGGTTGTCTAGGGCAATTGGTGTAAATTGCTGGCTAGACAGATACTGCAAGGAACTTGCAATCCCATTCATTGACAACTGGAACAACTTTTATGGCAAACATGATATGTATGCAAGGGATGGGGTTCATCTCTCTGGGGCAGGGGTGGTAGCACTTGCAGACTCGATTGAGAAGGCCATTGGTGAAATGCCTATGATTTTAAACTGATGGAAGATAGAGGTATGGGTGTGTGTGGGAAACAAGCAGGTTGCAA
This sequence comes from Cherax quadricarinatus, assembly GCF_038502225.1. Taxonomy (NCBI): domain Eukaryota; kingdom Metazoa; phylum Arthropoda; class Malacostraca; order Decapoda; family Parastacidae; genus Cherax; species Cherax quadricarinatus. The sequence continues at coordinate 16,517,460 of NC_091359.1, read as the reverse complement.
CACTAGGGTTGGAAACAGTAAATGTATAAAAGGCATTCAGCATGAAGTTATAAATAAAGACAATAGAACAGGTCAGAAAACAAAGGGGGACAGCAGAGGGCAGCAAGGGACTAGCTCCCTTAAGGTTTACTATACTAATAGCAGGAGTGTTAGAAATAAGATAGATGAGCTAAGATTAATTGCAAGTGCAGGAAACATAGATATTATTGCTATAACAGAGACCTGGCTCAATCTGAAAGATAGTGAGATGCCATCTGAATGTCACATACAAGGCTATAAATTATTCCACACTGACAGGGTCAACAGGAAAGGTGGTGGAGTAGCGATGTATGTCAGAGACAATTTAAATTGTTGTGTTAGACAAGATATTAAATTAGAAGCGTCAGCCACTGAATCTGTTTGGTTACAGCTTCTCGAGGGCCGAGAAAAACTAATTTTGGGTGTGATTTACAGGGCCCCAAATCTTGATAGGGAGTGCAGTAAACTTCTATGGGACGAAATTCGTAAGGCATCTACATACGAAAATGTTGTGCTAATGGGAGACTTCAACTATAGACAGATTGACTGGAGCAATTTGACAGGAAATTTAGAGTCGGGTGACTTTCTTGATACGATCCAGGATTGTTTTTTAAAACAGTTTGTGACAGAGCCAACTAGGGGAAATAACCTCCTTGACTTGGTTCTTGCCAGTAGGGAAACACTAATTAATAATCTTGAGGTTAATGATGAGCTTGGGGAGAGTGATCACAAATCACTCAGTTTTAACATATCATGGAATTCCCCTAATAATGGCAATCAAGTCTCCGTCCCTGACTTTCGCTTGGCTGATTTCATAGGACTGAAAAATTACTTAGGTGGGCTGAACTGGAATGACCTGACTAGGGGTCAGGTAGGTGGTGATGGTTGCCGATATGATGCTTTCCAGGGCATAGTTCTAGCTGCTCAGTCAAATTATGTTCCAAATAGGGAAATCAGATCAAACAAAAATGATCCTAAATGGATGAACAATAGATTAAAATATCTGATTGGTCAAAAGAGAGGCATATATAGGCAAATCAAAAGAGGAGAGGGGCAATTAAGAAATCGATATATTCAGTTAAAGAGAGAAATAAAAAAGGGAATTAGAAAAGCAAAAAGAGATTATGAGGTTAAAGTTGCAAGAGAATCGAAGACTAACCCAAAAGGATTCTTTCAGGTATACAGAAGTAAGATCAGGGACAAGATAGGCCCACTCAAAAGTTCCTCGGGTCAGCTCACTGACAGTGATAAGGAAATGTGTAGAATTTTTAACACATACTTCCTCTCAGTTTTTACACAGGAGGATACCAGTGATATTCCAGTAATGATAAATTATGTAGAACAGGACGATAATAAACTGTGCACTATTAGGGTCACAAGTGACATGGTCCTTAGGCAAATAGATAAATTAAAACCTAACAAATCCCCAGGCCCTGATGAACTGTATGCAAGGGTTCTAAAGGAATGTAAAGAGGAGCTTAGCACACCTTTGGCTAATCTTTTCAACATATCACTACAAACTGGCATGGTGCCAGATAAGTGGAAAATGGCAAATGTGATACCTATTTTCAAAGCAGGTGACAGGTCCTTAGCTTCGAACTATAGACCAATAAGCCTAACCTCCATAGTGGGAAAATTTATGGAATCAATAATTGCCGAGGCAGTTCGTAGCCACCTTGAAAAGCATAAATTAATCAACGAATCTCAGCATGGTTTTACAAAGGGACGTTCCTGCCTTACGAATTTATTAACTTTTTTCACTAAGGTATTTGAGGAGGTAGATCATGGTAACGAATATGATATTGTGTATATGGACTTCAGTAAGGCTTTTGACAGGGTCCCACATCAGAGACTATTGAGGAAAATTAAAGCACATGGAATAGGAGGAGAAATTTTTTCCTGGATAGAGGCATGGTTGACAAATAGGCAGCAGAGAGTTTGCATAAATGGGGAGAAATCAGAGTGGGGAAGCGTCACGAGCGGTGTTCCACAGGGGTCAGTGTTGGGCCCCCTGCTGTTCACAATCTACATAAACGACATAGATGAGGGCATAGAGAGCGACATCGGCAAGTTTGCCGATGACACCAAAATAGGCCGTCGAATTCATTCTGACGAGGACATTCGAGCACATAATCAAAACGAAGCGCTAAACCACAAGGGTTATACAGCAACGGTATCAAAAGCTTTACATAAATCAATGAAGATCCCCAATGGGATTTCTTTTTTCTCGAGTGCAGTGTATATTTGTTCTAGCATGTGTATAATAACATCATTCGTATTTTTATTAGGCCTGAACCCAAACTAACAAGGGTTGAGTATGTTGTGGGAGATGAGGTAGGAATAGATTCGCTTATGAATTAGTTTTTCAAAGATTTTAGAGAGAGGGTGTAAGTTGGATATTGGCCTATAGGACACACGACAGACAGATATACACAGACAAATTCGACACACGATTCTGCTTCTGACTCTCGCCTGGGCAAGTCATAGCAGCCCTCCTTACTTGTTCAGTCTCCCTACGATCCCCGTTGGGGAGGGGAACCTCTACCATCTCCACGATGTCTCATCGTGTGAGAATTAAGCCCAAGTCTGCTGTCGTAGACGACGCCACGAAGCTTGAGCTTGCAGCCTCACTCAACACTTGTCTTCACCTCAAATTCTCTAAGATTACCTCACTGAAAGAAGCTTTCATCGTCACCTTTCTCGATGATGCTGAAACTGACAAAGTACTTACACCTACAGCCATGAAGACATTAGATGACCGTGGTTTTACCATCTCCACGTCACCATACATGCGTGCAAAACGCTCTGTGTTCATGAAATGTCTTGACAGGCTAATCACGAACATGTCTATCGAGGAAATTACGTCATCACTTGAAGACCTCAACACTTGTAAAGATCGCCAATTCTTCCTCGATGCTCAAGGTCACGTTTCTGGACGTTACCATGGCGACCAGAGCATTGTCTGATGGCCTGCCCATCTCTTACTACTACATCAACCCTTGTCAGATTGAGCCTGAACGTTTCACTTACATAACACCTTGTTGGACATGCTACTCGTATAGTCACTCTACTGCTGATTGCCACGTGAAGAATAAGAAGATATGTTCCACTTGTGGGTCTGCAGATCACGACTTTCCTTCTTGCACTTCCACTGCTGCTCCCAACTGCATCAACTGTAAGAGTGATCACCATACTCTTGCAGCCAAATGTCCAGTGCGCAAGGATATCCTCTCTAAGAAACTGAAAGATGAAACTAAGAAGTCTACAGGAAACTCTCCTACTTATGCTGCTATAGCTAAGCTTCAGACGACCACCACCAAGATTCTACAAGCCACTCAGCAACCTCCACCACTCACGGCCTCTCCTCTACCAGACGATATTTCCACAAAATTCTACTACTGCCTGATGTATGCACACATGCAAAATGCAGCTAACCCGGGTTGTTTCAATACAACTATGAACGATATTCTTGCCCTCAACAATCTGCCATCATTCAACTTCCCAGCTAGTCCTGCTTCAGCCGATGTTTTGAAGATTATCCCAAAAATCGTCAGTTTCGAGGCACCAGATGACTTGCAAGATTTGATTTCTGCAGAAGCCACCTGCTCTATTTCGCAATCCACCAATGAGAGACCACCACCTCCTCCAGCCACCGCCACTGCCAAGAACCAATCAGAGCCCTCAATGCCTCCCCCTTCCTCCACCAATGAGAAACCGCCTCCAACGCCAACCACCACATCCATCAAGACACGAGCTGCGTCCTCGTCTTCCAACCCCAACAAAACTGACCAATCATCGACTTCACTTGTCGCTCACTCTAAGGATAAACAACACTATAATACGATACGTGGAGTCTCTTTCTTCACTACTCCTGAGTATCCTAAAGAAGTGGATGCAAAGACATTGATCCCCCTCCTCCAGAGCGACGAAGTCAATTCGTCTGTAGACCATCACGTGCTCTCTTCCTTAGAGAAGTCATCAATCTCATTAATGCTCCATTATTATTATTATAATCAAGGGGGAAGCGCTAAACCCGGAGGATTATACAGCGCCTAGGGGGGGGATGTGGGAGGCATTCAGGCTTAATTCGGGGAACTGGAGTACAGATCCAATTCCCTAAATCAAGAGCCCCTCACCAACATCAAGGAACCTTCATTGAGGGGTATTAATGCTCCAGAGATCGACCCAGACCGCAAATTTAGACTCATGACCATGCAAATACCGACGTTCCAGAATCTTTCTAATGGGACAATAGCTTAACACACCTCAAGCCGACCTCCACCAATACAACTCATCCTGCTTGCTGCCTTCTGACACTCCCAGCTACTGCCGCAAGCTTCGCCATCCTCTCCTTCGCTTCTGATGACCAGAGCTTTGGTAAGATGGGTAAGGAAGAAGGATGGGTAAGGATGGAAATATTGGAAAAGGGTGGGAGGGGGGGGAGAGGTAGGATATAAAAGGTAAGTGGCCCAACCACTTTGGTGCAAAGTGTATGTGAATTGATAAGATATTCTTTAAGGGGTATAATACTAACCCATCAGAGTCACATAGATATAATAGGTATATAACTACATGACTCTGAATTGGTAGTAGTTATACAAGTTGCAATTGCTTTTTTTTTTTTTTTTTTTTTTTTCCCGCGATTGCACAACGGATATTTATACGACAAGAAAGGCAATAATTTTCTGGCCAATTTATAAGTTCGTGACAATAGCTTCTTAATGGTGGTGTCCAACAATAGTCAATAGCATAATTTTACATTAGAAAGTTATTTAAGATGTCTCCCTAATTGGGGGCGATGATTTTCAGTATACATAGAAGGATTCTGGTGGTATCCAATCTTCTTCATCAGGTAAGTTGCTCAAAATCATGGGTCGAGGGTAATCATCTTTATGAATAAAACGACGAACCCTCTGTGGGAGAGTCATTCTTTGAGTCCTGTGAGGCGGAGTATTGATGGTGTAATCGGTGGTATTTACCACTTGTATAGGATGTTCTCTATCTGGCATGTATAGTTCTTGCATTGTATAAAGTTGTTTCTTTTTTAGGGTGTCAAGGCGTACATTTATGGCAGTAATATCTTGTTGTGTGTGTAAATCTGCCATTTTAACTCTGTCTCTCCTCCTGGTATCGGTAATAAAGCGAAGAGCTCTATTCTGGACCCTTTGTAACCGTAGCATGTTGGTCTTTGTTGTTAATGACATTGGGACACAAGGGTATTCGAGTATAGGTCTTATTATCATTTTATACAGATGTTTTTTGACATGTTGAGGGGCTTGATTGAATCGAAAGAGTCTGCTAAGACCGGCTTTGGCTGTGTTGATCTTTTTAGTTACATGAGATGTTGAGTGGAGCAGCCTGTCTATTTCATATCCCAAGATCTTGTTAGGGTTTCTAATGGCTACAGGTGTACCTCTGATGGAGATACCCCCTTTATCTTCGATTGTTGATAAAGGGGGTATCTCCATCAGAGGTACACCTGTAGCCATTAGAAACCCTAACAAGATCTTGGGATATGAAATAGACAGGCTGCTCCACTCAACATCTCATAAGTGTCTCAATCTTCTTCATAATTGTTCTTCTTCACAACTGTTCTTCTTCACAATTGTTCTTCACAATTGTTCCTCTTCATAACTGTTCTTCACAAATGTTCTTCACAACTGTTCTTCTTTACAACTGTACTTCTTCACAACTGTTCTTTTTCACTACTGAATAAGTAGGTAAAGTGACACACCTGCGAATAATCCAAGAGAAGAACTGACACACCTTTGGGACTGGGCGAACGAAGAATTTCAAGAGGCATCCTGGTGGGAATTCTTTCCTGACAGACCACCTATGCTGGCTTGGATGAAGGATAATTCCCTAAAAAAACAGACTGATGAGGGCTGAGTTCCCAAAGAAGAAGACGTAATGTAGCTGTTAGAGGACGCTGGCCTGGGCACTAAAACAAACAAGACCTTTATCTGATAACCACAACGTCACATTATTTACTGGATGTTAATACATCGCATATACAGTGTTAGTTAGTTTAATATGTTTATTATGCACCCCATACCCATCCTGTGGGCGGTAGTCAAAAGATTACAAAGGTACATAATGGGTACAGGGACTGGACCCCAAAGTTATGATAGCTGAACTAGTTACAAAGGAAGATCTGGTCATAATCATGGCAAGTTACAAAGGTAATGAATCAGTCTCACTCCTATACATGGTTACAGTCATGAACAAATTACAAAGTAATGAGCTGCTGATACGTCCACACCTGGTCACAATTGTAATGAGTTATAAATACAAATATTAAGTGGGTCATACAGTGCATATACAGTGGAACCCCGGATTTCGCACTTAATCCGTTCCAGACGGTGGCTCTAAATCCGAAAAGTGCGAAAACTGAAGCAACATTTCCCATAAAAAATAATGTAAATACAATTAATCCGTTCCAGACACCCAAAATTATTCACAAAAAAAATCATTTTTTAAAGAATAACTGCGTATAGTTTTACATACAGAAAACAATAATAAATGAATATAAATAAATACAAACATTACATACCTTTTTTGAAGACTCCTGTTGGCATGTGGAAGGCGTGGATGGGAGAGGGAGTTGGGTTATTGTTTAGAAGGGGAATCCCCCTTCATAAGGACTTCAGGTATCAAGTCCCTCTCTGGGGTTACTTCTTTGTCTTTTACTGCCACTAGGACCAGCTTGAGAGTCACTGGACCCCTGTCACACAAAAAAACTGTCCAGAGGGCTGTTTCTGGCGTCTCTTTAAGATTTGCCTGAAGTGAGACAAGGTTTTGTCACTGAACATGATGCAGACATGGCTTGTTTCTGCTTGGTCAGGGTGATATTTTTTTCAACAAAACTTTGCAACTCATTTCACTTTGCACACATGTCCTTAATCATTGAAGAAGGCACATTCTCCCCTCTCTTTTCTTCATCCTCTGAAGCAATTTCCTCAGCTGCAGTCTGTTACTGTTCCTGTTGAAGGTGTTGTAGCCTCTTCAGTGGTTAGCTCTTCCCTGTGGTTCTCCACCAACTCTTCCATATCCTGACCACTCACCTCCAACCCCATGGACTTCCACAAAGACACAATACATTCCACAACAGGCATAGGGTCGACAGGGTCACCCTCAAACCCTTCATAATCCTTCTCTTGGACACATTCTAGCCACAATTTTTTCCAAGCAGAGTTCAAAGTCTCGGAAGTCACTTCCTGCCAAGCCTTACCGATAAGCCTTATGCAGTGGAGGTTATTGAAGTGATCCCTCCAGAACTCTCTTACGGATAATTCAGTGTCCGATGTCACTTCAAAACACCTTTGAAACATTGCTTTGGTGTAGAGATTTTTGAAGATTGAAATGACCTGCTGGTCCATGGGCTGGAGTGGTGCTAGGAGGCAAGAACTTCACTGTTATAAAATTAAAGTCCCTAAATAAGTGGTCTTCCAAGTCTGGAGGATGAGAAGGAGCATTGTCCAGTACCAGGAGGCACTTGAGTGGCAATTTATTTTCCAGGAGGTATTTTTTCACACTCGGGCCAAATACTTCGTTGACTCAGTCAGTGAAAATTTGCCTCGTGACCCATGCCTTATTATTAGCTTTCCATATTACACACAATTTACACTTCACGACATTGTTTTTCTTGAACACTCTGGGATCTTCAGAGCGATACACCGGTAAAGGCTAACTTTGAAATCCCCACTAGCATTACCACAGAACAAGAGAGTTAGACTGTCTTTCATAGGCTTGTGTCCTGGCAGTGCCTTTTCCTCCTGCTTGATGTAGGTCCTCCTTGGCATTTTCTTTCAAAAAAGGCCTGTTTCATCACAACTGAACACTTGTTGGGGAGGAATCCTTCATCCTCTACGTAATCCTTGAATTCACACAAGAATTCTTCAGCCGCATGTTTGTCTCAACTTGCAGCCTCACCATGCCTTACAACACTGTGTATGCCACTACGCTTCTTGAATCTGTCGAACCAGCCTCTGCTGGCCTTAAATTCACTTACAGCAGCACTTGTTCCAGGCATTTTCTTTACGAGATCCGCATGTAACTGCCTTGCCTTTTCACAAATGATCGACTCCAAAACACTATCTCCCGCTAATTGTTTTTCGTTGATCCACACCAACAACAACTTCTCCACATCTTCGACTACTTGTGACTTCTGTTTCGATAACATATTCACCCCTTTCGCAACTTTAACTTCATTGATTTCTACTTTCTTTGCCAGGATGGAAAATATTGTTGATTTCGACTTCCCATACATCCTGGCAAGCTTGGCTGAACGTTTCCACTTTCGTACTTTTCTACACTCTCTTTCTTTAATTCTATCGTGTTTCTCACTTTCTTTACCATGGTGGCTTATTTCACAGTCACATTCAATAAACAAGCACAAAAATTGAGAAATATTTCAAATGAATACTCACTCAACCAGCGACAGAGCCAGACTGACGGCGTTCCCTGGGCGGGAAAAGTGCATGATACATGGGATTCCCAGGACAAGATCTGAAATTCGAAGCAAAATCTCTCACAAAAAAAGTGTCTGAAATCCGAAAAGTGCGATGTCAGGTGCGTGCGAAATCTGGGGTTCCACTGTACATGGATTTCAGTTCTGTGATCGTGTTTCAGGTCTTTATGTATATGGGACTCCTCGCCAGTCAGAGATATAGTATCATTAAGCATAAGGCTTTTAACTATGGATAAAATTACTAAGTTCTATTTCAACCTCCGGTCTGCCATAAGGAGATTTAACTTAATTTGTTTTTATTACAAGTATACTCCTACATGGAAAGGTATGCATGCAAACGAACGATACACGAAACCACTTCTGTTCAGTATTTAAGATGTGTTTAAAACTGCAAGCATCAAATGTCATGACTAGTTAAATGTGTCCCTCTTCAGTACAAGAAAGACTGCTATAACTTAAATTGTCAGGCACACCATCTAAAGGGGACAAAAAGATACAAAACATCCAGGTCATGGGAAAACCTGGTTAGTCACAGCCACTCAAGAGGGAGAGGTATTTTAGTGACAGAAAGGAAAAAAACTGGCAGGAAATGGCAGAAATCTTACACCAAATCCAGTCATTCCTGGAGTGGAACCACAGTCGATGGCCTCCACTCCAAACCAACAGATACAGATACTAATGCCGGAAAAAAAAATCCCCCCCCCAGTACTAAAAACAACCGACATAGCCCCACTCCACAAAGGGGGCAGTAAAGCAATAGCAAAGAACTACAGACCGATAGCACTAACATCCCATATCATAAAAATCTTTGAAAGGGTCCTAAGAAGCAAGATCACCATCCATCTAGAAACCCATCAGTTACACAACCCAGGGCAACATGGGTTTAGAACAGGTCGCTCCTGTCTGTCTCAACTACTGGATCACTATGACAAGATCCTAGATGTACTAGAAGACAAAAAGAATGCAGATGTAATATATACAGACTTTGCAAAAGCCTTCGACAAGTGTGACCATGGCGTAATAGCGCACAAAATGCGTGCTAAAGGAATAACAGGAAAAGTTGGTCGATGGATCTATAATTTCCTCACAAACAGAACACAGAGAGTAGTAGTCAACAGAGTAAAGTCCGAGGCAGCTATGGTGAAAAGCTCTGTTCCACAAGGCACAGTACTCGCTCCCATCTTGTTCCTCATCCTCATATCTGACATAGACAAGGATGTCAGCCACAGCACCGTGTCTTCCTTTGCAGATGACACCCGAATCTGCATGACAGTGTCTTCCATTGCAGACACTGCAAAGCTCCAGGCGGACATCAACCAAATCTTTCAGTGGGCTGCAGAAAACAATATGAAGTTCAACGATGAGAAATTTCAATTACACAGATATGGTAAACACGAGGAAATTAAATCTTCATCAGAGTACAAAACAAATTCTGGCCACAAAATAGAGCGAAACACCAACGTCAAAGACCTGGGAGTGATCATGTCGGAGGATCTCACCTTCAGGGACCATAACATTGTATCAATCGCAGCTGGTAGAAAAATGACACGATGGATAATGAGAACCTTCAAAACTAGGGATGCCAAGCCCACGATGACACTCTTCATGTCACTTGTTCTATCTAGGCTGGAATATTGCTGCACACTAACAGCACCTTTCAAGGCAGGTGAAATTGCTGACCAAGAAAATGTACAGAGAACCTTCACGGCACGCATAACGAAGATAAAACACCTCAATTACTGGGAGCACTTGAGGTTCCTGAACCTGTATTCCCGGGAACGCAGGCGGGAGAGGTACATGATTATATACAACTGGAAAATCCTAGAGGGACTAGTACCGAACTTGCACACGAAAATCACTCACTACGAAAGCAAAAGACTTGGCAGACGATGCAACATCCCCCCAATGAAAAGCAGGGGTGTCACTAGCACGTTAAGAGACCATACAATAAGTGTCAGGGGCCCGAGACTGTTCAACTGCCTCCCAGCATACATAAGGGGGATTACCAATAGACCCCTGGCAGTCTTCAAGCTGGCACTGGACAAGCACGTAAGTCGGTACTTGACCAGCCGGGCTGTGGCTCGTACGTTGGTTTGCATGCAGCCAGTAGTAACAGCCTGGTTGATCAGGCTCTGATCCACCAGGAGGCCTGGTCACAGACCGGGCCGGGGGCGTTGACCCCCGGAACTCTCTCCAAGTAAACGCCAGGTAAGCAGAGCTGGCTACACTGAAGCTGTCAAACAACACATTTATAAACACTCTATGAGTAATCGTATGTGACTCAATATTTACTCTTCAAGCACTTGAGGGCTTTATTTAAAACTATTATTAGTCTCATAACAGAATGAGCATTATTTCGCACGATAGCATGTCCATCCAATCAACTATCCAATAACGAGAAGCCTTGAAGGTGCCTCCATTGGAGAGTGTTGTTAACAACCCTAAGCAGGACCCAAGACTTGTAACAGCAGCTCTTTATCAGACCTCTTGGCAAATCTGTATGAATGGTCCCACCAGGTTGGACAATAAAGCAGACTGTAAACGGATGGGGTTGTAGGCGCCCTTATAAACACAAACATTAAATATATATCAGGAACGTGCACGGTAAGCTGTCCAATATACAAAAACAGTTAGAAACAGAAATACAAATAGCTAGAGCTTCATTTAAGGAGGTTATTAATAGAATATTCAAGAGGTTGCTAGTAGAATTGCAGTAAATCAACCATTCAAATCATTATGAAGCTGTGTGTAGTCTGTGGTCAGTCAAACAAACGGGCTTCCACATGGATAAATTGTCATTTTTGTGGAAATTGGTGTCATGCCCCTTGTGCAGATATCCAAGAACTAGCTACAAGCAGTATTAAAACAGGGAAATGTTTTTGGGTATGCCCAAATGAGATAAATCTGTGGACTAAAATCACAAGGGTATTAAAAGAGGACAACATCAAAGCTGCTTTCATAGAAAACCTGGAAGCTTTCTACAACAGATGGGAACATAAAAAGTCTGGGCTGAATGGTACTGCCCTTGATACTGGCCATGTAGTCAGAAACTGTAAGGCTGGAGATGAAGTCCTGGTAGTCAGTAAATGTGGGGCTGATAGTGCTGTCCTGGGAGACAGTAATGGTGAAGCTGGAGGTGCTGTCCTGGGAGACAGTAATGGTGAAGCTGGAGGTGCTGTCCTGGGAGACAGTAATGGTGAAGCTGGAGGTGCTGTCCTGGGAGACAGTAATGGTGAAGCTGGAGGTGCTGTCCTGGGAGACAGTAATGGTGAAGTTGGAGGTGCTGTCCTGGGAGACGGTAATGGTGAAGCTGGGGATGCTGTCCTGGGAGACAGTAATGGTGAAGCTGGAGATTTTGTCCAGGTAGTCGGGAATTATACGCAGGAAGGAATACATATAAATGACCTCATAGGGGACAGGAGCCATAGTAGGGAAACAAGTGTAGTCAAAGATAAGATAAACCAATATTGCAAACTAGAAATACCGCAGGAAATAGCAAACAAGAGGACTCCACTAGCAATAGTGAGAATATATTACCAAAAACAACTGGTGGGAGCTCCATTGTTGGTGCTAGGGAGGATAGAAGTAAGACAGGGAAACATGCACCAACAGGGAATACAGTCACAGAAACCCAAGGCAAACGGAAACCAAGCCTGTGCACATACTATGCACTTGGTATCTGCTGGCATGGGAAATCTGGAAAAACAGATGGGACGTGCAACTATGACCACCCTAGAAAATGCCATGCCCATATGACGAAATCTTATCTTATCTTATCTTATGACAACAGGAAAATGCAAACTCCCTTCCTGTAAGCTTTTTCACCCTGAACTGTGTACCTCTTCAGTACAGGAAAGACTGTGCTATAACTTAAATTGCCAGGCATACCATCTAAAGGGGACAAAAAGATACAAAACATCCAGGCCATGGGAAAACCTGGGTAGCCACAGCCACTCAAGAGGGAGAGGTTTTTTAGTGCCAGGAAGGAAAAAAAAACTGGCAGGAAATGGCAGAAATCGTACACCAAATCCAGTCATTCCTGGAGTGGAACCACAGTCGATGGCCTCCACTCCAAACCAACAGATACAGATACTAATGCCGGAAAAAAATCCCCCCCCAGTACCAACAATACCACCAGTCCGATAACATTCTTCTTTGCAAATATACAGGGTCTAAAGCCAGCAACAAACAACAAAATACCTTTCATCCGTGGACTGCTTGCAGAGGCAAAGGCAATGTTCGCGGCTTTCACTGAGACCCACATAAAGGATCACTTGGACAACGAAATATGGATCCCAGGTTACAACCTATACAGATGTGACAGAGTGAACAGGCAAAAGGGGGGGGTTGGCCTGTACATTGCAGAGTCACTTGTTTGCACAGAACTGCTTAATGCCTCAAATGATGTAGTGGAAGTTTTAGCAGTAAAGGTCGAGAACCAAAACCTAGTCATTGTGGTAGTCTACAAGCCTCCGGATGCAACATCCCAGCAATTCCAGGAACAGCTGTTAAAAATTGACCACTGTCTGGAAAATCTTCCAGCTCCTGCACCCAACATCTTGCTCCTGGGGGATTTCAACTTAAGGCACCTAAAATGGAGGAATATAGCAAATAATATTGTTGCAGTAATAACACCAGGAGGCAGCTCTGATGAAAACTCACACTCACACGAGCTTTTAAATCTCTGCACAAAATTCAATTTAAACCAGCAAATAATAGAGCCTACTAGACTGGAGAATACACTAGACCTCATCTTCACTAACAATGATGATCTGATAAGAAATGTCACCATATCAAAAACAATATACTCAGATCACAACATAATTGAGGTTCAGACATGTATGCGTGGAGCCCCAGACCGACATAATGAGACTAGTCACGAGGGAGCATTCACCAAATTCAACTTCAATAACAAAAACATAAAGTGGGACCAAGTAAACCAAGTCCTAACCGATATAAGCTGGGAAGATATACTAAGCAACACAGACCCAAACTTATGCCTAGAACAGATTAACTCGGTGGCACTCGATGTATGCACAAGGCTTATTCCTCTAAGAAAAAGGAGGAGTAGATGTAAAATAGAAAGAGACAGGCGCTCCCTTTACAGGCGACGGAAAAGAATAACAGAGCGGCTAAAAGAGGTCAATATATCTGAAATGCGTAGGGAGACACTGATCAGAGAAATAGCAAGCATCGAACTTAACCTAAAAGAATCCTTTAGGAGTCAGGAATCGTGGGAAGAACTAAAAGCCATAAATGAAATTGAAAGAAACCCATAGTATTTCTTCTCCTATGCCAAATCAAAATCGAGAACAACGTCCAGTATTGGGCCCCTACTTAAACAAGATGGGTCCTACACAGATGACAGCAAGGAAATGAGTGAGCTACTCAAGTCCCAATATGACTCAGTTTTTAGCAAGCCGCTAACCAGACTGAGAATCGAAGATCAAAATGAATTTTTTATGAGAGAGCCACAAAATTTGATTAACACAAGCCTATCCGATGTTATCCTGACGCCAAATGACTTCGAACAGGCGATAAATGACATGCCCATGCACTCTGCCCCAGGGCCAGACTCATGGAACTCTGTGTTCATCAAGAACTGCAAGAAGCCCCTATCACGAGCCTTTTCCATCCTATGGAGAGGGAGCATGGACACGGGGGTCGTCCCACAGTTACTAAAAACAACAGACATAGCCCCACTCCACAAAGGGGGCAGTAAAGCAACAGCAAAGAACTACAGACCAATAGCACTAACATCCCATATCATAAAAATCTTTGAAAGGGTCCTAAGAAGCAAGATCACCACCCATCTAGAAACCCATCAGTTACACAACCCAGGGCAACATGGGTTTAGAACAGGTCGCTCCTGTCTGTCTCAACTATTGGATCACTACGACAAGGTCCTAAATGCACTAGAAGACAAAAATAATGCAGATGTAATATATACAGACTTTGCAAAAGCCTTCGACAAGTGTGACCATGGCGTAATAGCGCACAAAATGCGTGCTAAAGGAATAACAGGAAAAGTCGGTCGATGGATCTATAATTTCCTCACTAACAGAACACAGAGAGTAGTCGTCAACAGAGTAAAGTCCGAGGCAGCTACGGTGAAAAGCTCTGTTCCACAAGGCACAGTACTCGCTCCTATCTTGTTCCTCATCCTCATATCCGACATAGACAAGGATGTCAGCCACAGCACCGTGTCTTCCTTTGCAGATGACACCCGAATCTGCATGACAGTGTCTTCCATTGCAGACACTGCAAGGCTCCATGCGGACATGAACCAAATCTTTCAGTGGGCTGCAGAAAACAATATGAAGTTCAACGATGAGAAATTTCAATTACTCAGATATGATAAACATGAGGAAATTAAATCTTTATCAGAGTACAAAAGAAATTCTGGCCACAAAATAGAGCGAAACACCAACGTCAAAGACCTGGGAGTGATCATGTCGGAGGATCTCACCTTCAAGGACCATAACATTGTATCAATCGCATCTGCTAGAAAAATGACAGGATGGATAATGAGAACCTTCAAAACTAGGGAGGCCAAGCCCATGATGACACTCTTCAGGTCACTTGTTCTATCTAGGCTGGAATATTGCTGCACACTAACAGCACCTTTCAAGGCAGGTGAAATTGCTGACCTAGAAAATGTACAGAGAACTTTCACGGCGCGCATAACGGAGATAAAACACCTCAATTACTGGGAGCGCTTGAGGTTCCTAAACCTGTATTCCCTGGAACGCAGGAGGGAGAGATACATGATTATATACACCTGGAAAATCCTAGAGGGACTAGTACCGAACTTGCACACGAAAATCACTCACTACGAAAGCAAAAGACTTGGCAGACGATGCACCATCCCCCCAATGAAAAGCAGGGGTGTCACTAGCACGTTAAGAGACCATACAATAAGTGTCAGGGGCCCGAGACTGTTCAACTGCCTCCCAGCACACATAAGGGGGATTACCAACAGACCCCTGGCAGTCTTCAAGCTGGCACTGGACAAGCACCTAAAGTCAGTTCCTGATCAGCCGGGCTGTGGCTCGTACGTTGGTTTGCGTGCAGCCAGCAGCAACAGCCTGGTTGATCAGGCTCTGATCCACCAGGAGGCCTGGTCACAGACCGGGCCGCGGGGGCGTTGACCCCCGGAACTCTCTCCAGGTAAACTCCAGGTATCTAGAGGCAGCCGTTCACACAGCCAGTCGGATCAGAGGAGCATCAAGTTTCACCCCACCAGGATGAGTTGGTCGTTTCATAGGGCAAGCTAACCACTGCACCACGACCAAGCAAGCAATGCAGCACCACAATCTTCAAATGAACATGAAACTCACACTGGAAACGAAAACTTGGATACGAGAGAAATGTTTATTACGGCTTTGTTCTGACTATCTTCTGAAGATGGTCTCAGATGTGTTTCACTATCAAATTCTCCAAAGTGGACTCGAGATAAGATAGAATTTGTTCGGATTTTTAGCCCAAAGGGTTAGCCATCCAGGAAAACAAAGTCAGCGCATCTTCAAGGAATGTGTCTTATTTCCATTGGGGTCCTTAAATATTGTCCCCCCAGGATGCGACCCACACCAATCGACTAACACCCAGGTACCTACTTACTGCTAGGTTAACAGGGACAGCGTATTGAACCACGGACATGCTGTTATATAAAAAATAATATACACGTGTATAGAAACCCTCCATAACAATATATCCAAAGTTATTGTCTCGAAGTATACAAGTGATGTTTTTTTTCTATACACAATACAATGCAAGCTACAGGTGTACTTATGTTCTGAACTTACAGGGTCACTGACACAGGAGACTTCGCCGCCGTATCGGGAAAGATCTGGTCTGTACATTCAGAAAATACTAAGAGATTATACTGGCACAAACCCATGGCTTGCTTGCACTCATACAATGAATTTGGGGAAGAGTTTGTAAAAAAGACGACAAACTTATAAAAAAAAGTATACTATGGCTTTTTAAATAGGTTTCCAATGCTGGCATTACGTCTCTTATTATGTAATGTAATTATTGAGTGCCTAACAGCTAAGTTATTTGAAAGATGCTAAATGATGCTAGGCGAGGTTAGAACTGTTAGACTCAACTACACTAACTTGAAGGTAAAGTAAACTAACTTAATTCTCTCCCACACAGATAAGCTTAACAAATGTGAATAATACGGCAGGTTAAGCTAACCTAAAAATAATACAAAGGTTCGGTACCTTTACTGGAACAATATTAAAATAACCTGCATTTAGGAGACTGAAACTTATGACGACGTTTCGGTCCAACTTGGATCATTAACTAGTCACGTCTGACCAAAACTTTGTCATAATTTAAGTCTCCTATGTGTACGTTATTTGTGTATAAGATAGCCTAATATGATTAATTACTATATTATTAATCATATTATGCTTTTAATATATATTAATGTGCATTAATATAAATTACTAATGAAAATACAATGATGGCGCAATATCCACGCCAAATTTAGGCCAAACTCTTTTTATTTTATTTTTTTTTTACAGCCAACTTTTTCAGAATTGAATCTCGGGATGAGAATAAAAATAAACTCTTAACTGAACCTATGATATGGGATTAAGTCTCGAAGACATAATAATAACGGAGTATTAAGACATTTTCAATAAAAATAAATCAACTTCTGAGCCATGTTATTAACGGCATAAAATACCGTTAGTTTAAACTCTATATTATGCACGCCATACCCATCCTGTGGGCGGTAGTCACGCCATACCCATCCTGTGGGTGGTAGTCACCCCATACCCATCCTGTGGGTGGTAGTCACGCCATATCCATCCTGTGGGTGGTAGTCACGCCATACCCATCCTGTGGGTGGTAGTCACGCCATACCCATCCTGTGGGTGGTAGTCACGCCATACCCATCCTGTGGGTGGTAGTCACGCCATACCCATCCTGTGGGTGGTAGTCACGCCATACCCATCCTGTGGGTGGTAGTCACGCCATACCCATCCTGTGGGTGGTAGTCACGCCATACCCATCCTGTGGGTGGTAGTCACGCCATACCCATCCTGTGGGTGGGTAGTCACGCCATACCCATCCTGTGGGTGGTAGTCACGCCATACCCATCCTGTGGGTGGTAGTCACTCCATACCCATCCTGTGGGTGGTAGTCACGCCATACCCATCCTGGGCGGTAGTCACGGTGGTAGTCACGCCATACCCATCCTGTGGGTGGTAGTCACGCCTGTGGGTGGTAGTCACGCCATACCCATCCTGTGGGTGGTAGTCACGCCATACCCATCCTGTGGGTGGTAGTCACGCCATACCCATCCTGTGGGTGGTAGTCACGCCATACCCATCCTGTGGGTGGTAGTCACGCCATACCCATCCTGTGGGTGGTAGTCACGCCATACCCATCCTGTGGGTGGTAGTCACGCCATACCCATCCTGTGGGTGGTAGTCACGCCATACCCATCCTGTGGGTGGTAGTCACGCCATACCCATCCTGTGGGTGGTAGTCACGCCATACCCATCCTGTGGGTGGTAGTCACGCCATACCCATCCTGTGGGTGGTAGTCACGCCATACCCATCCTGTGGGTGGTAGTCACGCCATACCCATCCTGTGGGTGGTAGTCACGCCATACCCATCCTGTGGGCGGTAGTCACGCCATACCCATCCTGTGGGCGGTCCATCCTGTGGGTGGTAGTCACGCCATACCCATCCTGTGGGTGGTAGTCACCATACCCATCCTGTGGGTGGTAGTCACGCCATACCCATCCTGTGGGTGGTAGTCACGCCATACCCATCCTGTGGGCGGTAGTCACGCCATACCCATCCTGTGGGCAGTAGTCACGCCATACCCATCCTGTGGGTGGTAGTCACGCCATACCCATCCTGTGGGTGGTAGTCACGCCATACCCATCCTGTGGGTGGTAGTCACGCCATACCCATCCTGTGGGTGGTAGTCACGCCATACCCATCCTGTGGGTGGTAGTCACGCAATACCCATCCTGTGGGTGGTAGTCACGCCATACCCATCCTGTGGGCGGTAGTCACGCCATACCCATCCTGTGGGTGGTAGTCACACCATACCCATCCTGTGGGTGGTAGTCACGCCATACCCATCCTGTGGGTGGTAGTCACGCCATACCCATCCTGTGGGTGGTAGTCACACCATACCCATCCTGTGGGCGGTAGTCACGCCATACCCATCCTGTGGGTGGTAGTCAAAGATCACAGAGGTACATAATGGGTCCAGGGACTGGACCCCAAAGTTTTGATAGCTGAACTAGGTACAAAGGTAATGAACTCACAAGTTACAAAGGTAAAGAATCCTGTAAGTAAATTTACTTACTTACGTTTATACATGGCTACAATCATGAACAAATTATAGAGTAATGAACAATTCACACTTCCACACCCGGTCACAACTGTAGTGAGTTATTGGTGCAAATATTGATTGTTGAGTCACACACACACACACACACACACACACACACACACACACACACACACACACACACACACACAAATATGTGAGTACACACACATACGAGTATACATACACACACAAGTACAAGCACTCACACATATATGAGTATATAAATACACAGGCAAACACACACACAAGCACACAGACACAGAGAGACACACAGACAGACAGACAGACACACACACACACACTAGTACTAGGTGAGTACACACACACACACACACACACACACACACACACACACACACACACACACACACACACACACACACACACATACATACACACACACACACACACACACACACACACACACACACACACACACACACACACACACACACACACACACACACATACACACATACAAAGGTTTGCAACAAGGCTAGTCCCAGAGCTCAGGGGAATGTCGTACGAGGAAAGGTTGAGGGAAATCGGACTGACGACACTGGAGGACAGAAGGGTCAGGGGAGACATGATAACGACATACAAGATACTGCGGGGAATAGACAAGGTGGACAGAGATAGGATGTTCCAGAGAGGGGCCACAGGAACAAGGGGTCACAACTGGAAGCTGAAGACTCAGACGAGTCACAGGGACGTTAGGAAGTATTTCTTCAGTCATAGAGTCGTCAGGAAGTGGAATAGCCTAGCAAGTGAAGTAGTGGAGGCAGGAACCATACATAGTTTTAAGAAGAGGTATGATAAAGCTCAGGAAGCAGAGAGAGAGAGAGAGGACCTAGTTGCAATCAGTGAAGAGGCGGGGCCAGGAGCTGAGTCTCGACCCCTGCAACCACAGTTAGGTGAATTAGGTAAGTACACACACACACACACACACACACACACACACACACACACACACACACACACACACACACACACACACACACACACACACACACACGCACGCACGCACGCACACACACACACACACACACACACACACACACACACACACACACACACACACACACACACACACACACACACACACACACACACACACACACACACACGCGCGCGCGCGCGCGCGCGCGCATGTGGTAATGCTTGATTTACATGGAGCAAAGTCAGGGTATTTCTCCAGAATGGTCTGTAATATGCCACTGTGGATAAAATACTTTCCCATTTCTTGAACATTTCTGAGTCTATAAATTCATTAATTTGATCACACTCCAATACATAATGAAGCAAGGTGTGACAATAGTCCATCTGGCAAAGTTTATATTTCGTTTGGTCTACATCTGGTGGTGGTGATTTAACCTGCCATAGATACTTGTAACCCAGCCGGAGCCGGGCAGTAGTGACATCCAAGAGTCTGCTTATCTTGTTGGATGCACCATAGACATGTGGCTCCTCCTGCATGATGGAATGATGATAGATGGACTAACTTGTGTCAATCCCCCTAAGTCTTAAGTCAATAAAGTTCATTTGAAGTTCTTTTCGTATTATTGTTCTCAAACTGCTAACTGACAACCCAAGGTTGTAATCTACCCCCTCTTGGAAAGCATACAGCTTAGCCAATTTATCAGTTCTATCATGCATCTGAAGACCAATGTGAGATGGAATCCATAGCAAAGTGCACTCTGACTCAACTGTCCACAATCTTACCATACCTGTGTCTGGCTTCTGACACAAGCATACCACAATTTATACTTAATGAGTTGAGAGTATTTATGGATGAGAGAGAATCAGTTACAATTAAAGTATCAACCTTAGATACATGGGCGCATTTGAGTGCAAGGAGTATGGCAAACAGTTCTGTCTGAAGGGTACAGGCCCAGTTATTGATGCGTGCTCCAATTTCTTTATGAGAGCCATCACTCTGTGTGACAACAGCAGCACTACCAGCTGCACCAGTGGACTGGTGAACAGAACCATCAACGTAAATAATTTGTGAAAGAGTGTTCTGTGTGACTAAGTTATCAATACAGCTTAAGGCATCATGTTTGGCTTCAAGACGAAGCTTTGGTTGTGATTTAAGAAGTAGTTTGGGGGAAATGGAGGAATGGTAGTTTGGAATGGGGTAATATCCCATGGAACGGAGAAGTGCCGCTGTTGCCTTACTTGACATAGATCATGTATCTGATTCATGCGGAGGTCGGTTCCAGTTTTTTTTCGATCCATCCGGAGGGGTGTTCACCAGTGCTGAGGAAAGTTTGGAGGGCTTCTGTGCATGGGTTTGAATGGGCTTGCCTGAGCATATTAACCCCAATTAGGATATTTCTTTCAGTAACGTGATCTCTGATGCTTGGTGTATCAAATTCCTTTTTCATATTTAAAATTTTGGCAGTACGAGGGCATCCTAAAATGATCCTCATTGTTTCGTTCTGCAGTTTTTCCAGCCCTCCAAGCTTGCAGTCAGACACGAATGCAAGTAGTGGCGCCGCATAATCAACCAATGATCTAATATAAGCAAGATATATCACTTTCACAATTTTAACATTAGCTCCATACCTGGGATGAAAACCTGCCACAACTCTAAGTGCTCTCAGCCTTTCTTTGTATTGGCGATAAAGTCTCGTTATAACAGGTCCAAGCAGTGGAATCTCAAAGCCTAGATACCTGTATCTGCTTACATATTCTAGAAGAGACCCATCATGCAACTGGATCTAACGAACTGTGCCTCTCTATCGGGGAAGACGGCTATTGAATATCTTTGTTTTATCAGTAGAGATTATCAACCCCAGGTCCTGACACGAGGCTAGTACATGGTTAAGGATGTTTTAGGTGTTGGAGAATCCGGTGGTGTGAATCATTATATCATCAGTAAAAAAATCATATAATGATGGGGCTGGCTAGGCATAGCATTGAGTAAGGCATTAATTAGAATATTGAATAGGGTGGGACTGAACACACCTCCCTGTGGGGTTCCTAATTCAAAGTCTTTAGTTACACTTCTATGTCCCTGGAACAACACAGACGACTTTCTGTTGGACAGGTAGCCTTTAATCCAGCGGAGAAGCCATCCTCCAACATCCATTCTGGCAAGTTCACTAATGATTACATGTCGGTTGGCTACATCAATAGCAGATTTAAGGTCAAGAAAGGTGGTGTATGAGCTATCAGTGTGCATGGCGAGAAAGGTGGCTATGCAATGATGCACGCTCCTTCCATGCATGAAACCATGCAACTGGGGAGACAAAAATTGTTTGATTCTGTACATGAGACGATTAAGAATCATCCTCTCGAATGTTTTACACAAGCAGCTAATAAGAGATATTGGGCGAAATGCATTTTGTTGATTGGGCTTAGGAATTGGAATGATGAGGCTGTTGGTCCAAGATTAAGGGAGCTCCCCAGTTACATAGCTCATGTTATATAATTCAAGTAATGGATTACCTGGTACTCGACACAGCAATCTGAGCATGTTGTAAGTAATACCATCCTCACCAGGCGACGTGGAGTTGCCCTTAGTTAGTGCTGCATTGAGTTCATAATTAGTGAAAGGAAAGTTGCAGTCATCTTCCTTGCTGAGCATAAAGCAAACAAGTCTCTCCCTTGCATCATATTTTTCATTTAATTTTGCCTGTGTGGTACTGGGAAGATTGTCATAGCTAGATGTAGCAGCCCAAGCACTGACTAACTCATTCGCTCTATGTAAGGGATGAGGGTGCGCGATCTGCCCAGTTCTGTTACCCTTAATTCTATTTATGTCCCTCCATGCCCGGCTAAGTGGGGTGTGAGCATTTAGACCATTGACAAATTGTTCCCAGTCTGCCGCAGCTCTATCGCACGCTCTCTGGCAGCAACAAGGGCAGTTTGAAAGAGCCTCAGCATTCCAGGGGTACGATGGTTTCTATAGGCCTGGTCTAGTCTGCGAGCAGTACCTTTCAGTGTTCGAAGTTTAGTATCATTGTAATAGGTATGGTTTTTATAGGAGGAATGATTATGGAAGTTAAATGGGATTACATTACCATGAAGTTTCAGAGGCAGTTCTAAGTAGTTCTGAATACTGCTCACAAGGTCATTGTTAAAGGTCTCAACAGAGGTACACTCATAGGAATTGTACCAGTCAGTCACATGTGCAACAAAGTCATCATTATCAAATGGTATACAATACCGACAGGTTGGTAGATAAGACACATAGGCAACATTTAGGCAACTTTATTTCGAAACGCTTCGCCTACACAGCAGGCTTCTTCAGTCGAGTACAGAAATTAAGCCTACTGTGTAGGCGAAACGTTTCGAAATAAAGTTGCCTAAATGTTGCCTATGTGTCTTATCTACCAACAAAGTCATCATGCTGATCAGGG
Organism: Cherax quadricarinatus; assembly: GCF_038502225.1. Classification (NCBI taxonomy): domain Eukaryota; kingdom Metazoa; phylum Arthropoda; class Malacostraca; order Decapoda; family Parastacidae; genus Cherax; species Cherax quadricarinatus. The sequence continues at coordinate 16,494,235 of NC_091359.1, read as the reverse complement.
GGAACATTAAAACTGTTTCCGTTTGAATATTCCACCCGGAAGGTGAGTATTACCAATATCTAGTTGTGATGTAGTCCAGCTGGGCTTGTGAGGTCTCTGGGGAGACCTAATTTAACCAATTATATGGTCACACCTTGCCTTGGCAAACGTCTGTAGCCACGCCCACGTCTGAGGTCTTTTGTTCTTGACGCCTCAGACCTAGGCGTCAGGTCGTACACGTGGTTGTGGAGGGTGCTTGGACCACCATAAAAGCCCAAGGAAGAGCATGATCAGGAGATTCGAGCGGAGCTGCTGCTGGGATGCAGAGCTCCTGAGCAGAGAGATTCGAGCGGAGCTGCTGCTGGGGTGCAGGGCTCGGGAGAAGGCTGCTGAAGTCTCTGGAGGAGACTGTTGGAGGCATTGGGCAGAGTACTGGCTTGGCGCAGTACTCTTGCTGTGTAGGTCTTGGGACCTGTGGCTTAGTTCCTGTGATGAACTGCCCTCTGAACTATATTGTAAGTTACATTCATTTTGGTCAAGTTGATTGTGTTCCCTGTCTCACTGCTTATGTGTACCACCCCATTTATCTAAACCACAATAATGTTCTGTTCCCAAATATATTATGGTACAAAGACGTAATAATAAACTGTTTGAGTAGAATAGTAATATTCACTGTCCCTGTCTTTTTTTCTTATATTTTATTATGTTTATATATGAGTGAAGAATGGACGAGGCATATGTTAGTGAGTAGTGTAGAGTTAATGAGTGTCGTGGTGGTCACCACTGACCTGTCATTACCTACCTACCTCCGCTAATCATCTCACTCCTACCACCTCGCCTGCCTCTCCCCTCCCTACATAATCCCTTACTCCCATATTCCCCTTATATCCTATTCAATCATTACCCCCCTACATGACATGGTGTCTAAGCGGTGGTGGTTCTTATTATTGTTATGCTACCATTTGCTACCGCTTTTTTTTTTTCTTGTGTGTAAAATCTAAAGTGAATATCTGTATGATATTATAATCCTAGTAACCTTAACTGTCCTTTTTTGACGGTGGGTCTAAAATAATTGTTTGGGTGTAATATTATATTTGGTGGAGTTGGTTGTTGGTTTGAGATAAATGGTGGAGAATATCAGTATTTGGGTGAGACTTTTGGGGGAAGCAATTACTGGCCGAAATTGAATATTTACAGAGGAATGAGAAGTCACCCAGCCCGCCTTGGAAGACTCACCCACAACTATCACCCATTGAAGAGTTGCCTATGATTGCTGTCCACCTGATGTGCCCTGTCACCCAGCTGATGTGCCCAGTCACCCACCTGATGTGCCCAGTCACCCACCTGATGTGCCCCAGTAGATGTATTGCTGCCCTGGTCTGTCATCCAGTGTAGTGGGTGTCTGTCTGCGTCACCCAGCCTCTGTGACCATTGCCTGCGGACCGCCAGTTACCCGCAGTTGCCAGGGATGGGTGACCGCACATGCTGTTGATGACCTGAAGTGACCTCGCCTCACCTCAAGCAACTGACCATAGCCTGCTACTGCTGATGTCGGCTGCTGTGATGCTGCTGAGATGTTGTAGCCGTGCTGCTATGCTGTGGCCGTTCTGAGATGCTATAGCCGTGCTGCGATGCTGTGGCCATGCTGTGTGCTGCTGTGATGTTGAGATGCTGCGGCCGTGCTGTGATGTTGAGACGTTGCGGCCGTGCTGTGATGCTGGGACCGTGCTGCGATGCTGTAGCCGTGCTGCGATGCTGTGGCCGTGCTGTGATGCTGTGATGCTGCCTAGCTCAAGAGGAGATGGTGGTGATGCTGCAGTGGTGTGTGAGGGATTCTGGCTGGTGTGCCAGGACAGGAGAATCTACTATGAAGGAGTTGCCATCCTCGGAGATGTGGAAGGACGTGAGCCGCGGAGATGGACTCCAGCTGCTGGGACCAGCCTGCTTTCAAGGGCAGTATGGAGGTGTGTCCTGCCTTGTTGGTCGACCTGTGCGACAGGTATGCGGGGATGCCCTGCCAGCCATGAGAGACAATTAAGAGCGTGAGATGTCCCCAGCCTACTTTGACTTGCCAGAAGTGTTAGTGTTACCTGTGTGGAATAAGGTGACCTTGAAAACGGTCCAGTGATTATGGCCGCCTTGTTTTATGAGGCCAGTGAATCCTAGTAGTGGCATAGGATAATAGAGGGTCTTAGCTGCGATGCCTGCCCTGTCTCGATTTTCAGATGTTGTAGTGTGCATGTGAAGTGTGCCGAAAATGCGACCTTGGTGGTAGTGAAGTGGTCCAGTTGCAGTTACTTGAAAGAATGCAACCCGTTGGAGCAGTTTTCCACGCCATAGAAGCCTAGAGAGGTTTGGCCCAATGGTTAACGTGCGAGGGTGACTAGCATTGGCTAGTGCATTTCTAGTAGAAGTAGGGAAGGCACTGGAGCCCGATATTTAGGTTTAAGGAGAAATGACGGGTAAGGAGGCTTTGCACCAGAGACCAACTGTTATGCTGGTCAACTGCCAGGTGTACTGATTATGCTGCCTTGTGGTAGATGAGGAGGTTGAGGGAAATATATGTAATTGAATAATTTTGTATTATGTATAATTTTGTCTTTGTATTGTAATAGAATTAAGGGGTTAGGATTAAAATAGTCTAATAACTAGGACAAATTGTCCTAGTTCTCAGATATTTTAAATTGGGGGAGAAAGGGGGATGTGATGTAGTCCAGCTGGGCTTGTGAGGTCTCTGGGGAGACCTAATTTAACCAATTATATGGTCACACCTTGCCTTGGCAAACGTCTGTAGCCACGCCCACGTCTGAGGTCTTTTGTTCTTGACGCCTCAGACCTAGGCGTCAGGTCGTACACGTGGTTGTGGAGGGTGCTTGGACCACCATAAAAGCCCAAGGAAGAGCATGATCAGGAGATTCGAGCGGAGCTGCTGCTGGGATGCAGAGCTCCTGAGCAGAGAGATTCGAGCGGAGCTGCTGCTGGGGTGCAGGGCTCGGGAGAAGGCTGCTGAAGTCTCTGGAGGAGACTGTTGGAGGCATTGGGCAGAGTACTGGCTTGGCGCAGTACTCTTGCTGTGTAGGTCTTGGGACCTGTGGCTTAGTTCCTGTGATGAACTGCCCTCTGAACTATATTGTAAGTTACATTCATTTTGGTCAAGTTGATTGTGTTCCCTGTCTCACTGCTTATGTGTACCACCCCATTTATCTAAACCACAATAATGTTCTGTTCCCAAATATATTATGGTACAAAGACGTAATAATAAACTGTTTGAGTAGAATAGTAATATTCACTGTCCCTGTCTTTTTTTCTTATATTTTATTATGTTTATATATGAGTGAAGAATGGACGAGGCATATGTTAGTGAGTAGTGTAGAGTTAATGAGTGTCGTGGTGGTCACCACTGACCTGTCATTACCTACCTACCTCCGCTAATCATCTCACTCCTACCACCTCGCCTGCCTCTCCCCTCCCTACATAACCCCTTACTCCCATATTCCCCTTATATCCTATTCAATCATTGGTTATCCTTGGGAAATGATCAGACGCTATATCTGTTACAATGGAAGACTCACAGCTGGCAGAAGTAATGTTGAAGCCCAGACACAGATCAAGGACGCCTCCATAGATATGTGTGGGTTCAAGGTCACCTACAATTTGCACATTATCATGACTGTTTAAGAGTGACAACAGTTGATTACCATTACGATTACCAAACTGTGAGTTTCCAATGCTTTTGTGTCTTGCATTATAATCGCCATAAGAGTAGGTTCAGAATGAGCACAAGTTGGGAGCTCCAAGTAATTAAACTTTTTAGCAGGAGCATACAAGTTAAATATGTTGAGAGCAGAGTTCCCAATATAAATTCTAACACCGTGATACTGTAGCCCCTGTGTTGTCTTATGTGCAAGAAGTTGATGGGGAAGTGATTTTTTAATATATAGAACACAACAGTTAGTAGATTTGAGGTTATATGCAACAAATGATGGCAATTTAGAGGGTTGGGATTTTTCAGGGACTCTGCACTCTTGTAGACACACAACATCAATGATGAAGGTCAGGAAGTCTTTTTCTAAGTGATGCAATATTCCAGCTTAATATAGAAAGTTTATACGAGTTTTGATCCATTATAGTAGTCCTGGGATCTTGTTGAGTTTCTCAGCATAATGAAAAAATTGTTCATATAAATAGCAGAGGTTATCAATGTCAGCAGTGTTACCCTGGTCCATGAGTTTTTTAAGTGCACTTCCAGTTGTAAGGCCTCGTGGGAGTCTTTGTTTACACAGAGCATGACGCTGTTCATGTGTGAATGTATGATAGGTGGCACCACCACTCACATTCCCTCCTCCACTAACATTACAAGCATCACTATAACTGTCATCACCAACACCACTACCAACATTGTGTTCATTACATTTATCATCAATGAAAGATCAAGAGTGGACCAACAACTTGCCAATGTCATAACCAACTTCCAAGACCATAATGACCAACAGCAGCTATTTGACACTGTTGTAGTTAACAGCAAACATCTCCCACCTACAGTCACCCAAGAAACCTGCATGGAGACCACCCTACAGCTTATCAAGGACCACCTTCGCCTTAACATACGTAGTGATGACCTAAAGGATTGCAAACTGATGGGCTACCAAGCAGGTAAAAAACAGTGCTGTTAAAATTCCAAACTAGCCTGCAAAGAAACAACCTACTAAAAACATCTATTTCTATGAAAACTGATGTTTACGTCAATGAGTGCCTTACCAAAACAAGACAAAACCTTCTTTATCGGCTAAGAAAATTACGCTATGCCCAAAAAATCCACCAGTGCTTTGTGAGGGATGGAAAAATCGCAGTTAGGAAACAGCCCACTGGGAAGAGATACTTCATCTCTACAGAACATGACCTTAAAACATTCCTAAGTGAGGCTGGACTAACAGAATCAGAGTAAAGTGCAGATAATACCCATAGTCCACAGTTAGTGTTATATTGTCATAAATTTGTGCCCCCCTAAAATTCTAATACCCCAACTACTTTTGATTGTCATTGTTGTATTCAACGACCATTCTACCTCATAGTCTTAATTGTGTTTAATATCTACAGAATCTATCTCCTTTTTTACAACATACCACATCACTGTTCTATCTTATTTTATTATAAACTAACCATAATTTGTCTTCAATAATTCTACCTCACTTTAAAAAATACTCAATTGCCCAATTTTATTCTAAATCCCTATTATTGCCCAATTTTACTTTAAACTATATTGATCAAACTTATTGTAAACTTCTTTTATTGACCATTTTTATTCTATACTTTTTTAAACTAGTATTATCAACTACAACTTTTATACTATCCTGTCTACCATCTTACTAGCATATTATAACCAGGTCATTGCCATTTTTATTTTTATCAATTTTTTATTATTCTTTTGCTACCTTAATTTGTGTATTTTATCCTGTCAATTTAAATCTAATTATACTCTAATTCTTGTAAACAACTTATATAAGACCTTAGTGCAATTACAATTGAGAGTCTTGTGCCTTTATTATATTATTAGATTAATCACAGTTATACTCTAGCTCATTCTAGCTCAATACATAGTCAATACCAAATTCACTATATTAGACCATAGTGCAATTACTAGTGAGAGACTGGTGCTATTTGTAATTTGTATTTTTATATTATTAGACTAAACCTAGTTGTACTATAGCTCTTTCTAGCTCAATACATAGTCAATACCAAATTCACTATATTAGACCATAGTGCAATTACTAGTGAGAGACGGGTGCTATTTTTAATTTGTATTTTTATATTATTAGATTAAACTCAGTTGTACCATAGCTCATTCTAACTCAATACATAGTCAATACCAAATTCACTATATTAGACCATAGTGCAATTACTAGTGAGAGACTAGTGCTATTTTTAATTTGTATTTTTATATTATTAGATTAAACCTATTGTACTATAGCTCATTCTAGCTCAAAACATAGACTCCACAAAAGTCAAAATATTAGACCTTAGTGCGATTACAAGTGAGAGTCTTGTTCTATTTTTAATTTGTATTTTTATATTACTAGCTTATACCTAGTTGTACTTTAGCTCATTCCAGCACAACACATAGACAACATCAACTTCATTATGTGTAGTAGTGACTATACTCTACATGACCAAAATACTCTAGCTACATACTTGTCCAAACTAGAACACAACACACAACTCAGGATATAAATAACCATAATTTAAACCTAGAAGATGATTGATCACATTGACCCTGATCTAAACCTCCATAATCTGACACACAATCAAAATCTATTGGAAAGTAACTGCCTTTATTACACAGCATCACAAGCCAGCACTATCCTAAACAATGCTAAAAGTCTATCAGTACTTAACTACAACATCAGGTCCTTAAGCAAACACTATGATGACCTCCTAGCACTCCTTGAATCACTAAAGACACCCTTCTCCTGCATTATTCTTACTGAGACCTGGCTTAAGCAGGACACAATAGATATCTACCCTCTACCAGGATACACAGCAATTCACAACTGCAGACCAAACCAAGTTGGGGGTGGTATTGCAATCTATTACTCTAACCAATTATCTTGTATTAGCACCACTTGCTTTAGTGATGAATATGGGGAATACATTTTTGCTAATTTTACTGTAAAAAACCTTAAGACGCCTATAACAGTCGGTGCCATTTACCGGATACCCCACACAAACATCCCAAATTTCAGTGAGAAATTAAAGTCACTAATAACAAACAGACAAATGAATAAGCACCACCTTCTCTTAGCTGGAGACTTCAACATCAACCTTGGCTTACTAGATGATCAGCCTGTAACTGATTTCATCAACAATATGAACAACACACTTCTCATACCAAACCAACCAGGCTCACTGAGACAAGTGCAACCATAATAGACCACATATGGACCAATATACTAGCCCCCCTTAAATCAGGGATAATCACAGATAGCACTACAGACCACTACCCTACCTTCCTCCTGATAAACATTAGTAAACCACCACTTGAATACAACAAAGTCTCATTTAGACTCCATGACGAGGCCTCAGTAAGGAAGTTCACAGCTGACCTAGAGACTGTTGACTGGCCTACAGAATTCTCCAAGGCCAATAGTATTGATGACTGGACAGACATTTTTCTTAACAAATTACTTAGACTATACAACAAACATTGTCCTTGGCTGCCCATGGCTAACCAGCACCATTCTGAAATCCATTGACAAGAAACACCAATATGAAAAGCAATATAGACAGGGCTTAATACACAAAGATATTCTTAAACACTATTCATCAGCTCTCACCAAAGTAATAAAGAAAGCCAAACAACTATACTACTCCAGTAGATTCACAGACACTAGAGGAGATATAAAAAAGACCTGGAAAACACTCTCTCAGATTCTAGGGACCCACAAACTGAGAAAAACCAAGAATATTGTCCTAACTAAACCTAATGAAACACCACTACATCCCACTGACACAGCTAACAAGATAAACGACTTCTTCTCAACCATAGGATCTAATCTCGCCAGTAAAATCCCACATACCAATGCCCATGCCGGGGAATACCTAGATGGGAATTTCCCAAATTCCTTCTATCTCGCACCAACTGAGCCCACGGAAGTCACCGAGATTATAAAGTCACTTAAAAATAACTCGGGGAATCTGTCTCATGTCCCACCATTACTGTACAAGCGAGCGGCCCATGTCCTTTTGCATGCTATTTCATTACTTTTTAACAAGTCACTAGAGACTAGCACCTTCCCGAAACTACTCAAGATGGCAAGGGTTACACCAATACATAAAGGTGGTGACCCTACAGACTTAAACAACTATAGGCCAATATCTAACTTACCATTGCTATCCAAAATCTTTGAGAAACTCGTGCACAGGAGACTGTATTCATTTATAACGGCTCAAAACATACTCAACCCCTGCCAATTTGGATTCAGGAAAAATAAAAGCACTAATGATGCAATCATAAAAATGCTAGATCTGCTTTACACAGCATTGGAAAATAAGGAATATCCACTAGGAATTTTTATTGACCTAAGAAAAGCTTTTGACACAGTAGACCACGACATCCTACTCCACAAACTTGATCATTACGGTATAAGAGGCCATGCGCTTGCTTATTTCAAATCTTACATTACTAATAGGTATCAGTATGTCACCATTAAAGACACAGCATCAGCAACACGGCCACTTGATACTGGAGTTCCGCAGGGAAGTGTCCTTGGTCCCCTGCTCTTCCTCATATACATCAATGACCTTCCAAACGTATCCCAACACCTGAAACCCATTCTCTTTGCTGACGACACGACTTATGTCATCTCTCAGCCTAATCTTGCCACCCTCAACACCATTGTGAATGAGGAGCTGATCAAAATATCGACTTGGATGACAGCCAATAAACTTACGCTTAACACTGACAAAACCTACTATATTATGTTTGGTAGCAGAGTAGGAGATGCACAAATTAACATTAAGATTGACAACACTCTAATTACCAGAAATAATGGGGGCAAATTCCTAGGCTTATACCTTGACAACAACCTGAATTTCAGCACCCATATCCAGCATATAACCAAAAAAGTATCCAAAACGGTTGGGATCCTCTCCAAGATACGATACTATGTGCTGCAAAATGCCCTTCTCACACTATACCACTCACTTATTTATCCATACCTCACCTATGCTATTTGTGCTTGGGGATCAACTGCACCAACACACCTAAAGCCAATAATAACCCAACAAAAAGCTGCAGTAAGAATAATCACTAAATCCCATCCCTGGCAACACCCCCCCCACTCTTCATAGACCTAAACTTACTCCCTGTCCAGTACATCCACACTTACTACTGTGCAATCTACATCTACAGGGCCTTAAACTCTAATATCAACCTTGACCTAAAACGCTTTCTTGATAGTTGTGACAGTTGTGATAGTTGTGCCAGTCTTCAAGCTGGCACTGGACAAGCACCTAAAGTCAGTTCCTGATCAGCCAGGCTGTGGCTCGTACGTTGGTTTGCGTGCAGCCAGCAGCAACAGCCTGGTTGATCAGGCTCTGATCCACCAGGAGGCCTGGTCACAGACCGGGCCGCGGGGGCGTTGACCCCCGGAACTCTCTCCAGGTAAACTCCAGGTAAGAACCCACAGGCATAACACCAGACACAAACATCTCTACGACATTCCCCGTGTCCGACTAAACCTTTACAAAAATTCAATGTATGTCAAAGGCCCTAAAATCTGGAATACCCTACCTGAGAACTCTAGAACTGCAGACACATTCATCACCTTCAAAACTACCATTAGAAAACATCTTATCTCCCTGATACACCCCGTCAACTAACTACACAAATACCACCTGGTGGTTCACACTTACACTCACTCACCCATTTGACCATAAACAGAAATATTAATCTCAGTCTTAAAATAATGAATCCAATACTGAAACTATGTACTGTGCCAAAACAAAAGCATTCACATTACTAAACTCACAAACTAGTATTTAGTCACTTAGCCATAATACCAACTTACCTCATAATTTATAATATTTTACAATTAAGAATAAAACTAAGTCTGCCCGAAATGCCTAGCCATGCTAAGCGTTCTAGTGGTACACTCTGTAATCACTATTTTACTACATGTAAACCACACAATAACCAAATTTCTGTAAACTCAGCATTGTAATCCTTATAGAGAATAAACTTTGAATTTAATTGAATTGTATTCAACATTAATGTCATTGTGGTTAATCTCATCACACTCGGCACCACCACTTATATTACACTCATCACTATTACTAACATCACGGACACCACTGCCCTCAGCATGTTGTTCACTATAGTTATCAATACAACTATTGGATTCGTCATTACCGTAATTAAGGACACCACAACTACCTTGTTCAACAGCCTTACACTCACTTTCATAATGATGATGAGTTGGGGGTCTTTATGGTTGAAACTTTTCGCCTACACAGTAGACTTTTCATTTAACGTTGCAGCAATAAAGATACCCAACTGTTGCTCATGTGTCTTACTTATCATTTCCCACCACTCTAACCCCCCTCTCATTCGTTTCTCACCACCTTACCCCACTCTCATTTACTTCTCTAACCCCCTCCCACTTTTTTCCACCACCCTAACCCCCTCATTCATTCTCCACTAGTATAGATTAAGCTCAAAATATAGAGGTTGATCTGTACTTAGCAAGTTTCACTGCTAGTCTACCATGTTTAACTGCTCACCAATCAGTGTATTGCTCCAAAAGAAGACTGATTAGGTCAGGTAAGGTATGTCAGGAAACAGGACAACTGTTTCCTGACCCGCCACTAGAGTTTGTGGTCATCTGACCGAGGCCTTCCGCTGGCTTACTGGTCCACCCCTTTAAAAATTATGGTTATAATTACAACTATTACATTATTAGAAGAGTGAGCTTTTTTTTATTAGACAAAGTATCCGGTAAAATACTGCTCTATCAGGTCAAAATGTAGATTAAAAAAATATTTTTCTATTGTTTTGTGGTCAATTTTCTCTGTTCTTTGTCAGTCAATACATTCTGTAAATTTACTTGTTTTCCCGACCCCAGGAACTAAGTTGTAAGTAATTATTTAGTTGTATTTGTAACTACAGGAGCAGATCTGTGCTCTTGGCTGTCCTGACTTCCAAAAAAAAATCATTATATATTTTTTCTTTACAATTTTCAATATTTGAAGCGCTAATTACCCACAAACTGAAAACTTTTTAGGAACAAATATCAATGAACAAACACAATAAGAGTGACAACACACTACAAATCTTGAGATCTGAAGAAATGTTAAGATAAACTGCATGTATCCTGAAGAAGAAATTGAGTCTACAGAACAAAATTCTAAGAGCAATGCTTTTGCCTCTCCAGACAGATAAATTTCTTGGTTGAAAGTACGAATATGAAAAGCAAAATGAGTTGAGTAGCGAAGCACAAAACTTACGGGGAAAAATACGACTGAAAGGGAGCACAAAAAGAGAGCGTCAGTAGCAGCGTAGTGCTGCTGACACACTCGAAAACAAAACTAATTTCATCACAGAAAATAAAAAAATATATTTACTTCCTGTGTGTAATATGGGTTTCTATGACCTCCATTAGGCTTCTAAATTTGGGTTTAAAATAAGAAATTGTGGAATAGAGCTTTGCGAAACATTTTGTCAAAACATTAGATGTTGACACAATTGATTTTTTTTTCTTTGAGAAAGTGAATGGGCGTGTACTAACAAAGTTGAAGCTGTATGACCCTTGTGGGTTTAGCTCTTAGTTTTGTTTGTAACAATAATAACTAACAAAGTTTGCTGACGTGACGTGGGTGGACGTCACTAACCTCTTTGTGTTTGTGTTATGTAAGGTGATTATCCTCCGTTCCCATACATCCCCTCTGTTCTGGGTGGGCGGTACAGATGTTCTACTGCATATATAAGGAAGGTAAGACTGATGGGGTATAGAGGCAGAGCAGTCAGCTCGGGGACGTCAGACACTTAGCAGCAGTAGAGGACAACGAAGGGGGCACATTGTGGCTTCTACCTGACAACATGAAACTGATATTGTTGGTGGCATGTGTGGCCATCACTGTCGTCCAGGCCAAGGTTTGTGTGCAGAATTTCTTACTTATAACTAGAGGAACAGACCACGGAGCGGGTAGGACTTGAACATATAGCGAGAGTGAGTCTTTTGACGTATTACGATTTCGAGTCATAACAGAGGAACAGTGATGTACTTGTGGAGTCCCGCTCTAATAATTCATCATTTTTTTCACATTCCAGTGGTAGCACTTATTACATACTCTTAATTCCATTTATTTCCCACGCTACGAAGAAAAATTTAGTATCTCTTCGGACTTCTCCCTACGAGCCCCGTGAGGGCGGGGACTGTGGCTAGGCCTGGGGACACTTGGTCCCAAAGATGAGGGGGTACTTGTACCTCCTCCCATGGGAGACTTAGGTCTCAAGACACTCCCCAGATAGGGAGCCAAGGCCGGGTCACCACTACTTGGAAAAGACCCGGGCCAGGATAGTACCGGCGAATAAAAAAAAAAAAAAAAAAAAAAAGTGTCTCTTCGGATCCATTTTTTCCTCAATTTACAACTGTGGCATCTTCTTGGAGGTGCTATGACATCTTTCCTTATTCTCTCATATCCTTTTATGACCTTAGAGGTGAATATGTCTCCTCTTTTTCTCGTATCAACCAATGTGAGCATCTTTAGTGTGTTTGGTGCTTTCATTAAAACTCATATTTGTAAACTCAGGAAGGTGGGAGAGGGTCTGAAAGGTGGAGCGTATGAGGGACAAGGTGTGGAAGGTCTGAGAGGTAGTGTGAGGTCTATGTGAGACAGGGTCTGGAAAGTCAAGGTCTGTGAGGTAGATTGAGACCTATGTGGGATAGGGTCTGGAAGGTGGGACAGGGTCTGGAAGGTGAGGCAGGGTCTGGAAGGTGAGGCAGGGTCTGGAAGGTGGGACAGGGTCTGGAAGATGAGGCAGGGTCTGGAAGGTGGGACAGGGTCTGGAAGGTGGGACAGGGTCTGGAAGGTGGGACAGGGTCTGGAAGGTGGGTCAGGGTTTGGAAGGTGGGAGAGGGTCTGGAAGGTGGGACAGGGTCTGGAAGGTGGCACAGGGTCTGGAGGATGGGAGAGGGTCTGGAAGGTGGGACAGGGTCTGGAAGGTGGCACAGGGTCTGGAAGGTGGCACAGGGTCTGGAGGGTGGGAGAGGGTCTGGAAGGTGGGACAGGGTCTGGAGGGTGAGAATATTCAGACGGCAATAGCTGCCTGAATATTCCAATTTTACCTTATATATGTTGTAAACAGCTTTATTTAACATTTTATAGTTTGCCAGTATAGCGTATGAGTTTCTCAGATTTGTGTATTTGAGCCTGAGTGATAATTATTTAATATTAGCTCTTAGGCCCCCTCTCTCTTTCTGATACTTTCAATATTGTTACACAATCCATATTCTTGATGTGGACACATTTCACTTTCTCCCGTTTTTATTAGTGCCATTTATCTACATTAAATTCATTCATTCTTTTTGTCATCTAGTGCATCTAGGACCTTGTCGTAGTGATTCAGTAGCTGAGACAGACAGGAGCGACCTGCTCTAAACCCATGTTGCCCTGGGTTGTGTAACTGATGGGTATCTAGATGGGTGGCGATCTTGCTTCTTAGGACCCTCTCAAAGATTTTTATGATATGGGATGTTAGTGCTATCGGTCTGTAGTTCTTTGCTATTGCTTTACTGCCCCCTTTGTGGAGTGGGGCTATGTCTGTTGTTTTTAGTAACTGTGGGACGACCCCCGTGTCCATGCTTCCTCTCCATAGGATGGTAAAAGTTCGTGATAGGGGCTTCTTGCAGTTCTTGATGAACACGGAGTTCCATGAGTCTGGCCCTGGGGCAGAGTGCATGGGCATGTCATTTATCGCCTGTTCGAAGTCATTTGGCGTCAGGATAACATCAGATAGGCTTGTGTTAACCAAATTCTGTGGCTCTCTCATAAAAAATTATTTTGATCTTCGACTCTCAGTCTGGTTAGCGGCTTGCTAAAAACTGAGTCATATTGGGACTTGAGTAGCTCCCTCATTTCCAGAAAATTAGAGCAACTTAGCTTTTATTCTCATATTTATAAAACCAAAGATGCTGTCTGGTTTTGTCCTGCGGTTTTTGCCTTTTAAACATCCAGTAGTAATTTCTTTATTTCTACTTTAATTATTTCAATATCTTCATTTTCATGTATCCATTTGAGATTCAAATTCGCTACAGTGAAGCTTGTTTACTGCTCTACCAGTGTTAGTGTCACCCTGTTAAATAACGCTATAGAGGATGTATTATCCAGAGTAATCCTTAGGTTAATTATTAGAAATGTGTTGAGTATCCACAAGGCAGTTGTGGAGTTTTCCAGCATGTTAGGAATCATAACGCTAACATTAACTGCGTAGTTTTTTTCCATTATATATAGAATCAATTGCATGTTTGAGCGCAAAATCAACGAATCTACTATAATTACATTACAACTTCAACATCTAGCAAAGTCAATGGAAACCTGATAATATAACCAGCCTTGCTATGCCCAATTCTTAATCTTGACTTAGACTGATGAATAAGACACATGTGCAACATCTGGGTATTACCTGGAGTTTACCTGGAGAGAGTTTCGGGGGTCAACGCCCCCGCGGCCCGGTCTGTGACCAGGCCTCCTGGTGGATCAGCGCCTGATCAACCAGGCTGTTGCTGCTGGCTGCACGCAAACCAACGTACGAGCCACAGCCCGGCTGATCAGGAACTGCCTTTAGGTGCTTGTCCAGTGCCAGCTTGAAGACTGCCAGGGGTCTGTTGGTAATCCCCCTTATGTGTGCTGGGAGGCAGTTGAACAGTCTCGGTCCCCTGACACTTATTGTATGGTCTCTTAACGTGCTAGTGACACCCCTGCTTTTCATTGGGGGGATGGTGCATCGTCTGCCAAGTCTTTTGCTTTCGTAGTGAGTGATTTTCGTGTGCAAGTTCGGTACTAGTCCCTCTAGGATTTTCCAGGTGTATATAATCATGTATCTCTCCCTCCTGCGTTCCAGGGAATACAGGTTTAGAAACCTCAAGCGCTCCCAGTAATTGAGGTGTTTTATCTCCGTTATGCGCGCCGTGAAAGTTCTCTGTACATTTTCTAGGTCGGCAATTTCACCTGCCTTGAAAGGTGCTGTTAGAGTGCAGCAATATTCCAGCCTAGATAGAACAAGTGACCTGAAGAGTGTCATCATGGGCTTGGCCTCCCTAGTTTTGAAGGTTCTCATTATCCATCCTGTCATTTTTCTAGCAGATGCGATTGATACAATGTTATGGTCCTTGAAGGTGAGATCCTCCGACATAATCACTCCCAGGTCTTTGACGTTGGTGTTTCGCTCTATTTTGTGGCCAGAATTTGTTTTGTACTCTGATGAAGATTTAATTTCCTCATGTTTACCATATCTGAGTAATTGAAATTTCTCATCGTTGAACTTCATATTGTTTTCTGCAGCCCACTGAAAGATTTGGTTGATGTCCGCCTGGAGCCTTGCAGTGTCTGCAATGGAAGACACTGTCATGCAGATTCGGGTGTCATCTGCAAAGGAAGACACGGTGCTGTGGCTGACATCCTTGTCTATGTCGGATATGAGGATGAGGAACAAGATGGGAGCTAGTACTGTGCCTTGTGGAACAGAGCTTTTCACCGTAGCTGCCTCGGTATCTTTATAGTTAAGAAACTGGGATGTTGCAAATATATTTATACATTTGACGGTGTACTGTATAAGATTAATTAATGATTTTTGACTTAGATTATCATTTAGCCTGACTTTTTAGTCTGACTTTTTTAAACTGACATGTCTTACGTACGAGGTTGAAATACACAGTATTTAACTTATGTTTCCTTGTTTCCAAAACTAACTACCCCTGGCCCATCTAATTTTTTTTTTTTTTTTTTTGCAGTTAATAACGAGATTTTCTGAAGAGGGTGTCACTGCATTCTTTAAGAAGTGGTAATGTTTATACCACATAAGTGTAAGGTTTATCCTTGTATGCATCCACACATACTATAAATATATTCATGAATAGCCGCTAGACTACTGAGAGTCCTACAGCGCCTACGAAATGGAAGGTTATCAAATGTGAGCCGAGGAAGGGAAGGGTAACTCGAAGTCCTTGAATCCAGAGCACTTTTTCTGAATTATTATTATTATGTGAGCAAATTACCTGCACGAGGTTTACAAGGTATTACCTGAATTATTACGTGCAAGTAATTGTAAGTGGGACTTAGTCACAGTAGGTCACAGAGCTGTCACTCCCTCGATGCCCACTTCATCACCACTCAGAAAAAGCTAGACCTGACATTAAATTAATAATTACAATATTAAAACCAGCTACTCTGGTAAATTAATGTTGTGAGGACTGTATATGATTAGGCTTGCTAGGTACACAATATAATTATTGTACTTAAATTATAATAGTGTTATTAGAAAGGAAATTCGTATTACCACTTACCATTTAATTATTGGATCCTAATTATTTTTTTGGAAACACATACTAACTCTACCACAACAGCTAGAATTTATGATGGCCAACACATAGCTACTGTACATTAATGTTGAGAAGGTTCGTGGAGATATGATGGTTGGAGTTAAACACACTTGTTGGATGGTAACATATATTAGCAGTGTGAGAAGGAGGAGCCCAGCCTGCCGTGTTGCCTATTGTAGACCTAAGTGTGGAGTGAGAGAGAAGCATCGAGTCTCACGCTCACATGTGGCGTCACGTGACGTCACACATGCTAGCCACTGAGCCTAGCAAAGGGGTCAACTATGTAAAACATATGGATGGTACTATGATACTCAGATAACATATACATATACAGGGGATCAGCAACTATGCTGATAGCTCGGTCATGTTACGTATGTCGTCTCGACATACCATACTATGCTATAGGCTGAACAGGCAGGTGGCTCTTCAGCAACTATGCTGACATTATGGGTGAGCGTCACTTAGCTAAGCTGTGCTCCCGGGAGAATTGGTGTCCTTTATTTTTTCGTTCTTGTTGCCGAATTGTAAAGGTTTTCCACACTGTTTATCTCAATTCTTCAGTGCGAATGTGTCAGGAATTTCTAAATTACGGATTGAGGCCTATATACACCCAATGAATTTCGATGACGCCCGATTACATTGCACAATTAAAGGACCAGTGTTCACACATTAAATTTAATATGGCGTCTCCCCCCGGCATGACTCCGCAGCTCTTCTACACCCCCTAACTCGAAATTTCTCGAAAGGGTCAACTCAGCATCATATTTTATTACATAATTATTTTATTATTCATTTATAAGTTCCACATTTAGGAACTTTTGTAAGAAAACTCCATACCCATCACCAGCATAATGATACTCGTATCATCAACCTGCTCACCGATATACAAGAAACTCACCGATATACAAGAAACTCACCGATATACAAGAAACTCACCGATATACAAGAAACTCACCGATATACAAGAAACAAGTTTAATAGTTTACTTGTAATTACGAACTTCGTATTACTGTAATACACTTTTTTTTTTAAACAGGGTGACGTAGGCACTGACTGCAAGACTGCTGGAGGTGAGTGCCACAAGAAAGGTGTCAGCAAGTGCCTCGAAGTCTTGAGTGATTACAAGTGTGATGACAGAACCATCTGCTGTCTCACAGGTAAGTGTACATTATAACTGTGATGACAGAACCATCTGCTGTCTCACAGGTAAGTGTACATTATAACTGTGATGACAGAACCATCTGCTGTCTCAAAGGTAAGTGTACATTATAACTGTGATGACAGAACCATCTGCTGTCTCACAGGTAAGTGTACATTATAACTGTGATGACAGAACATCTGCTGTCTCACAGGTAAGTGTACATTATAACTGTGATGACAGAACCATCTGCTGTCTCACAGGTAAGTGTACATTATAACTGTGATGACAGAACATCTGCTGTCTCACAGGTAAGTGTACATTATAACTGTGATGACAGAACCATCTGCTGTCTCACAGGTAAGTGTACATTATAACTGTGATGACAGAACATCTGTTGTCTCACAAGTAAGTGTACATTATAACTGTGATGACAGAACATCTGCTGTCTCACAGGTAAGTGTACATTATAACTATGATGACAGAAACATCTGCTGTCTCACAGGTAAGTGTACATTATAACTGTGATGACAGAACATCTGCTGTCTCACAGGTAAGTGTACATTATAATTGTGATGACAGAACATCTGCTGTCTCACAGGTAAGTGTACATTATAACTGTGATGACAAAACATCTGCTGTCTCACAGGTAAGTGTACATTATATCTGTGATGACAGAACCATCTGCTGTCTCACAGGTAAGTGTACATTATAACTGTGATGACAGAACATCTGCTGTCTCACAGGTAAGTGTACATTATAACTGTGATGACAGAACCATCTGCTGTCTCACAGGTAAGTGTACATTATAACTGTGATGACAGAACATCTGCTGTCTCACAGGTAAGTGTACATTATAACTATGATGACAGAAACATCTGCTGTCTCACAGGTAAGTGTACATTATAACTGTGATGACAGAACATCTGCTGTCTCACAGGTAAGTGTACATTATAACTGTGATGACAGAACATCTGCTGTCTCACAGGTAAGTGTACATTATAACTGTGATGACAAAACATCTGCTGTCTCACAGGTAAGTGTACATTATATCTGTGATGACAGAACCATCTGCTGTCTCACAGGTAAGTGTACATTATAACTGTGATGACAGAACATCTGCTGTCTCACAGGTAAGTGTACATTATAACTGTGATGACAGAACCATCTGCTGTCTCACAGGTAAGTGTACATTATAACTGTGATGACAGAACATCTGCTGTCTCACAGGTAAGTGTACATTATAACTGTGATGACAAAACATCTGCTGTCTCACAGGTAAGTGTACATTATAACTGTGATGACAGAACATCTGCTGTCTCACAGGTAAGTGTACATTATAACTGTGATGACAGAACATCTGCTGTCTCACAGGTAAGTGTACATTATAACTGTGATGACAGAACCATCTGCTGTCTCACAGGTAAGTGTACATTATAACTGTGATGACAGAACATCTGCTGTCTCACAGGTAAGTGTATATTATAACTGTGATGACAAAACATCTGCTGTCTCACAGGTAAGTGTACATTATAACTGTGATGGCAAAACATCTGCTGTCTCACAGGTAAGTGTACATTATAACTGTGATGACAAAACATCTGCTGTCTCACAGGTAAGTGTACATTATAACTGTGATGACAGAACATCTGCTGTCTCACAGGTAAGTGTACATTATAACTGTGATGACAGAACATCTGCTGTCTCACAGGTAAGTGTATATTATAACTGTGATGACAAAACATCTGCTGTCTCACAGGTAAGTGTACATTATAACTGTGATGACAAAACATCTGCTGTCTCACAGGTAAGTGTACATTATAACTGTGATGACAAAACATCTGCTGTCTCACAGGTAAGTGTACATTATAACTGTGATGACAGAACATCTGCTGTCTCACAGGTAAGTGTACATTATAACTGTGATGACAGAACCATCTGCTGTCTCACAGGTAAGTGTACATTATAACTGTGATGACAGAACATCTGCTGTCTCACAGGTAAGTGTACATTATAACTGTGATGACAAAACATCTGCTGTCTCACAGGTAAGTGTACATTATAACTGTGATGACAAAACATCTGCTGTCTCACAGGTAAGTGTACATTATAACTGTGATGACAGAACATCTGCTGTCTCACAGGTAAGTGTACATTATAACTGTGATGACAGAACATCTGCTGTCTCACATGTAAGTGTACAATAAGTGGTAAATCATGATAGCTCCTTCAGGCAAGTTACTTTTAGAAAAGGTATTATGTCGTGGTTTACAGGCATGCAGTTTACATGTAATAAAATAGCGGGAGGCAAAATGGTTTATTAGGCTTTATTAAAATCTATCGACTAGACTAGTCATTATGACTACAGGTATTCTAAAACCCACCAGTGAAGAATATCACAATACAGTGTATAAAACAGTGTATATACACTGATAGTTACCCACCTGTTGTCACTGTTGTCGGCAGTCACCTATTTGGAACTCTCGATCATTTTCCTAAATAAGCCGCACCAATATTTACACTATAATTTGTCAAAAAAAAAAAAAAAAAAACTAAACATTACGAAACTTCAAATTAGGCGACCTTAGATATATTACGCTGGGTAACAATATTGAATATTATATTACATAAACTTCAGCTCATTTTGGTTGAAAATTATTAATAACATGTTAGTTCACTTAAATATAGTTATTGTGGAAAATTAAATTTACCTGGATGTAACTCATAAGATACATACCAGTAAATGGTAACAAAGATAGTTATTATTTATCAAAGTTACAGAGACAAGTAGGAATTTATAGGACACATAGGTCGCAAAAAATGTCCCCTTCGATACCTACCATAATCTATCTCTCCACAAGTTGCTCTAGACCTATATTATTTGCAAATGAAATGTACATCACCAGGAATTCTGGTAAAATTTAATATAAATTTGTGGACTGTATATTAAAATTAATAAATGATAGCATATACACATTTATATAACAGAAGGAGAATTTATAATCATAACACTCACCAATTAGTCTGGAGATTACTGTATATTATGTACAGTAATATTATCTGAGGTTCCTGAAGCTGTCTTGTACATCTGTTTAATGCTCAAGTTTTGCAGGACTGCACATCCAACAATTTCGGCTCCTATTTGAGAGGTTTTAAGCCCAATATAACCCCTAGAGCGAAGAAAATTCTACACCTTACATTAACGTGCTTGTAACACACTCAAAAAACAATGGCGACTCCCCCTGCTGGTCAGCGCAGGCGCAGAGCCTCCCTGTCGACTCCATTCTCTAAAATACACTTTTAATCAGGTTTATTTACACAGCATAATTTTGGGAAATTATTTTCCACAGTTATCATATATGAAATAAACTTTTTTTTTAAAACTACGGACACTGCTTGTTGAACTTCTCTGACAAAACAGAACGACATATACAAGAAGTTAATCTCTTAATGTATATGCAATGAGTTTAGTTTAATATATTTAATATGTTTATTATGCACCTCATACCCATCCTGTGGGCGGTAGTCAAAAGATTACAGAGGTACATAATTGGTCCAGGAGCTGGACCCCAAAGTTATGATAGCTGAGCAAGTTACAACGGTAAACATGGAATGAGAAATCATTTTATTCTTAATTTTAGTATAATAACCCTGACTGACAAAGTACCGTCTATATAATAATAACTTCACGTATGCTGTGAGGGACAGCTCTGGCATCGACTTTTTTAATCATAAAAATCCTTATAATAATACGAAACAGTACATATAATACGACCCAGTGATGACATTCTCCACTCACATAAAAACATTAACCGGCAGATTTTTGCCTAAATATTCGGTACAGACGATGTTGACGTCACAGAAGTTTGAGTACGAGGAAGATGCCTTCAAAACTGTTTTAATTACAGAGCTGAGGATACACATAGAATTATAGATTGTTGTTCTACCTTCACCGCGTTACTTTTATATCCTAGCGACAATAATCTTATATTTGGCTGCAATGATTTTGCAACAATTATTCCTCTTGAAATTAATTTCATTTTTGGTAAATCGACCTGTCCAACACCCTGTATAGGTAAAATACACGTATGCACTGATTACGCAAACGTTTCGCCCCACAAGTGGCTAAACACTTTTTCCTTAATAAATGTCTTGATCGGTGCAGCTTGGTGATATTGTACTACTGACACCCAGTACACTTTAGTTACCATTTTGTCCTAGGCACATGTCGATTAGACACTAGGACTGTTGTGTGTGTGTAGGTGTGTAGGTGTGTAGATGTGTAGGTGTGTGTGTGTGTGTTAGTTACCATTTTGTCCTAGGCACATGTCGATTAGACACTAGGGCTGTTGTGTGTGTGTGTAGGTGTGTAGGTGTGTAGGTGTGTGTGTGTGTGTGTGTGTGTGTTAGTTACCATTTTGTCCTAGGCACATGTCGATTAGACACTAGGCCTGTTGTGTGTGCTAACACTTTGGGTCACAGTGTTCATCTCAGAGCAAATACCAACCTCGTTGACCTAGTTCACTATCCTTACCCTGTTCAGGTAGAGGATGAGTTGTCACCTGACCAGTGGGTCGGTGCTATTTCTGCCGGGGAGACCTCATCCACTTCACTGGATCAATCTGTTCCACCAGTTGAGGAGAAAGACTTAGATCCTACTGACTTCCCAGATCCTATCACGTTCTCAAGGCTCATGACTAATATCTTTAGAGGTCTCATAGGTAATGCACTTATGGTGTACTTAGATGACGTAATCGTCATGTCTTTATGTTGTAACCTGTGTAATACCTGTAGCCCGTACATTTGTAGCCTGTGTAATACTTGTAGCCTGTGAAACACTTACATCCTGTATATTTGTAGCCTTTGTAAAACGTGTAACCTGTGTAATGCTTGTAGCTTGTGTAATGTTACAGTCGTTAATCACTATTGTATTTAACGTGTTAACAATGTCCTTCACTAACTGTGGGTGTGTTGCGTGTTTGGCTAATTTATATGTCCTACAATATTAATATTGCAGTTGTCATTTTAGTGTTTTTTTCTTGTCAGGCAAAACACCGCTGAACATCAAGACAAAAAAGGTCTTAAAATCGGGAAGAAGAAGAAAGGTAAAGACTGAGAAAGGAGATGAAGAAAGGAAGCTCAAAGCGAGACGTGGGAAGAAACAAAATAAAGAGAGAAAGGCTGTCAGAAAACAAGGAAACACAATCAAGAAAACACTCGGGAAGAGACGAAGAAAAAATAAAGCTTCCGAGAAAGAGCAGATGAAGAAAATTCCGAAGGAAAAACTAAAATTCAAGAAAATTTCCAAAAAAGGACAAAGTGAACGAAAGAGAAATTCTCAAAAACTGAGAAAATACAAGAAAATGTCAAACAATAAAAAAGACAAATGCAAGAAAACCATGAACAAGCGAAAACTCAAAAAAAAATCCAAAAAAGAAAAGGGCGAAAGAAAAAAAACTTCTAAAAAACAGAGGAAATATAAGAAAATATCAAATAAAAAACAAGACAAACGCAAGAAAGCTATGAACAAGAAAAAATTCAAGAAAATAATACAAAGAAAACAAGATATTCAGAAGAAACATCGAGGAAAATCTAGGAAAACACATAGAATGAATAAAAATAAATCCATGAAAATGATCAAGAAGAAACAAAGAAAACTGCAAAGAAACAGCTTACAAAAAGAAGGAAAAAACAAGAAACCTGAAAAGAAAGAACTGGATAAATCTGTGAAAAGTCTCGTAAAGAAAAAATATAAGAAAGGGAAAAGTAAATCGAGGGAAAATATCAAGACTATTGCAAGACAAAGTCAAACTGGAATGAAGAAAGGAATAACCAAAGTGAAGAATTATATAATAAACTCGGGAGAGCATCATCAAGGTAAGAGCACACTGACCCATCAGACTGTGATGACTGTTGTCATCAAGGTAAGAGTACACTGAACCATCAGACTGTGATGACTGTTGTAGCTGCTGGTATTTGTCTCGTGTATGAAACAGGTAACAACTCTTATACTTGTCAACTGCAAATGACAGAACAGTATCCTTACAGTCTTGTAATGAGCGGTACTCTTGTAATGAACGGTAGTCTTGTAATGAGCGGTAGTCTTGTAATGAGCGGTAGTCTTGTAATGAACGGTAGTCTTGTAATGAATGGTAGTCTTGTAATGAACGGTAGTCTTGTAATGAACGGTAGTCTTGTAATGAACGGTAGTCTTGTAATGAACGGTAGTCTTGTAATGAACGGTAGTCTTGTAATGAGCGGTAGTCTTGTAATGAGCGGTAGTCTTGTAATGAACGGTAGTCTTGTAATGAACGGTAGTCTTGTAATGAGCGGTAGTCTTGTAATGAACGGTAGTCTTGTAATGAGCGGTAGTCTTGTAATGAGCGGTAGTCTTGTAATGAACGGTAGTCTTGTAATGAACGGTAGTCTTGTAATGAACGGTAGTCTTGTAATGAGCGGTAGTCTTGTAATGAACGGTAGTCTTGTAATGAACGGTAATGAGCGGTAGTCTTGTAATGAGCGGTAGTCTTGTAATGAGCGGTAGTCTTGTAATGAGCGGTAGTCTTGTAATGAGCGGAAGTCTTGTAATGAACGGTAGTCTTGTAATGAACGGTAGTCTTGTAATGAGCGGTAGTCTTGTAATGAACGGTAGTCTTGTAATGAGCGGTAGTCTTGTAATGAGCGGTAGTCTTGTAATGACCGGTAGTCTTGTAATGGACGGTAGTCTTGTAATGAACGGTAGTCTTGTAATGAACGGTAGTCTTGTAATGAGCGGTAGTCTTGTAATGAGCGGTAGTCTTGTAATGAACGGTAGTCTTGTAATGAACGGTAGTCTTGTAATACGGTAGTCTTGTAATGAACGGTAGTCTTGTAATGAGCGGTAGTCTTGTAATGAACGGTAGTCTTGTAATGAGCGGTAGTCTTGTAATGAACGGTAGTCTTGTAATGAACGGTAGTCTTGTAATGAGCGGTAGTCTTGTAATGAACGGTAGTCTTGTAATGAACGGTAGTCTTGTAATGAGCGGTAGTCTTGTAATGAACGGTAGTCTTGTAATGAGCGGTAGTCTTGTAATGAACGGTAGTCTTGTAATGAACGGTAGTCTTGTAATGAGCGGTAGTCTTGTAATGAACGGTAGTCTTGTAATGAGCGGTAGTCGGTAGTGTAATGAACGGTAGTCTTGTAATGAGCGGTAGTCTTGTAATGAACGGTAGTCTTGTAATGATCGGTAGTCTTGTAATGAGCGGTAGTCTTGTAATGAACGGTAGTCTTGTAATGAACTTGTAATGGTAGTCTTGTAATGAACGGTAGTCTTGTAATGAACGGTAGTCTTGTAATGAACGGTAGTCTTGTAATGAACGGTAGTCTTACGGTAGTCTTGTAATGAACGGTAGTCTTGTAATGAGCGGTAGTCTTGTAATGAACGGTAGTCTTGTAATGAGCGGTAGTCTTGTAATGAACGGTAGTCTTGTAATGAGCGGTAGTCTTGTAATGAACGGTAGTCTTGTAATGAGCGGTAGTCTTGTAATGAACGGTAGTCTTGTAATGACCGGTAGTCTTGTAATGACCGGTAGTCTTGTAATGAACGGTAGTCTTGTAATGAGCGGTAGTCTTGTAATGAACGGTAGTCTTGTAATGAACGGTAGTCTTGTAATGAGCGGTAATCTTGTAATGAGCGGTAGTCTTGTAATGAACGGTAGTCTTGTAATGAGCGGTAGTCTTGTAATGAACGGTAGTCTTGTAATACGGTAGTCTTGTAATGACGGTAGTCTTGTAATGAACGGTAGTCTTGTAATGAACGGTAGTCTTGTAATGAACGGTAGTCTTGTAATGAGCGGTAGTCTTGTAATAGTCTTGTAATGAGCGGTAGTCTTGTAATGAGCGGTAGTCTTGTAATGAACGGTAGTCTTGTAATGAACGGTAGTCTTGTAATGAGCGGTAGTCTTGTAATGAACGGTAGTCTTGTAATGAGCGGTAGTCTTGTAATGAGTCTTGTAATGTACGGTAGTCTTGTAATGAACGGTAGTCTTGTAATGAACGGTAGTCTTGTAATGAACGGTAGTCTTGTAATGAGCGGTAGTCTTGTAATGAACGGTAGTCTTGTAATGAACGGTAGTCTTGTAATGAGCGGTAGTCTTGTAATGAACGGTAGTCTTGTAATGAACGGTAGTCTTGTAATGAACGGTAGTCTTGTAATGAGCGGTAGTCTTGTAATGAACGGTAGTCTTGCGGTAGTCTTGTAATGAGCGGCAGTCTTGTAATGAACGGTAGTCTTGTAATGAGCGGTAGTCTTGTAATGAGCGGTAGTCTTGTAATGAACGGTAGTCTTGTAATGAGCGGTAGTCTTGTAATGAGCGGTAGTCTTGTAATGAGCGGTAGTCTTGTAATGAGCGGTAGTCTTGTAATGAGCGGTAGTCTTGTAATGAGCGGTAGTCTTGTAATGAACGGTAGTCTTGTAATGAGCGGTAGTCTTGTAATGAGCGGTAGTCTTGTAATGAGCGGTAGTCTTGTAATGAGCGGTAGTCTTGTAATGAGCGGTAGTCTTGTAATGAGCGGTAGTCTTGTAATGAACGGTAGTCTTGTAATGAGCGGTAGTCTTGTAATGAGCGGTAGTCTTGTAATGAGCGGTAGTCTTGTAATGAGCGGTAGTCTTGTAATGAGCGGTAGTCTTGTAATGAGCGGTAGTCTTGTAATGAACGGTAGTCTTGTAATGAGCGGTAGTCTTGTAATAAGCGGTAGTCTTGTAATGAACGGTAGTCTTGTAATGAACAGTAGTCTTGTAATGAGCGGGCTGTGGTTTGTAAGTCGGTTTGCGTGCGGCCGACAATAACAGTTTGGTTGATCAGGCCCTGATCCACCGCGAAGCCTGGTCATGGAGCGGTCCGCGGGGGCGTTGACCCCCGGAACACCCTCCAGGTATACAACTTGAATGTGCTGCTGTATCTGATAGACTATCAGTGGCTAATAATCGAGATGAACAGGCTATAATGGTAGGTCAGTTAGCTAAAACTTCCAAGTATGTGCAGGCTTATGTGAATGAATTTAACATCATATCTATGAAATATTTAAACATTATTATACAATGTAATGCAGAATATATCTAGCTTAAGTTCACAACCTTACATATGTCTGCGTAACTATCTATTTTTAGCTTGTAATGCTATCATCATTATTTATAGTGAAATGCAAACCCAAGAAACATTGCAAGAATGCGAGAGGTGTTTGTAAACATAAATGTAACAAGAGGGAGAATGAGATCAAGAAAGGGTGTAAGGGCAAGAAATGTAAGTGTTGCGTGAAGAAGGTCAAAGGTTGCAAGACAGAGGAGGAGTGTAAGCATCATGGTGGAGTGTGCACCATGGAAGACCACTGCTATCATGGTCACTTCGTCACCAAGGGCTGCAAGTCTGGCTGTGTCTGCTGCACTGAACCAAGTAAGCCTTTTATTGTTAACACGTTGACTTACTTATGAAGCTTATGTCATATCATCTCATGTTGATATTCTTGTACTTTTACAATTGTCTGTCAAGTTTGAGAGTATGTAGGCTTACTTCCTTATATTGACTCGTCCATCGTTTCTATAATTCCCTACTCTCATTACTTTCCCTCAAAATGCATAGCATTTGCTCATGATCTTCACATCCAAGAGATCCCTTATATTCATTCTGCTTCATTTCAACATCCAATTTCCATGATTTTATCTAAGCTACCTCAACTTCATGATACCTGGCACCACCTACTGTATACTTAAACATAAAACTTTGGAGTAAGTGTTTGGATTGTTACAACCTTGAGTATCGAGTTCAAGGACCTTAATTATGTCCGTTATAGGAAACGGCTGATCACGTACGTCTGCTGTACAAAATATGTACAGGATTTCTGTGATTAAATACTTTTTTTTGCCTGAAATAATTTGGTCCTACATATTAATAAAATATAAAACTTCAACATTAAAAAGCTTATTTTTAGTAGGTTAGGTTAGGTAAGGTTCGTCAGTAAACAGGACAAGGTCTCCTGACGCGGATCTTAGTCAGATGATGACCCGCCATTGTAGCTTTTGGTCATCTGACCGAGGCCTTCCGCTGGCTTACCGGTCCACCCCTTTAAAAATTATGGTCATAGTTATAACCATTCAGTTTATTATTCCAAGTACGTGCAACCTTATATATATATGAATTTGACTGCATATCTATGAAATGTTTAAACAGTATTGTACAACCTTAAATAAGTCTGTGTAACTATTTTTAGCTTATAATGTTATCATCATTATTTATAGTGAAATGCAAACCAAAGAAAAAATGCAAGAATGCGAGAGGTGTTTGTAAACATAAATGTAACAAGAGGGAGAATGAGATCAAGAAAGGGTGTAAGGGCAAGAAATGTAAGTGTTGCGTGAAGAAGGTCAAAGGTTGCAAGACAGAGGAGGAGTGTAAGCATCATGGTGGAGTGTGCACCATGGAAGACCACTGCTATCATGGTCACTTCGTCACCAAGGGCTGCAAGTCTGGCTGTGTCTGCTGCACTGAACCAAGTAAGTCTTTTATTGTTAACACGTTGACTTACTTATGAAGCTTATGTCATATCATCTCATGTTGACGCTCGTATACCTTCACAATTGTCTGTCAAGTTTGAGAGTATGTAGGCCTACTTTCTTATATTGACTCGTCCATCGTTTCTATAATTCCCTGCTGTATAGTCCTTGTGGCTTAGCGCTTCTTTTTGATAATAATAATAATAATAATAATAATCTATAATTCCCTACTCTCGTGGACTTTAATATCTACATTTAAATACGAGTATGGTGTTAACCTTCATTACTTTCCCTCAAAATTCACAGCATTCGCTCATGATGTTCACATTTAAGAAACTCTTATATTTACACTGCCTCCTTCTAGCATCCGGTATCCCTTGTGACACTTAGCTGTGTCCCTCCAATGCCAAACATGTCTATGTTTAGCATGTCAATATTCCTGAAATTCCTGAATATCTTATTATGAATTATGTTTCTTCTAACTCCAGTCTATAAACCTGAGGTTTAGACTCTGGTAGCCTAGTGGCTAAAGCTCTCGCTTCACATAGCGAGGGTCTGGGTTCGATTCCCAGCCAGGGTAAAAACATTGGGTGTGTTTCTTTACACCTGTTATCTATGTTCGCCCATCGGTAAAATGTGTACCTGGGTGTTAGTCGACTGGTGTGGGTTGCATCCTGGGGACTGGTAAAGCATACCGTGAATGTAGAACCCCTGACCTGCTCAGAACGTTCCAAGCTGCACTAACAAATGCAAGGAATAGAAAGCAAGAACTTAGGCAACAGAAATGGAAACAATTTGTTTGTGGAATAAATAGGTCTACCCCTTTAAGTTTGGCTTGGAAAGGTATAAATAAAATAACCCGGAAAAAGACTGGCAATGTTACTCACCCCTTTCCTCTTGAAAAAGCAATTGACCTCGTAAATGACTGGTCCAAAATATCCAGGAATGAAAACCTTCCATCTCATATTAGAAAAAAACTAAGAGAGTGCTTCTGAGGAAATGTTGAAACTGATTAATTTTACGAGCCAAAATATTGATGAGAGTGATTGCCTTTTCACCCAGTATGAATTAGATAATGCATTAACTAAAGATCGATCAACTGCTCCTGGAGAGGGTGGTATAACCTATGACATTCTCAGAACTCTAAGGCACGTGCCTGATAACCCTTTGTTAGCACTGTATAATCTCAGTTGCATTGAGGGAGTTCTTCCTACTTCCTGGACCAATAGTCTCATTGTGCCTATCCCTTAGCCCCAACTGCCTGATACATTTAGACCGATCTCCTTAACTAGTTGTCTTTGTAAAACTTTTGAAAGAATGATACTTAACAGACTGTACTACAGAATCAGACACCAACTTTCCCCCTACCTCTATGGGTTCATGAAAGGTAAAAGTGTGCAGAACTGTATTTCCACCTTTCTCACTGCACACACCTCTACTAGTCTTACCACATTTCTTGATCTAAAATCTGCATTTGAAGTCGCGAACAGAACCGTTATACTACATGAACTAGTCAAAATGAATATTGATGGTAGCTTACTCTGCTGGATAATAGGATACCTGTCAAACAGAGTATCCTCTGTTCTCTACCAAGGCTTTAGAAGTGAATCTAGAGATGTCTTTAGGTACACCGCAGGGAGGAGCACTGAGCCCAATGCTATTTAATGTCCTGATTAACGCTCTCCTAAATACTGTACCTGCCTCACCTAAACGTATAGTTATAAGCTATGCTGATGACATCATGATACCTACAACAGGGCATAAGAAGATGAGCACCATTCTTAATGAAGTTCAAGCAATTTGTAATCGACTAGGCCTCATAATATCCTCCTCTAAAACAAAGATATTAAGAAGCAAACGACATCCCCCACCCATCTATTTGCAGGGTGAAAACATTAGCTACGTTAAAACTTACATATATATTGGTGTAGATGTACCCTTTAACAAATCTACTATACCACAACTAAATAAGAAATGTAATGATAGGCTAAATGCTCTCAAAACTGTTGCTGGCTGCAACCCCAACTATGGTGCTGTGAGAATCGTGAGAATGATGTACATAGCCTATGTTAGGTCCTTAATTGATTATGCTGCTCCCATGTTGATATTAGCTATGGAAAGTTCTCTCCGACCCTTTGAGTTAATGCAGAATGAAGCTCTCGGAATTATTCTTGGCTGTCCCAAATCTACAAAAGTTCTTAACATGAGGAAGGAGCTTGGTATTTCTAGTATCAGTGATGAGACTGTTGAGATTAACACTGTACTCGGCATTAGAATGTTAAGAAATGAACCAGACACTGTCACAAGGAATCTTACTAAATGTCTTGTAGTAAATATACACTGATCTAAATGGATTGTAAAAACGTGCAGTAACATTAAGTTTTATAACCTAAATGAACTGTATCACTGTAGGCAACAAAAGCGTTTCACCCCTCCATGGAAGATGTGTTCATTTAATATAACATACCTGCAAGTCCCTCCCAAGAAGCTCATTGCTAGTAATCCCTTACCTGGAGTTTACCTGGAGAGGGTTTCGGGGGTCAACGCCCCCCGTGGCCCGGTCTGAGACCAGGTCTCATGGTGGATCAGGGTCTGATCAACCAGGCTGTTAATGCTGGCCGCACGCAAACTGACGTACGAACCACAGCCCGGCTGGTCAGGTACTGACTTTAGGTGCCTGTCCAGTGCCTTCTTGAAGACAGCCAGGGGTCTATTGGTAATCCCCCTTATGTACGCTGGGAGACAATTGAACAGTCTTGGGCCCCGGACACTTATTTTGTCTCTCAGTGTACTCTCCTGCCGAGTCTTTTGCTTTCATAGGGAGTGATTTTCGTGTGCACATTTGGTACCAATCCCTCCAGGACCTTCCAAGTGTATATTATGGAGTACCTCTCTCTCCTGCGTTCGAGGGAATACAGATCAAGGACCTTCAACCGTCCCCAGTAGTTTTGGTGCCTTATTGTACTTATGTGTACCGTGAAAGTTCTTTGTACATTCCCCAGGTCTGCAATGTCGTCAGCCTTGAAGGGGGCAGTTAGTGTACAGCAGTATTCCAGCCTAGAGAGCACAAGCGATTTGAAGAGAATCAACATGAGCTTGGCGTCCGTAGTTTTGAAGGTTCTCATTATCCATCCTATCATTTTTCTACCGGATGAGGTAGATACATTGTTGTGGTCTTTGAAGGCGAGATCCTCTGACATTATCACTCCCAGGTCCTTCACATTACTTTTCCGCTCTATTGTATGGTTAGAATTTGTCGTATACCCTGACGCATTTTTAATTTCTTCAAGTTTCCCATATCTGAGTAGTTGGAATTTCTCTTCGTTGAACTTCATATTGTTTTGAGTGGCCCATTCAAAGGTTTGGTTGACGTCCGCTTGGAGTCTCGCAGTGTCTTCGATGGAGGTAACTGCCATGGTAATCCGGGTGTCATCCGCAAAGGAAGACACGGAGCTATGGCTTACATCTCTGTCTATGTCAGAAATGAGGACGAGGAATAGAATGGGAGCGAGTACTGTGCCTTGTGGAACAGAGCTTTTTACCATGGCTGCCTGGGACTTTACTCTGCTTACTATTACTCTTTGTGTTCTATTTGTCAAGAAGTTGTAGATCCAGCTACCAACTTTTCCCGTTATTCCTTTATCACGCATTTTGTGTGCTATTACACCATGGTCACACTAGTCGAAAGCTTTTGCAAAGTCTGTGTCTACTACATCTGTATTTTGTTGTGGTCCAGTAGCTGGAACAGGCAGGAGCGACCTGCTCTAAACCCGTGTTTGCCCTGGGTTGTGTAACTGATGGGTATCTAGGTGGTTGGCTATCTTGCTTCTTAGAACCCTCTCAAAGATTTTTATGATATGGGATGTTAGTGCTATCGGTCTGTAGTTCTTTGCAATTGCTTTACTGCCACCTTTGTGGAGTGAGGCTATGTCTTGTTTTTAGTGTGTGTGGAATGATCCCTGTGTCCATGCTCCCTTTCCATAAAATACTGAAAGCACGCGATAGGGGCTTCTTGCAATTCTTGATGAACACGGAGTTCCACGAGTCTGAGCCTGGGGCAGAGTGCATGGGTATGTCATTACTTCCTCTTCAGTCTTGTGGAGTTAGAATAATATCCGAGAGTTTTGGGATGACTAAATTTTGGGTTTCGTTCATAAAGAATTCATTTGGATTGTCGACCCTTAGTCTGGGCAGCGGCTCGCTGAACAATGAATCATATTGGGACTCTAGTATCTCACTAATTTCTTGGCTGTCATCTGTGTATGTCCCATCCCGCCTAAGCAGGGGAACAATACTGGATGTTGTTTTTACCTTAGATTTAGCATAAGAGAAGAAGTATTTTGTTGTTGTTTTTTTTCAATTTCCTTTATGGCTTTTAGTTCTTCCTGTGATTCTTGTCTCCTATAAGATTCCTTCAGCTTAAGTTTGAGATTTGCAATTTCATTGACTAGTGCCTCCCTTCATATTTCAGATATATTGGCCCCACTCAGCAGCTCTGTGACTCTTCGCCTTTGTCTGTATAGAGAACGTCTCTCTCTTTCTAGTTTACATCTTCTCTTTCTTTTTCTTAATCTGTCTTGAATAGAGCTCAAGAACCACAGAATTCATTTTTTCAAGGCAAATGTTCGGATCCATGTTGTTTAGAATATCTTCCCAGCTTGTTTTATCAGGTCATGGTTTACTTGATCCCATTGTATGTGTTTGTTAATGAAATTGAATTTCGTGAAAAGACCTTCATGACTGCTCACATTTTGCTGGTCCGGAGCCTTGTGCATACATGTCTGCACGTCTATTATGTTGTGATCTGAGTGTATTGTCTTCGATACAGTTATATTACGTATCAGATCGTCATTGTTAGTATTTTCTAGTCTTGTAGGCTCTATTATTTGTTAAAGCAACTGCTCAAGAAGAAATTTATCGCTTAGATGGCACTGGACAAGCACCTAAAGTCGGTACCTGACAAGCCGGGCAGTGACTCGTACGTTGGATTGCGTGCAGCCAGCAGTAACAGCCTGGTTGATCAGGCTCTGATCCACCAGGAGTCCTGGTCACAGACCGGGCCGCGGGGGCGTTGACCCCCGGAATTCTCTCCAGGTAAACTCCAGGTAATAAGTTATCACAAGTTATATACACTGATGGATATAAACAGGAGTCTTCTGGCAGGGCTGCATCTGCTCTTATTGCCACCTCCATAGTTAAGAACCATAATAAATTTGTTGAACTAGGCATAAGAATTAACAACTGGACATCAACACTGCAAACTGAATTGTTTGCAATTTTAATGGCGCTAAACCTAACTTATGACACTGACCTTGACTCTATCATCATTACTGATTCTGTCATCACTGAAGGCTCTTAATTCATATAATGTCCAACAACATGCTCATTGGAGAAGCCGGGTATAGATACTCAAAAATCCGGGTCAAAGGAATTAATGTACAATTGCTATGGATCCCATCACACACTGGATTACTCCTTCATGATAAAGTTGATATGTTAGCCATGAAGAGTACCCAGGAAGAGAATGTAGAATATAACTTTGGTATAACTGTGTCTAGCATTAGGAATAATATTAGGAGAGAGGTAAATAATGAAAATGATTGTTATAGGAATGCAGTTAGAAGCCTGAGTAGATCTATAACCCACTATGATAACATGAACGTAGATAAGTATGTTTATGGAGCAACTTGCAATGTGAACAGACTGACTGATGTTGTAGTGGCCAGACTTAGGCTTGGTTACAAGTACTTCTGGCAGCTTGGCAGACACACACATGATGATCAAACTAAATGTAAATTATGTGATCAGGCATATGGTCACTGTCTTGAACACTATGTGCTTAATTGTCCACTTATTGAGGAATACAGAGATAGTATAATAATCTATGTGACATGTCAAGATATCTTATTAATGAAAATAAGATACCAGATATACTAAGCAAATTTCCTAAATTTGCTTGTAACAGATAAGTGAACTGTAGATATAAATCCATATGTACACCTGTTAACCCTGTTGGGGCCTGGTTCCTAGGCCTGTAGTGTATCCATATGCTCTTGAGCTACCTTCCACAGGATGGATGTGGGATGCACAATAAACTAACCACTTCGGTGGCAAAATCTCATCTAAATCTGACCTAATTTGCCCGAAATGCTCAGCATTAAAAGAGCTTTTTATTTATAGTAGTATGTCATTGATGTCAACTAGGCCTGTATACCTTGTACTTGTACCTGTAGTAAATAAAGATATTAGATTAGATTTTGCCACCGAAGTGGCTAGTTTATTGTGCACTCCATATCCATCCTATAATAATAACGAACGCCGCCAACTCAGTGCACTGTTTACCTCGCTGTGGGAGCAGTTCTCTTATGCTTTACCTGGAGAGAGTTCCGGGGGTCAACGCCCCCGCGGCCCGGTCTGTGACCAGGCCTCCTGGTGGATCAGAGCCTGATCAACCAGGCTGTTACTGTTGCCTGCACGCAATCCAACGTACGAGCCTCAGCCCAGCTGGTCAGGTACCGACTTGAGGTGCTTGTCCAGTGCCAGCTTGAAGACAGCCAGGGGTCTATTGGTAATCCCCCTTATGTATGCTGGGAGGCAGTTGAACAGTCTCGGTCCCCTGACACTTACTGTATTGTCTCTTAACGTGCTAGTGACATCCCTGCTTTTCATTGGGGGATGTTGCATCGTCTGCCGAGTCTTTTGCTTTCTTTGTGAGTGATTTTCGTGTGTAAGTTTGGTACTAGTCCCTCTAGGATTTTCCAGGTGTATATAATCTTGTATCGCTCCCGCCTGCGTTCCAGGGAATACAGGTTCAGGAACTTCAAGCGCTCCCAGTAACTGAGGTGTTTTATCTTCATTATGTGCGCTTTGCTTGCATTTTTGAGTCATTTGGCCAAATTTCGTTTTTCTAAGCATGGGTCTTAAGAAAGTAAGTATAAAGAACAGTGCTGAGAAGAAAAAGAGGATGATTTCCATGGAATTAAGGCATGAAATCATAGATAAATAAGCGAAGTGTCTAGGTTTTGGGTTGAGGGGGGAGCTGGCTCGTAACTCAGATGTTGGCTCGTAACTCACAGCAAAAACTCGACCGAGCGACGGCTCGTATCTCAAAATACTTGTGTATATATATATATATGTCGTGCCGAATATGTAAAACTGGTCAATTAGGAAGAACTCATTTAAAAATTAAGTCCTTTCTAAAATTTTCTTTTATACATTTAAAGATATATTTTTTTCATTAATGTTAATGTAAAAATTTTTAATTTTGCACCAAAAGAATCTTAGAAAACTTACCTAACCTTATTATAACAAGAACAATTTATTTTAGCCTAACCCAACTAAATATATTTTAGATTTGTTTACAATAATTTAATACTAAATAAACACAGTGAAATATAATTTTTTCGTTAGGTTCAGAATGATTTTTGGCGAGATTATTGCATACACAAATTTTCTCTTGTCCTATATGGCAAGATGAACGTTGCTATTTAAGCCAAGATCGCAAGTTCTGCCTATTCGGCACGACATATATATATATATATATATATATATAAATATATATATATATATATATATATATATATATATATATATATATATATATATATATATATATATATATATATATATAAATATATATATATATATATATTCAAACAGAATCTCAGGTTTATCCTAGTAACCTGTGAAAGTTCATTAAGAAATATTTTTATCAATATATTCATTATTATAATCACTGGTAATCGGTCATTACATAAAGGAATTTATCACGTTTTATCCGAGAAGCAAAAAACCTTCTTCTTCTTCTACTTCTTCTTCTTCTCCTTATGACCAGAGCTTTGGTAGGATGGGTAAGGAAGAAGGATGGGTAAGGAAGAAGGATGGGTAAGGAAGAAGGATGGGTAAGGAAGAAGGATGGGTAAGGATAGAAATTTTGGAAAAGGGTGGGAGGGGGGAGAGAGGTACGATATAAAAGGT
Source organism: Cherax quadricarinatus (assembly GCF_038502225.1). Classification (NCBI taxonomy): domain Eukaryota; kingdom Metazoa; phylum Arthropoda; class Malacostraca; order Decapoda; family Parastacidae; genus Cherax; species Cherax quadricarinatus. The sequence continues at coordinate 16,458,518 of NC_091359.1, read as the reverse complement.
AAGTGGCCCAACCACTTTGGTGTAATTTAAAAAGTGTACGTGAAATGATAAGATATTCTTTAAGGGGTATAAGACTAACCCATCAGAGTCACATAGATATAACAGATATATAAGTACATGACTCTGAATTGGTAGTAATTATACAAGTTGCAATTGCCTTTTTTTTTTTTTTGCGATTGCACAACATATATTTATGCGACAATGAAGGCAATAATTTTCTGGCCAGTTTATAGAATTACGTGACAATGGCTTCTTACAGGTGGTGTCCAGCCATAGTAAATAGCATAATTTTTACATTAGATTGTTATATAAGATTTCTCCCTAATTGGGGGCGATGATGTTCTCAGTATACATAGAAGGGTTCTGGTGTTACCCAATCTTCTTCATCAGGGAGGTTGATCAATATCATGGGTCGAGGGTAATCATCTTTATGTATAAAACGACGGACCCTACGAACATCAAAACGTATAAAGTGAATTACATAAGAAAAAAACATTGTTTTTTTTTTTACTTTACAATTGAATATTTGGAGTTTTTTTTTCAGAAGTGACTACAACATTGAAAACATCTACACGACCGCCTACAACCACACGTCCAGCATTCAGTACGACCAGAACACCAGCATTCAGTACGACCAGAACACCAGCATTCAGTACGACCAGAACACCAGCATTCAGTACGACCAGAACACCAGCATTCAATACGACCAGAACACCAGCATTCAATACGACCAGAACACCAGCATTCAGTACGACCAGAACACCAGCATTCAGTACGACCAGAACACCAGCATTCAATACGACCAGAACACCAACATTCAATACGACCAGAACACCAGCATTCAGTACGACCAGAACACCAGCTTTCAGTACGACCAGAACACCAGCATTCAGTACGACCAGAACACCAGCATTCAGTACGACCAAATCGGTATTCATATCTTCCACCACAACCAATACGTCCAAAAGTGCATCATTTACAACGACTGCTGTTCCATTAAGTACGTCCACTGTCATAACATTAACTAGTAATACAACTACGAAGCCAGCAAATGTAACAATAATTACGTCATCTACAGCTTCAAGCATTACCTTTACAAACACAACTAATTCTTCCATATCCACAAGTACAATAATTACTATTAATAACGCAACTACATCCACTAATACGTCCGCTTTCACAACTACATCTATTAATACGTCTGCTGTCACGACTACATCAACTAATACAAGCACAGTTACATCTAACAGTACATCTACTAGCGGTACTACATCAACCAACACGTCTACAGCCACAGCTACATCTATCAGTAATACATCTAGTTCAATATCTTCTAGTACAATTACATCTATTAGTGCATTGTCTACTAACACAACGTCAGCTATTACAACTACACCTACAAGTTCAACTATATCTAGCACACCTACTAGCACTACTACTAGCATAACTACATCTACTAGTGCAACTACATCTACTAGTACATCAACCACTACATCTACATCAACGACCATAAGTACACCTTCTACAACAGTCACATCTACTAGCACTACTTCTAGCACAACTACCTCTACTAGCACTACTACTAGCACAACTACCTCTACTAGCACAACTACATCTAGCACTGCTACTACTACTAGCACAACTACATCTACTAGCACTACTACTTCTAGCACATCTACTAGCACCACTACATCTACTAGCACTAATACTTCTAGCACATCTACTAGCGCCACTACATCTACTAGCACTACTACTTCTAGCACATCTACTAGCACCACTACTTCTAGCACATCTACTAGCACTATTACTTCTAGCACATCTACTAGCACCACTACTTCTAGCACATCTACTAGCACTACTACTTCTAGCACATCTACTAGCACCACTACTTCTAGCACATCTACTAGCACTACTACTTCTAGCACATCTACTAGCACCACTACATCTAGTAGCACTACTACTTCTAGCACATCTACTAGCACCACTACTTCTAACACATCTACTAGCACTACCACTTCTAGCACATCTACTAGCACTACTACTTCTAGCACATCTACTAGCACCACTACATCTACTAGCACTACTACTTCTAGCACATCTACTAGCACCACTACTTCTAGCACATCTACTAGCACTACTACTTCTAGCACATCTACTAGCACCACTACATCTACTAGCACTACTACTTCTAGCACATCTACTAGCACCACTACTTCTAGCACATCTACTAGCACTACTACTTCTAGCACATCTAAAAACAACAGACAAAGCCCCACTCCACAAAGGGGGCAGGAAAGCAACAGCAAAGAACTACAGACCGATAGCACTAACATCCCATATCATAAAAATCTTTGAAAGGGTCCTAAGAAGCAAGATCACCACCCATCTAGAAACCCATCAGTTACACAACCCAGGGCAACATGGGTTTAGAACAGGTCGCTCCTGTCTGTCTCAACTACTGGATCACTACGACAAGGTCCTAAATGCACTAGAAGACAAAAAGAATGCAGATGTAATATATACAGACTTTGCAAAAGCCTTCGACAAGTGTGACCATGGCGTAATAGCGCACAAAATGCGCGCTAAAGGAATAACAGGAAAAGTCGGTCGATGGATCTATAATTTCCTCACTAACAGAACACAGAGAGTAGTCGTCAACAGAGTAAAGTCCGAGGCAGCTACGGTGAAAAGCTCTGTTCCACAAGGCACAGTACTAGCTCCCATCTTGTTCCTCATCCTCATATCCGACATAGACAAGGATGTCAGCCACAGCACCGTGTCTTCCTTTGCAGATGACACCCGAATCTGCATGACAGTGTCTTCCATTGCAGACACTGCAAGGCTCCAGGCGGACATCAACCAAATCTTTCAGTGGGCTGCAGAAAACAATATGAAGTTCAACGATGAGAAATTTCAATTACTTAGATATGGTAAACATGAGGAAATTAAATCTTCATCAGAGTACAAAACAAATTCTGGCCACGAAATAGAGCGAAACACCAACGTCAAAGACCTGGGAGTGATTATGTCGGAGGATCTCACCTTCAAGGACCATAACATTGTATCAATCGCATCTGCTAGAAAAATGACAGGATGGATAATGAGAACCTTCAAGACTAGGGAGGCCAAGCCCATGATGACACTCTTCAGGTCACTTGTTCTATCTAGGCTGGAATATTGCTGCACTCTAACAGCACCTTTCAAGGCAGGTGAAATTGCCGACCTAGAAAATGTACAGAGAACTTTCACGGCGCGCATAACGGAGATAAAACACCTCAATTACTGGGAGCGCTTGAGGTTTCTAAACCTGTATTCCCTGGAACGCAGGAGGGAGAGATACATGATTATATACACCTGGAAAATCCTAGAGGGACTAGTACCGAACTTGCACACGAAAATCACTCACTACGAAAGCAAAAGACTTGGCAGACGATGCACCATCCCCCTAATGAAAAGCAGGGGTGTCACTAGCACGTTAAGAGACCATACAATAAGTGTCAGGGGCCCGAGACTGTTCAACTGCCTCCCAGCACACATAAGGGGGATTACCAACAGACCCCTGGCAGTCTTCAAGCTGGCACTGGACAAGCACCTAAAGTCAGTTCCTGATCAGCCGGGCTGTGGCTCGTACGTTGGTTTGCGTGCAGCCAGCAGCAACAGCCTGGTTGATCAGGCGCTGATCCACCAGGAGGCCTGGTCACAGACCGGGCCGCGGGGGCGTTGACCCCCGAAACTCTCTCCAGGTAAACTCCAGGTAAGCACCACTACATCTACTAGCACTACTACTTCTAGCACATCTACTAGCACCACTACTTCTAGCACATCTACTAGCACTACTACTTCTAGCACAACTACTAGCACCACTACACCTTTAATTTTTAGTTAGTTTAATATGTTTATTATGCACCCCATACCAATCCTGTGGGCGGTAGTCAAAAGATTACAGAGGTACATAATGGGTCCAGGGACTGGGCCTCAAAGTTTTGATAGCTGAGCAAGTTACAGCTTTAGGCTGAGGGAATGATCACCTCGGTATTACTTCTTCTGTCTCCACTGTTAAATTCGACTGAAGGAGCCTTCTGCACAAACGAAACTTTTCAACACTACTCATACTCAAGTACGGCACGAGTCTTATTCATCAACTGAGAATATTACACAAATTCAAATGTTTATGTCAGTAGAGAAATTGTCAACTTAATTGTTACTCTTAGCTGGGAGAATGTCGTTTGTCATCACAATATTCATAACCATAACGTAACAACATTCATGTCGACTGTGTCTACAAATATAGCTGTCTGCCGTAACTTATCAAAATTCAACTGGTCAACTGGCAAATCAGTGACATTGTACTTCCTGGCAAATGAGTGACATCACACTTCGTTCTGTTGAGGTTGGCAAGGAGATGTTTGAGGGGAGGGTTAATATCAGAGTTGAGTGTTCTATGTATGTAATAGGTGCAGTAATAAGTATGGATGTTTTGTATGGTGAGTAGGTTGAGTGTATTGAATATTGGTGGAGTGTGCTGCCTGTAGTGAGAATTTGTTATCATTCTAACTGCAGCCTTTTGTTGGGTAATTAGTGGTCTGAGATGGTTACTTGTTGTTGAGCCCCATGCACAAATTCCATAGGTGAGATAGGGGTAAATAAGAGAGTGATATAGGGCCAGGAGGGCTGACTGTGGAGCATAGTACCGTATCTTCGATAGTATGCCTACAGTCTTGGAAATTTTCTTAGAAATTTGTTGTATATGTGTATGAAATTTGAGTCTATTATCAAGGTGGATTCCTAAGAATTTTCCCTCTGTTAGCTTTGTGATAGGTGATCCGTTTATCATTATGTTAAGAGGGACATCTGTAGCTCTGTTACCAAACTGAATGAAGTAGGTTTTGTCAATGTTTAGTGTAAGTTTGTTAGTACTCATCCAGGTAGATATTTTCTGTAATTCGGTATTTACAGTATTGGCTAGCGTGACTGGGCTCGGGTGGGAGAAGACGTATGTTGTGTCATCAGCAAATAGTGTGGGTTTGAGTAATTGAGAAGCATTTGGTAGGTCATTTATGTATAGGAGAAAGAGAAGAGGGCCAAGGACACTTCCCTGTGGGACACCAACTGTAATTGGTTGTGCAGAAGAGTTTGCCCCATTTGCGTACACATATTGGCTTCTGTTGCTGAGGTATGACTTGAGGTAGTTGAGGGAGTGCCCTCTTATACCATAGTGTGATAATTTTACGTGGAGCAAGTCATGGTCAACTGTATCAAAAGCTTTACGTAAGTCAATGAAGATCCCCAGTGGGACTTCTTTTTTCTCTATTGCAGTGTATATATGTTCTAGCATGTGTATAATAGCATCATTAGTATTTTTATTAGGCCTGAATCCAAATTGGCAGGGGTTGAGTATGTTTTGGGAGATAAGGTAGGAGTAGATTCGTTTATGAATTAATTTTTCGAAGATTTTTGAGAGAGGGTGTAAGTTGGATATTGGCCTATAGTTATTCAACTCTGTTTGGTCTCCTCCTTTGTGGATCGGGGTGACCCTTGCTATTTTGAGTACTGTAGGGAAGGTGGAGGATTCAATGGATTTGTTAAAGAGTGTTGCAATGATTGGTGATAGCACTTGTGACACTTTTTTGTATATAAAGGGTGGTAAGGTATTTAAATCTCCTGCCTTGTTTTTTAGTGCGTTGATAATAAGGGAGACTTCATATGGGTTAGTCGGAGCTAGGAACAGTGTGTTCGGGTAGTTGCCGGTGAGGTAGTCATTTGGTGGGGTATCTGAGCTTGGGATTTTATTGGCAAGGTTTTGTCCTATAGTGGAGAAGAAATCATTGAGTCTGTTTGCTGTTTCTGTTGGTGGGAGTTGGGGTTCATCTGATTTTGCTAATTTTATTTCGCTATTTCGTGATATCTTTTTTGTTCCCAGAATTTCTGATAGGGTTTTCCAGGTCTTTTTTATATCACCTCGTAAGTTGGATAATCTGTTCTCATAATACAATTTTTTTGCCCTTCTTATCAGGCTGGTTAGGATTGACGAGTAACGTTTTGTTTGGTCTCTGGTTATGTGACCCATTCTGTACTGTTTTTCATATTGGTGTTTTGTATTTATGGATTTGAGAATGCTGGGTGTTAGCCAGGGACTGTTCAGTCTCTTAGCTGTCATCTGCTTAGTTTTTTTAGGGCAGTGCTTGTTATAGAGGTATTGAGTCTTTTTTAGAAAATTATTAATACATTCGTCAATATCTGTATTGATTTCTAGCTCAGTGTGCCAATCAATGTTTGCTAATGCTGTTGTGAAGTTATTAATGGCTGCCTCATTGTGAAGTCTGAAGGTGACTTTAGTAGTGTCTTGGGGTAATTTACCAAGAGTTGTTATGAGGAAAGTCCTGGCAAATGAGTGACATCACACTTCCTGGCAAATGAGTGACATCACACTTCCTCTGTAGTATCAGGCTTTAGCCAGGTTTCAGTTAGTGTAATGATGGACATCTTGGCATGTAAGGAATTTAGTAATGCTATGAGGTCATCGTAATGCTTGCTTAAAGATCTGATATTGTAGTTAAAGATAGTTATGTTGTTGTTGGCACTGAGAAGTGCCTTTGATTGTTCTGCAGTGTAGTAATTACAGTAACTGTTTGATTCATTTAAGTCATTAAATAAGAGGTTGGTATCTGGATCAATGCTTGTAATCATAAGATTTGTAGTGAATCTATAGTTAGAATTAAGTATAAAACAAAGTAAATAGTCTTAAGCTAAAAAATAGCACCTGAATTATTTAAACAAATGTAAAATAATGAGCTAAGGTAGTTTTTTTTTTTTTTTTTTTTTTTTTTTTAAGCTAAAATAAAGGGGACAATATAAAAGGGACTAGTACAAATAAAGTGATGATCAAATAATGGAGCTTGGGAAAGCAAATGAGTGACATCACACTTCCTGGCAAATGAGTGACATCACACTTCCTGGCAAATGAGTGACATCACACTTCCTGGCAAATGAGTGACATCACACTTCCTGGCAAATGAGTGACATCACACTTCCTAGCAAACGAGTGACATCTACATATATCATTTGGTCTCTGGCAAGAACAAGACTCATATATGCTATATTGGTCCCTGACCTAAGTAGATAATTTACCCACTCATATAATCCATAAATAAATGCCAGCTGATAGAATGACATCTATAAGATTTATATCAACAAAGTATATACAGTGTTAATTTTGAAAGGTTGGGTTTGATTAGTACCTGACGTATTGAAGTAAATTCTTAAGTAGCTTTGGGAAAAAGTTAGACAAATAGGTGGGTAGGAATAGTTGGTTTTGAGCAAAACTTACCTAGTATGGGCCAGTAGGACTGCTGCAGTATTCCTCCATTCTTATGTCCATATGTGTGTGTGTAACTTGATCAAATTTGTATTATTCTTTAACTTTTATTTTAATAAATGCACCACAGCATCACATAATCAGTCTTTTCAACTGAACCTGTTTACACTGTACCTACAATATAATAATGTTCTGATAATAGAAGAACATTTAAGACTCGCATCTTAATGGCATTATTCTATCCTGCCACTTGTTTCAAAATCATTTATTAATTAGGTTATCAGTATTGTTACTTAAGGAAAGCACTAAACTCGTAGGGGGTCATACAACGCCTGGGGCCAGTGGGCCTGCTGCAGTGTTCCTTTTTTTCTTTTGTTCTTAAGTCTTCAACCAAATATGTGAAGATCTAAATGAATTAACAAGTTATTTTGTCAGAAGATGTCAAAGTTCTTCCCAGAACATCGTATCAAGACAATATTAACTATTTATTTGGTATTTTCATCTATTTCTTATATATCGCAAGATTCAAAAAGTTATGAAGGTTTAGAAGCAACATTCATTGTTGATGATGGTTTAGAACCAATAGTCAGGATGATCAGTAATAAATTCCTGGTCATGGCAATGTAAATGTTTGTGCTTTTATTTAAGTCAATATCGCTACTTAAAAAAATATATTTAAAAAAATATATTAATCAAGCTATCATATGTATATATTTAGGCAACTTTTATTATTATTATTATTATTAAAGATTCGCCGGTATTCTCCCGGCCCGGGCCTTTTCCAAGTGGTGGCCCGGCCTTGGCTCCCTCTTTAGGGAGTGTCTGAGACCTAAGTCTCCCATGGGAGGAGGTACAAGTACCTCCTCATCTCTGGGACCAACTGTCCCCAGGCCTAGCCACAAGCTAGGCCTCTCTGGTCTGCCATCCCCGCCACAAGGGGGCTAATGGGAATGACAGTCTTATGAGCTACAAGCTCGGGCACAGGCACCTGCCCTAGAAGGGCTGGGCATGGTGTTGATGAGGCAACTTTAGTTAAAGTGTAAAGTGTTTTAATGAATTCTGTATAAAAATTAATGTTTCACGATTTTGATGGTAAATCAAAAAGTAATGGAGGTTTAATATAAACTTCATAATAATTATTTTTTTTTGTATTTAAGAAATTGGAATAATAATTTTAATGTTACAACTTTCGAATCTTTCTTCAAATTGACTAATTCTTTATTTCTGATATTTAACAGCATTATAAACTCCAGCCTCACCCTATACTATTCCTTATGTATGCTTTAAATTAGAAGAGGCTGGGCATATAGAATCCAGGGATAACTTTCTTAGATCATTTCAGGTACGGGGGGGGGGCTAGGTTTGTGATGTGCCTTTCTTAGATTATGAAGGTACATGGGTTTATAATGTACTTTTTTAGATCCTGTAGGTACATGGGTTTATAATGTACTTTTTTAGATCCTGTAGGTACATGGGTTTATAATGTACTTTTTTAGATCCTGTAGGTACATGGGTTTATAATGTACTTTTTTAGATCCTGTAGGTACATGGGTTTATAATGTACTTTTTTAGATCCTGTAGGTACATGGGTTTATAATGTACTTTTTTTAGACCATGTAGGTACATGGGTTTATGATATGCCTTTCTTAGATGGCGCAGTGAACGAAAAAAAGCCACACCAGAAAGGATCATATAACGAATGCGAGGCATTAATAAGTTTAATTAGGTACATGTTTACACAATTACTATTATACATAGTGTAAATTACCTAGGATAACCTCCCCCCAAAAAAGCCAGAGTGACATATTTACATTGGAGTTCAATCCAAGGACAGAGAATTTCAGTACCAGTTGCCCACATCAAGGCACCTCCCATTTATTTATTTATTTATTTATTTATTTATTTTTATTTGGACATGATACATAGTTGTACAAAGAACTATAGTTATTGGGTGTACATGCCAAAAGCCCCTTGTATGCAGAACTTTATGGACAGCTTAAAATTAACTTAAGATTAACTAAGCAATGATATATTCAGTGGTAAAAATTACAGTAAACAAATTACAACATGAAGTACACATCAGCATTTCAAATAAGAAGCATTAAAGTTATACATATTTCTAGCATAACAATGTATAATATAATCGAATCAGATGGAGTAAAATTAATTATTTGTAGTACAGAAACTGGTCATATGGTCATTAGATGAGTTACTGGACATTCAAGAGAATGGAGTATTCTATAACGTAATGTAATTAAAAAAAACATTGTTTGATAGGGTCACAGGTTATACATTTATGACATTCAATTATTCAGTATTTATTTAGATGTGGTTGAGTAAGTGGTTTTTAAGAAGAGTCTTGAACTAATAAACAGACAGTATTTCTTTTATATTCACAGGTAATAAATTCCAGATTTTTGGGCCTTTTATGTGAATTGAGTTTTTACATAGTGTGAGATGGACACGAGGAACATCAAAGAGTGATCTGTGCCTTGTGTTATGGTCAAGTGTTCTGTTGAGGTTGGTAAGGAGACGTTTGAGGGGAGGGTTTATATCCGAGTTAAGCGTTCTATGTATGTAGTAGGTACAATAATAAGTATGGATGTTTTGTACGGTGAGTAGGTTTAGAGTTTTGAATATTGGTGGAGTGTGCTGCCTGGAGTGGGAATTTGTTATCATTCTGTCTACAGCCTTTTGTTGGGTAATTAATGGTCTGAGATGATTTATTGTTGTTGAGCCCCATGCACAAATTCCATAGGTGAGATAGGGGTAAATGAGTGAGTGATATAGGGCCAGGAGAGCTTGGAGATTTTCTTGGAAATTTGTTGTACATGTGTTTGAAATTTGAGTCTATTATCAAGGTGGATTCCTAAGAATTTTCCCTCTGTGAGCTTTGTGATAGGTGATCCATTTATCATTATGTTAAAAGGAACATCTGTAGTTCTGTTCCCAAACTGAATGAAGTAGGTTTTGTCAATATCGAGAGTAAATTTGTTAATCATCATCCAGGTAGATATTTTCTATAATTCGGTATTTACAGTATTGGCTAGCATGACTGGGCTTGGGTGAGAGTAGACGTATGTAGTGTCATCTGCAAATAGTGTGGGTTTGAGTAGTTGAGATGCATTTGGCAGGTCGTTTATGTAAATGAGAAAGAGAAGAGGGCCTAGGACACTTCCCTGTGGGACTCCAACTGTAATTGGCTGTGTGGAAGAGTTTGCTCCATTTGTGTACATATATTGGCTTCTGTTGCTGAGGTATGACTTTAGGTAGCTGAGGGAGTGCCCTTTTATACCATAGTGTGATAATTTTATGTGCAGCAAATCATGGTCAACTGTATCAAAATTATTATTATTATAATCAAAACGAAGCGCTAAACCACAAGGGTTATACAGCAACGGTATCAAAAGCTTTACATAAATCAATGAAGATCCCCAATGGGATTTCTTTTTTCTCGAGTGCAGTGTATATTTGTTCTAGCATGTGTATAATAACATCATTCGTATTTTTATTAGGCCTGAACCCAAACTAACAAGGGTTGAGTATGTTGTGGGAGATGAGGTAGGAATAGATTCGCTTATGAATTAGTTTTTCAAAGATTTTAGAGAGAGGGTGTAAGTTGGATATTGGCCTATAGGACACACGACAGACAGATATACACAGACAAATTCGACACACGATTCTGCTTCTGACTCTCGCCTGGGCAAGTCATAGCAGCCCTCCTTACTTGTTCAGTCTCCCTACGATCCCCGTTGGGGAGGGGAACCTCTACCATCTCCACGATGTCTCATCGTGTGAGAATTAAGCCCAAGTCTGCTGTCGTAGACGACGCCACGAAGCTTGAGCTTGCAGCCTCACTCAACACTTGTCTTCACCTCAAATTCTCTAAGATTACCTCACTGAAAGAAGCTTTCATCGTCACCTTTCTCGATGATGCTGAAACTGACAAAGTACTTACACCTACAGCCATGAAGACATTAGATGACCGTGGTTTTACCATCTCCACGTCACCATACATGCGTGCAAAACGCTCTGTGTTCATGAAATGTCTTGACAGGCTAATCACGAACATGTCTATCGAGGAAATTACGTCATCACTTGAAGACCTCAACACTTGTAAAGATCGCCAATTCTTCCTCGATGCTCAAGGTCACGTTTCTGGACGTTACCATGGCGACCAGAGCATTGTCTGATGGCCTGGCCATCTCTTACTACTACATCAACCCTTGTCAGATTGAGCCTGAACGTTTCACTTACATAACACCTTGTTGGACATGCTACTCGTATAGTCACTCTACTGCTGATTGCCACGTGAAGAATAAGAAGATATGTTCCACTTGTGGGTCTGCAGATCACGACTTTCCTTCTTGCACTTCCACTGCTGCTCCCACCTGCATCAACTGTAAGAGTGATCACCATACTCTTGCAGCCAAATGTCCAGTGCGCAAGGATATCCTCTCTAAGAAACTGAAAGATGAAACTAAGAAGTCTACAGGAAACTCTCCTACTTATGCTGCTATAGCTAAGCTTCAGACGACCACCACCAAGATTCTACAAGCCACTCAGCAACCTCCACCACTCACGGCCTCTCCTCTACCAGACGATATTTCCACAAAATTCTACTACTGCCTGATGTATGCACACATGCAAAATGCAGCTAACCCGGGTTGTTTCAATACAACTATGAACGATATTCTTGCCCTCAACAATCTGCCATCATTCAACTTCCCAGCTAGTCCTGCTTCAGCCGATGTTTTGAAGATTATCCCAAAAATCGTCAGTTTCGAGGCACCAGATGACTTGCAAGATTTGATTTCTGCAGAAGCCACCTGCTCTATTTCGCAATCCACCAATGAGAGACCACCACCTCCTCCAGCCACCGCCACTGCCAAGAACCAATCAGAGCCCTCAATGCCTCCCCCTTCCTCCACCAATGAGAAACCGCCTCCAACGCCAACCACCACATCCATCAAGACACGAGCTGCGTCCTCGTCTTCCAACCCCAACAAAACTGACCAATCATCGACTTCACTTGTCGCTCACTCTAAGGATAAACAACACTATAATACGATACGTGGAGTCTCTTTCTTCACTACTCCTGAGTATCCTAAAGAAGTGGATGCAAAGACATTGATCCCCCTCCTCCAGAGCGACGAAGTCAATTCGTCTGTAGACCATCACGTGCTCTCTTCCTTAGAGAAGTCATCAATCTCATTAATGCTCCATTATTATTATTATAATCAAGGGGGAAGCGCTAAACCCGGAGGATTATACAGCGCCTAGGGGGGGGATGTGGGAGGCATTCAGGCTTAATTCGGGGAACTGGAGTACAGATCCAATTCCCTAAATCAAGAGCCCCTCACCAACATCAAGGAACCTTCATTGAGGGGTATTAATGCTCCAGAGATCGACCCAGACCGCAAATTTAGACTCATGACCATGCAAATACCGACGTTCCAGAATCTTTCTAATGGGACAATAGCTTAACACACCTCAAGCCGACCTCCACCAATACAACTCATCCTGCTTGCTGCCTTCTGACACTCCCAGCTACTGCCGCAAGCTTCGCCATCCTCTCCTGAGTCTGTTTGCTGTTTCAGTAGGTGGGATTTGGGGTTCATCTGGTTTTGTTAGTGTGATTGTTTTGTTTCCTGATATCTTTTTTGTTCCTAGAATTTCAGATAGGGTTTTCCAGGTCTTTTTTTATATCACCTTTTAAGTTGGATAATCTGTTCTCACCAAGTACTCACTACTGGTGTCTCACCCAGCACTCACTACTGGTGTCTCACCCAGCACTCACTACTGGTGTCTCACCCAGCACTCACTACTGGTGTCTCACCCAGCACTCACTACTGGTGTCTCACCCAGCACTCACTACTGGTGTCTCACCCAGCACTCACTACTAGTGTCTCACCCAGCACTCACTACTGGTGTCTCACCCAGCACTCACTACTGGTGTCTCACCCAGCACTCACTACTGGTGTCTCACCCAGCACTCACTACTGGTGTCTCACCCAGCACTCACTACTGGTGTCTCACCCAGCACTCACTACTGGTGTCTCACCCAGCACTCACTACTGGTGTCTCACCCAGCACTCACTACTGGTGTCTCACCATGCACTCACTACTGGTGTCTCACCCAGCACTCACTACTGGTGTCTCACCCAGCACTCACTACTGGTGTCTCACCCAGCACTCACTACTGGTGTCTCACCCAGCACTCACTACTGGTTTCTCACCCACCACTCACTACTGGTGTCTCACCCAGCACTCACTACTGGTGTCTCACCCAGCACTCACTACTGGTTTCTCACCCAGCACTCACTACTGGTGTCTCACCCAGCACTCACTACTGGTGTCTCACCCAGCACTCACTACTGGTGTCTCACCCAGCACTCACTACTGGTGTCTCACCCAGCACTCACTACTGGTGTCTCACCCAGCACTCACTACTGGTGTCTCACCCAGCACTCACTACTGGTTTCTCACCCAGCACTCACTACTGGTGTCTCACCCAGCACTCACTACTGGTGTCTCACCCAGCACTCACTACTGGTGTCTCACCCAGCACTCACTACTGGTGTCTCACCCAGCACTCACTACTGGTGTCTCACCATGCACTCACTACTGGTGTCTCACCCAGCACTCACTACTGGTGTCTCACCCAGCACTCACTACTGGTGTCTCACCCAGCACTCACTACTGGTGTCTCACCCAGCACTCACTACTGGTGTCTCACCCAGCACTCACTACTGGTGTCTCACCCAGCACTCACTACTGGTGTCTCACCCAGCACTCACTACTGGTGTCTCACCCAGCACTCACTACTGGTGTCTCACCCAGCACTCACTACTGGTGTCTCACCCAGCACTCACTACTGGTGTCTCACCCAGCACTCACTACTGGTGTCTCACCCAGCACTCACTACTGGTGTCTCACCCAGCACTCACTACTGGTGTCTCACCCAGCACTCACTACTGGTTTCTCACCCAGCACTCACTACTGGTGTCTCACCCAGCACTCACTACTGGTGTCTCACCCAGCACTCACTACTGGTGTCTCACCCAGCACTCACTACTGGTGTCTCACCCAGCACTCACTACTGGTGTCTCACCATGCACTCACTACTGGTGTCTCACCCAGCACTCACTACTGGTGTCTCACCCAGCACTCACTACTGGTGTCTCACCCAGCACTCACTACTGGTGTCTCACCCAGCACTCACTACTGGTTTCTCACCCAGCACTCACTACTGGTGTCTCACCCAGCACTCACTACTGGTGTCTCACCCAGCACTCACTACTGGTTTCTCACCCAGCACTCACTACTGGTGTCTCACCCAGCACTCACTACTGGTGTCTCACCCAGCACTCACTACTGGTGTCTCACCCAGCACTCACTACTGGTGTCTCACCCAGCACTCACTACTGGTTTCTCACCCAGCACTCACTACTGGTGTCTCACCCAGCACTCACTACTGGTGTCTCACCCAGCACTCACTACTGGTGTCTCACCCAGCACTCACTACTGGTGTCTCACCCAGCACTCACTACTGGTGTCTCACCCAGCACTCACTACTGGTGTCTCACCCAGCACTCACTACTGGTGTCTCACCCAGCACACACTTCTGGTGTCTCACCCAGCACTCACTACTGGTGTCTCACCCAGCACTCACTACTGGTTTCTCACCCAGCACACACTTCTGGTGTCTCACCCAGCACTCACTACTGGTGTCTCACCCAGCACTCACTACTGGTGTCTCACCCAGCACACACTTCTGGTGTCTCACCCAGCACTCACTACTGGTGTCTCACCCAGCACTCACTACTGGTGTCTCACCCAGCACTCACTACTGGTGTCTCACCCAGCACACACTTCTGGTGTCTCACCCAGCACTCACTACTGGTGTCTCACCCAGCACTCACTACTGGTGTCTCACCCAGCACACACTTCTGGTGTCTCACCCAGCACTCACTACTGGTGTCTCACCCAGCACACACTTCTGGTGTCTCACCCAGCACTCACTACTGGTGTCTCACCCAGCACACACTTCTGGTGTCTCACCCAGCACTCACTACTGGTGTCTCACCCAGCACTCACTACTGGTGTCTCGCCCAGCACTCACTACTGGTGTCTCACCCAGCACTCACTACTGGTGTCTCACCCAGCATTCACTACTGGTCTCACCCAGCACTCACTACTGGTGTCTCACCCAGCACTCACTACTGGTGTCCCACCCAGCACTCACTACTAGTGTCTCACGCAGCACTACTGGTGTCTCACTAAGCACTCACTACTGGTGTCTCACCCAACACTCGCTACTGGTGTCTCACCCAGCACTCACTGCCGGTGTCTCACCCAGCACTCACTACTGGTGTCCCACCCAGCACTAATTACTGGTCCCACCCAGCACTCACTACTGGTGTCCCACCCAGCACTAACTACTGGTGTCCCACCCAGCACTCACTACTGGTGTCTCACCCAGCACTCACCACTAGTGTCTCACCCAGCACTCACTACTGGTGTCTCACCCAGCACTCACTACTGGTGTCCCACCCAGCACTCACTACTGGTGTCTCACCCAGCACTCACTACTGGTGTCTCACCCAGCACACACTACTGGTGTCTCACCCAGCACTCACCACTGGTGTCCCACCCAGCACTCACTACTGGTGTCCCACCCAGCACTCACTACTAGTGTCTCACACAGCACTCACTACATTCACGATTCTTTTGTATCCACAAAAATACTTCTGTTGGGTTGGTTGGAGCTGTGAACAGTGTGTTTGGGTAGGTGCCAGTGAGGTAGTCATTGGGTAGGGTATTTGAGCTTGGGATTTTACCCCCAAGGTTTTTTCCTATGGTGGAGAAGAAAACATTGAGTCTGTTTGCTGTTTCAGTAGGTGGGAGTTGGGGTTCATCTGGTTTTGTTAGTGTGATTGTTCTGTTTCCAGATATCTGTTTTGTTCCTAGAATTTCCGATAGGGTTTTCCAGGTCTTTTTATATCAGACGAGGATGGAACATTCGCTTCTGCATAGAGGCTCTCAACAGGGGAAGAGTGAAAAGCACCAAGGCATAAACGTAATCTTTGGTGATGGATGGGGTTAAGGCTAGAGAGAGTAGCAGGAGAGGCTGCTGAATAAATCTGGTCACCATAATCGAGTTTCGATAAAATGAGGGCTGAATATAGGCGAAGCAGAGTTCGACGATCGGCTCCCACATGAAAGATGAGCAAGGGTTTTAAGAAGGTTTAGCCGGCTGTGACAAGTTGCCTTCAGAGAGGTAATGTGAGGTTTCCAGGATAACCGATGGTCAAAGAGAAGGCCTAGAAACCTGACTGTATCACGTTCAGGGATACAGGAGCCATAGAGATACAAAGGATGATCGGAGATAACAGAGCGTCTAGTGAAAGTAATTTGGTGAGTTTTGGTACTTGAAAATTTAAACCCATGCGTGGTGGCCCAAGTGGAAACACGGTCGACTGCATGCTGGAGAGAAACTGCAATAAGGTGACAGTCAGCGCCTGCACAAGCAATAGCGAAGTCATCAACTTAGAGTGATGACCAAATATTGGGTGGAACAGAGGCCAAATCATTTATAGCAAGGAGAAACAGTGTTGTGCTTAGAACACATCCCTGAGGGACACCTTCAGCTTGGACGAAGTCCGGGGAAAGAACATTATTGACTCGAACACGGAAATGTCTGTCAGTTAAAAAGTTCTTAAGGAAGGATGGTAGATTGCCTCGGAGGCCTAAGGAATGGGCCTGGGCCAAAATATTATACCTCCAAGTTGTGTCATATGCCTTCTCAAGGTCAAAAAATATGGCAATAACTGAGTGATTATTCGCAAAGGCATTACGAACATACGTATCCAAGCGTAGTAAGGGGTCTATGGTAGAACGACCCTTACGAAAGCCATATTGACTAGCGGAGAGACTGTTGTGAGTCTCTAAATACCACATTAAACGTCGATTTACGAGGCGTTCCATCACTTTGCAAACTGCACTAGTAAGAGCGATGGGGCGATAGTGGGAGGCATCATGTCCTGTAGTACCCAGTTTGCGGAAAGGGAGAACAATGGCAGATTTCCACAGCTGGGGAAGAACTCCTTGTGCCAAAATAAGATTGAAGAGGTGTAAGAGGACTACAAGGGCTGACCGATGTAAATGTTGTAACATACGAATATGAATGTCGTCAGGCCCAGCTGCCGATGATCGGCAAGCTGAGAGCATTGCCTCCAGTTCTTGAAGTGTAAAAGGCACATTATACTGTTCTTCTCTGAGAGTAGAAAAGTCCAAGGGTACTAACTCTCTGGCAGACTTTGAGGAAAGAAACGAGGGGCATAGATGGAGCCCTCGGGAAATATGGACCAGATGTGTGCCAAGTTCAATGGCAACGTCGAGAGGGTTTGCTACATCAACACCAGCGACCCGTAGAACAGGAGCCGGGTCAGGAGAGTATTTACCACTCAATTTCCTCACTTTTTTCCAGACTGCACTCATAGAAGAAGCAGAGGTGATGGTGGAAACATAGTCTCGCCAACAAGTGCGTTCAGCTTCACGGATGACACGGCGAGCGATCGCACGCTTCTGCTTAAAATCAAGAAGTCTCTCAGCAGTTCTATTGTACCGGTACCTGCCCCATGCAGCATGTTTCAAACGTACTGCACGAGCACAAGCAGGAGACCACCAAGGCACGCACTTCTGAGAATGCCTGCCTGAGGTTTGGGGTATAGAATGAGAAGCTGCGGTATAAACTGATGTCGAGAAGATGTGTAGGAGCTCATCAATGGAGGATGAAGAAGGAACCTCACTAAAAGCAGAGAGGTATGAGTAAAGATCCCAATTTGCCCGAACAAATTGCCAGCGAGGGCTACGGAAAGGTGGTGAATAGGAAGGAGAAGTAAGAATGATCGGAAAATGATCGCTGTCATGTAAGTCTGGTAGAACAGACCAGGTGAAGTCTAGTGCAGTGGAGGAAGAGCAGACTGATAGATCGATGCAAGAGAGAGTATGAGTACGAGGATCAAAATGGGTGGGAGTACCCATATTTAAAACATGGAGGGGGTGAGAGGCGAGAAAAGCCTCCAACTGAATGCCACATGAGTCACAATGAGACCCCCCCCCAGAGGAAATGGTGGGCATTAAAATCACCAAGTAACAGAAGTGGTGGTGGTAAGGATGAAACAAGAAAGGCAAAGTCTGGGATAGAAAATGCTCGAGAAGGAGAGAGATATAAAGAACATATTGTAAACCACTTATTTAAGTGGATACGGGCTGCAGTGTAATGCAGCGAGGTATGGACAAATAGTTGACAGTACGGAATATCGTTGCGTAGAAGAAAGGCACTTTCATTAAAGGTCCCATCTGAGAAAGGATCCGAAGAATACAATAAATTATAGCCTGAGATAGGTTGGAAAACAGCCGAGTGTAATTTTGGTTCTTGTAAGCAAGCACCAACAGGGGAAAACCTGGAAAGCAACATCTGAAGCTCACCCCGATTACCCCTGAGGACGCGGATAATCCACTGTAAATAGGCCATGATTGGCGATGAAGAAAATATCAGGAATCTGTAGGTAAAGGCACCTACGGACTAGAGGGGTTAGAAAAGTCAACGTGTGGTGGCATTGGAAGACGTTCAAGTAGCGAAGGAACGGAGCGTTGCGAAGAATGGGGTTGTGAAGATGGAGGAGAGGGAAGAGAAGGAACAGGAAGTGAATCAGTGTCCATTGAAGGTTTAGTCTCTGCAATATATTCTGAAATGGCTTCAAGTGTTTCTGAATTCAAAGATGTATGGGAGACCATATTGGAGATAGAAGGAGGAGGGTGAGTAAAGATTGGGACAGTAATGGACTGTACCAAAGTAGAGGGGGAGGAAAGAGTGTAACGGACTGGAGATGAAGTGTAGGGGGGGACAGAAGAGGCAGAAACCTGGGAGGTGGCAGAAGAGGGAGAAACTTGGGAGGGGACGGGGGTGGAAGGCATAGTACGAGGAGGAGGGTGAATCTCCACACTTGTAATAGAGCCAGAGAGAGGGGAAGAACTAGGTACAGAGACTGGAAAGGTAAAGTGTGGAGTTGGAAGAAGGGAAGGAAGGGGCAAAGAAGATTTGAGCAATGTGGATTTTTTGGACTTCTGTGTAGAGGGGCGATTGGTATTAGGTGTCGTACGAGGTCTTGTCGATACTGGGGCTTGTGAGGAAGGATGCGAAGATGTGAGAACAGACTGAGTTGTAGTCGGGACGTCAGAGCCAAGGACAGCAAAAGGATTAGATGCCGGAGTGGCTATGGGAGGGGTAACAACAGAGGAGGCTGCAGAAGATGGGACCCCAGAAGTGGGGGGATGTTAGGAAACACGAGAATAAGAAACACGGGGTAGTCTCCCTTGGAGGCGGAGATGAGTAACTGCCATAGCATAAGGGAGACCTTCTGCCTCTTTGAGGCAACGGATTTCACGTTCATTTAAGTAGACCTGGCAAAGGCGGGAGTATGAAGGGTGAGCTTCATTACAATTAAGGCAAGATGGAGGTTGATTGCAAGATGTATTAGAATGGTCGTCGGCACCACAGACTGGGCATTCGGCCATAGATCTGCAATATTTCGCTGGGTGACCAAAACGCCAGCAATTTCTACATTGTTGTGGTGTAGGTATCACCTTTCGAACTTGTAACCGATGTCCCGCGACATATACAGAGGACGGGAGTTCTCGGCTGTCAAAAGTTAAACGAGCCACATTGCAAGGGTAACGTCTCCTCCCCCGGGCAGGAAGGACATAAGTGTCTACTTTGAGGATTGGGAGATCCTGGAGTTCCAGCTGTTCAAAAATGTCATTGCCACATGACTGGAAATTCTGTTGGACTATGGTATGGGGCAGAATGACAGTACCACTACAAGAATTGAGAGAAAGATGTTTTTCAATAGTGATAGGAGTAGTATCGATATTCGAAAGGAGAGAAAGATCATGAGCTTGGGTAGCATTCTGGACAGTGACGATGCGCATACCGCTCTTGAGAGCGTGAAATGAAATATCTCTGCCAACATGACGCAGGAGCGCTTTGCCAATACTATGGTCAGAAAGGTAGGCAGAAGAAGAAGTTGGTCTTAAAGTAAAGAATTTAGTCCATTGTGTGGTCCGAAACTGAGCGTGGAGAGGGAGTGCTTGACGTGTCGGTCTTTTCCGAGTAGAATGGGAAGGTAACGAAGGAGCATCATCAGGAGATTGACGTTGGCGTTTAGGAGTAGGACCGGAGTTGGTCGGGCATGAAATGGGCGGGCGATTCGAAAATTGCCGTACCGTAGAGGGAGAAGCCGGAAGCATAGTCAAAGGAGAGCGGAGTTCAGACAAATCAAAGGAGTCAGTCGAAGCCCCGGTACCTGAAGCGGGTGAGGAAACAGCACCAGCAAGAGGTACAGGGGCATCAGGTGTGTCCAAAGAGTGGTCTAAACACAAGGCAGGGTCAGAATGGGGTGCGGTATCAAGAAGGGGCCCGGGGGTAGTGGTTTCATGGACTAGGGCTGCCATGGTTAGGTTACGCCTTTGCTTTTTGTTTTTAAGAAAAAAAAAGAAAGAAGAAAAGAAAATAAAAATAAAAAAAGAATAAAAAAAGGGGGGAGCGGGGAGGAATAGTTCCTAGGAGGAATGAAAGGGCCGGGAATCTCCCTCCGCGCCCAAGAGGACCTCAACACCGCTAGTAACGCAGATGCAGCATGGAACCCGTGCCATACCCTACCCTTCATGCCAGTAAACCAGCAATCCAGGATAGCAACCTCACATCTGCCGAGCTACCTCGGTGGACAAAAGAGAGGGCGGCCGGATATCCGCCACAAAGCATACCTCCTTCGGCCACCACCCCCGGAATCCGAAAGGTGGCTTCCAGAGATACACCCGTCGCCCGAAAGATACCCAAAGCTACTCCGGGATACCGGAGAGGGATCGGGACATCCCCAGGCAATCCAGATTCCACGGCAAACTACGCCACCGCCAAGAACCTCAACGGAATGGGATGGACTCCAGTGTCCTTTCCCCTACCTAGGAACTAGTGCGCCTGTGGGAGAAATCCCAAAGGCCAAAAAGAGGAAGGGCAAAAGGAAGGAGTGGGGAGGAGGAGGAGGAATGGAAAAAGGGGAGGATGGGATAGGGGAGGGGAGAATGGGGGGTAATTAGGTTCGGTCTGAGGAAGAAGACCGACAGGGCTAATTCCTCAGACCAAGAGCCTCTTCACCACGCCAAGGAGCCCCCCTTGAAGAGGAGCACAAGCAGGAGACCACCAAGGCACGCACTTCTGAGAATGCCTGCCTGAGGTTTGGGGTATAGAATGAGAAGCTGCGGTATAAACTGACGTCGAGAAGAGGTGCAGGAGCTCATCAATGGAGGATGAAGAAGGAACCTCACTAAAAGCAGTGAGTTGCGAGTAAAGGTCCCAGTTTGCCTGATCAAATTGCCAGCGAGGGCTACGGAAAGGTGGTGAATATGAAGGAGAAGTAAGAATGATTGGAAAATGATCGCTGTCATGTAAGTCCGGTAGAACAGACCAAGTGAAGTCTAGTGCAGTGGAGGAAGAGCAGACTGATAGATCGATGCAAGAGAGAGTATGAGTACGAGGATCAAAATGGGTGGGAGTACCCATATTTAAAACATGGAGGGGGTGAGAGGCGAGAAAAGCCTCCAACTGGATGCCACGTGAGTCACAATGAGACCCCCCCCCCCAGAGGAAATGGTGGGCGTTAAAATCACCAAGTAACAGAAGTGGTGGTGGTAAGGATGAAACTAGAAAGGCAAAATCTGGGATAGAAAATGCTCGAGAAGGAGAGAGATATAAACAACATATTGTAAACCACTTATTCAAGTGGATATGGGCTGCAGTGTAATGCAGCGAGGTGTGGACAAATAGTGGACAGTACGGAATATCATTGCATAGAAGAAGGGCACTTTTATTAAAGGTCCCATCTGAGATAGGATCCGAAGAATACAATAAATTATAGCCTGAGATAGGTTGGAAAACAGCCGAGTGTAATTTTGGTTCTTGTAAGCAAGCACCAACAGGGGAAAACCTGGAAAGCAACATCTGAAGCTTACCCCGATTACCCGAGGCCGCGGATATTCCACTGTAAATAGGCCATGATTGGCAATGAAGAAAATATCAGGAATCCGTAGGGAAGGGCACCTACGGACTAGAGGGGTTAGAAAAGTCAACATGTGGTGGCATTGGAAGACGTTCAAGCAGCGAAGGAACGGAGCGTTGCGAAGAATGGAGTTGTGAAGACGGAGGAGAGGGAAGAGAAGGAACAGGAGGTGAATCAATGTCCATTGAAGGTTTAGTCTCTGCAATATATTCTGAAATGGCTTCAAGTGTTTCTGAATTCAAAGATGTATGGGAGACCATATTGGAGGTAGAAGGAGGGCGGCGAGTAAAGATTGGGACAGTAATGGACTGTACCAAAGTAGAGGGGGACGAAAGAGTGTAGGGGACTGGAGATGAAGTGTGGGGGGGGGGGGACAGAAGAGGCAGAAACCTGGGAGGGGACGGGGGTGGAAGGCATAGTACGAGGAGGAGGGTGAACCTCCACACTTGTAATAGAGCCAGAGAGAGTGGAAGAACTAGGCACAGAGGCTGGAAAGGTAAAGTGTGGAGGTGGAAGAAGGGAAGGAAGGGGCAAAGAAGATTTGAGCAATGTGGATTTTTTGGACTTCTGAGAAGTAGAGGGGCGATTGGTATAAGGTGTCGTACGAGGTCTTGTAGATACTGGGGCTTGTGAGGAAGGACGCGAAGATGTGAGAACAGACTGAGTTGTAGTCGGGAAGTCAGAGCCAAGGACAGCAAAAGGATTAGATGCCGGAGTGGCTATGGGAGGGGTAACAACAGAGGATTATTATTATTATAATCAAGGGGAAGCGCTAAACCCGGAGGATTATACAGCGCCTGGGGGGGGGATGTGGAAGGCATTCAGGCTTAATTCGGGGAACTGGAGCACAGATCCAATTCCCTAAATCAAGAGCCCCTCACCAAAACAACAGAGGAGGCTGCAGAAGATGGGACCCCAGAAGTGGGAGGATGTTTTGAAACACTAGAATAAGAAACACAGGGTAGTCTTCCTTGGAGGCGGAGATGAGTAACTGCCATAGCATAAGGGAGACCTTCTGCCTCTTTGAGGCAACGGATTTCACGCTCATTTAAGTAGACCTGGCAACGGTAGGAGTACGAAGGGTGAGCTTCATTACAATTAAGGTAAGATGGAGGTTGACTGCAAGATGTATTAGAATGGTCGTCGGCACCACAGACTGGGCATTTGGCTATAGATCTGCAATATTTCGCTGGGTGACCAAAACGCCAGCAATTTCTACACTGTTGCAGTGTAGGGATCACCTTTCGAACTTGTAACCTATGTCCCGCGACATAAAC
Organism: Cherax quadricarinatus; assembly: GCF_038502225.1. Classification (NCBI taxonomy): domain Eukaryota; kingdom Metazoa; phylum Arthropoda; class Malacostraca; order Decapoda; family Parastacidae; genus Cherax; species Cherax quadricarinatus. Next base: position 16,434,804 of record NC_091359.1, on the reverse strand, counting down.
AGAGGATGGGAGTTCTCGGCTGTCGAAAGTTAATCGAGCCACACTGCAAGGGTAACGTCTCCGCCCATGGGCAGGAAGGACATAAGTGTCGACTTTGAGGATTGGGAGATCCTGGAGTTCCAGCTGTTCAAGAATGTCATTGCCACATGACTGGAAATTCTGTTGGACTATGGTATGGGGCAGAATGACAGTACCACTACAAGAATTGAGAGAAAGATGTTTTTCAATAGTGATAGTAGTAGTATCAATATGCGAAAGGAGAGAAAGATCATGATCTTGGGTAGCATTCTGGACAGTGACGATGCGCGTACCGCTCTTGAGAACATGAAATGAAATATCTCTACCAACATGATGCAGGAACGCTTTGCCAATACTATGGTCAGAAAGATAGGCAGAAGTCGGTCTTAAAGTAAAGAATTTAGTCCACTGTGTGGTCCGAAACTGAGCGTGGAGAGGGAGTGCATAACGTGTCGGTCTTTTCCGAGTATTATTATTATTATAATCAAAAAGAAGCGCTAAGCCACAAGGGCTATACAGCGCTGCAGGGTAGGGAAGGAAGCAAGGGAATTGGATGGCAGAAGGGAGGGGGGATGATCAGCAGGTTACAGAAAACAGCGGGGCAGGGGATAGTACGGGGGTAGAGGGTAGCAAGAGATACAAGTAGAAAGGGCTGAAAGTATCAAAATTTGTGGAGTAAGTCAGTCGTTGTCAAAAAGTCAATGAGAGATTCCGGATGAAAGGTGGGTCCATCAGCGAGAAGGGAAGGTAAAGAGAGAGCAGCGGGGCGAAGACGACGACAGAGGTAAATTCTGCGTGCTCGTTGATAAAGTGGGCAGTCCAACAGAATGTGGCTGACTGATAATGGAGCTTGGCAATTCTCACAGAGAGGAGCAAGACGCCTCTCCATGAGATATCCATGAGTAAGACGAGTATGGCCAATGCGAAGACGGGAGAGAGTAGTCTCCCAACCTCGACACTGGTGATAAGAAGACGGCCAGTAACCTATACTCGGTTTAATAGACTGAAGTTTGTTGCCGAGCATAGTAGACCAACGTTGTTGCCAACGGGTGTGAAGGTGGGAAGATATTACAGCAAAATAGTCCGTACATGGAATACCTCTATAAGAAACTGGTAGGTCATGTACTGCTGACCGCGCAGCAGTGTCTGCCTGTTCATTGCCCTGTACGTCAACATGACCAGGGACCCAACAAAAAACAATATCTTTATGCTTAGTAAAGATGCGGCGTAGCCAAAGTTGGATACGGAGGACTAAGGGGTGAGGTGTATCAAATTTTTGTATAGCCTGTAAAGCACTAAGGGAGTCTGAGACAACCACAAATGATGACACAGGCATAGATGCAATACGGATAAGTGCTGTAAGGATGGCATATAATTCAGCAGTAAAAATACTAGCTGAAGATAGTAAATGCCCTTGTACGACGCTGTCCGGAAACACTGCTGCGAATCCTACGCCGTCAGAAGACTTAGAGCCATCTGTGTACACAGCAATGGCATGAGAATGAGAGTGAAAGTGGTCAAGAAAAAGAGAGCGGGAAGCGACCGTAGACAGTTGGGCTTTCGAGCAAGGGAGGGAGAAAGAACAGACTCGAACAGCTGGAACTTCCCAGGGGGGTAGGGAAAAGTGTGATGCTACATGTACATAGAAAGGTGGTAGTTGAAGAGAAGACAAGAGCGAATGAAGGCGAAGAGAGAAGGGACGGAGTAAGCAGGGGCGGCGAACAAATAAAGAATGTCTACTAATATCAGTGACCATTCTATAAATGGAAGGATTGCGGAGATCATGAGAGCGTACATAGTAGCGCAGGCAATGGGCATCACGGCGATCGGATAAGGATGGAACGTTCGCTTCTGCATAGAGGCTTTCGACAGGGGAAGAGCGAAAAGCACCAAGGCATAAACGTAATCCTTGGTGATGAATGGGGTTAAGGCTAGAGAGAGTAGCAGGAGATGCCGCTGAATAGATCTGGTCACCATAATCAAGTTTCGATAAAATAAGGGTGGAATGTAGGTGAAGGAGGGTTCGACGATCAGCTCCCCACGAAAGATGAGCAAGGGTTTTAAGAAGGTTCAGCCGGCTGTGACAAGTTGCCTTCAGAGAGGTAATGTGAGGTTTCCAGGATAACCTACGATCAAAGAGGAGGCCCAGAAACTTGACTGTATCACGTTCAGGGATACGTGAGCCATAGAGGTACAAAGGATGATCAGAGATGACAGAGCGTCTAGTGAAAGTGATTTGGTGGGTTTTAGTGCTGGAAAATTTAAACCCATGTGTGGTGGCCCAATTGGAAACACGGTCGACTGCATGCTGGAGAGAAACTGTAAGGAGGTGACAGTCAGCGCCTGCACAGGCAATAGCGAAGTCATCAACATAGAGTGATGACCAAATATTTGATGGAAGACTAGAGGCCAAATCATTAATAGCAAGGAGAAAAAGTGTTGTGCTCAGAACACATCCCTGGGGGACACCTTCAGCTTGGATAAAGTCCGGGGAGAGCACATTATTAACCCGAACACGGAAATGCCTGTCAGTTAAAAAGTTCTTAAGGAAGGATGGTAGATTGCCTCGAAGGCCTAAGGAGTGGGCTTGGGCTAAAATATTATACCTCCAAGTTGTGTCATATGCCTTCTCAAGATCAAAAAATATGGCAATAACTGAGTGGTTATTCGCAAAGGCATTACGAACATACGTATCCAAGCGCAGTAAGGGGTCTATGGTAGAACGTCCCTTACGAAAGCCATATTGACGAGTGGAGAGACTGTTGTGTGTCTCTAAATACCACACTAAACGTCTATTTACTAGACGTTCCATTACTTTGCAAACTGCACTGGTAAGAGCAATGGGACGATAGTGGGAGGTTTCATGTCCCGTAGTGCCTGGTTTGCGGAAAGGGAGAACAATGGCGGATTTCCACAGCTGTGGAAGAACTCCTTGTGACCAAATAAGATTGTAAAGGCGTAATAGGACTGCAAGGGCTGACTGATGTAAATGTTGTAGCATACGAATATGAATGTCGTCGGGCCCAGCTGCCGATGATCGACAAGCTGAGAGTGTTGCCTCCAGTTCTTGAAGTGTAAAAGGCACATTATACTGTTCTTCTCTGAGAGAAGAAAAGTCCAAGGGTGCTAACTCTCTGGCAGACTTTGAGGAAAGAAATGAGGGGCATAGATGGAGTCCCTGAGAAATACGGACCAGATGATTGCCAATTTCATTGGCAACATCTAGTGGGTTTGCTATATCAACACCGGCAACCCGCAGAACAGGAGCCGGGTCAGGAGAATATTTACCACTCAGTTTTCGTACTTTTTTCCAGACTGCACTCATAGAGGAAGCAGAGGTGATGGTGGAGACATAATCTCGCCAGCAAGTGCGTTTAGCGTCACGGATGACACGGCGAGCGATCGCACGCTTCTGTTTAAAATCAAGGAGTCGCTCTGTGGTTCTATTGTACCGGTACCTGCCCCATGCAGCGCGTTTCAAACGTACTGCACGAGCACAAGCAGGAGACCACCAAGGCACGCATTTCTGAGAATGCCTGCTCGAAGTTTGGGGTATAGAATGAGAAGCTGCGGTGAAAACGGAGGATGAGAAGAGGTGTAAAAGCTCATCGATGGAGGACGAAGAAGGAACCTCTTTAAAAACAGTCAGGTGTGAGTAAAGGTTCCAATTTGCCCAATTAAATTGCCAGCGTGGGGTGCGAAGAGGTGGCGAATATGAAGGGGAAGTAAGAATGATTGGGAAATGATCACTGTCATGTAAGTCCGGGAGAACAGACCAAGTAAAGTCTAATGCGGCGGAGGAAGAGCAAACTGAGAGATCGATGCAAGAGAGAGTATGAGTCCGAGGATCAAAATGGGTGTGAGTACCTGTATTTAAAACATGGAGGGGGTGGGTGGCAAGAAAAGCCTCTAACTGAATTCCACGGGAATCACAGTGAGACCCTCCCCAGAGGAAATGGTGGGCATTAAAATCACCAAGTAACAGAATTGGTGGCGGTAATGACGAAACAAGGAAGGCAAAATCCGGAATAGATAATGCCCGAGAAGGAGAGAGATATAAAGAACAGAGCGTATACCACCTATGTAAGTGGATACGGGCTGCTGTGTAATGCAGCGAAGTATGAACAAATAGCTGATGGTACGGAATATCAGTGCGGAGAAGAAGGGCACTTTCATTAAAGGTCCCATCAGGAAAAGGATCTGAAGAATACAATAAATTATAGCCTGAGATGTGAGAAATAACAGCAGAGTGTAATTTTGGTTCCTGTAAGCAAACACCAACAGGGGCAAACTGGGAGAGTAACATCTGAAGCTCACCCCGATTACCCCTGAGGCCACGTATATTCCACTGTAAAAAGGCCATGAATGGCAATGATAAAGATACTTGAAATCCGCAGGTAAGGGTTCCTACGGACTAGGAGGGTTAGAAAAGTCCACATGCGGAGGCAGTGGAAAATGTTCAAGCAGCGAAGGAACGGTGCGCTGTGAAGAAAGGAGTTGCGCAGATGGAGCAGAGGAGAGAGAAAGAGCGGAAGGTGGATCAGTGTCCATTGATGGTTTGGTCTCTGCAATATATTCAGAGATTGCTTCAAGTGTTTCAGAATTCAGAGATGTCGTATGGGAGACAATATTGGGAATGGTAGGGGGAGGATGAGTAAAGATTGGAACTGTATTGGACTGTACCAAGGTAGGGGGGGGCGAAAGGGTGGAGGGAACTGGAGAAGCGTGGCAGGGGACAGAAGAGACAGGAACCTGGGAGGTGGCAGAAGAGGAAGAAACTTGGGAGGGAACAGGGGAGGAAGGTACATTACGAGGAGGAGGGTGAACCTCTGCACTTGTAACTGAGCCAGTGAGAGGGGAAGAACTAGGGACAGAGACAGGGAGGGTAAAATGAGGAGGTGGAAGATGGGTAGGAGGTGTTACCGGACCTTTTTTTGACTTTTGAGAAGTAGAGGGACGATTGGGAAGAGGTGTCGTACGAGGTCTCGTCGATACTGAGGCTTGTAAGAGAGAACTCGAAGAAGCGAGATTAGACTGAGGTGTTGAAGTAGGGACGTCTGAGCCGAGGACAGCAAAAGGATTAGATACAGGAGTGATTATGGGAGAGGTAACCACAGAGGTGGGTGTAGAAGATGGGATACCAGAAGTGGGGGGACGTTTTGAAACACGGGAATAAGAAACACGTGGGAGTCTCCCTTGGAGGCGGAGATGAGAAACTGCCATGGCATAAGGGAGACCTTCTGTCTCTTTGAGGTAACGGATTTCCCGCTCGTTTAAATAGACCTGACAACGGCGAGAGTACGAAGGGTGAGCCTCATGACAGTTAAGGCAAGAGGGAGATCGATTGCAAGACGTATTAGAATGGTCATCGGCACCACAGACTGGGCATTCGGCGATAGATCTGCAATATTTCGCTGGATGGCCAAATCGCCAGCAATTTCTACACTGTTGTGGTGTAGGGATCACCTTTCGAACTTGTAACCGATGTCCTGCTATATAAACTGAGGATGGGAGTTCTCGGCTGTCAAAAGTTAAACGAGCCACATTGCTAGGGTATCGTCTCCGCCCACGGGCAGGAAGAACGTAAGTGTCTACCTTGAGGATTGGGAGATCTTGGAGTTCCAGCTGTTCTAGAATGTCGGTGCCGCATGTCTGGAAATTTTGTTGAACTATGGTATGGGGCAGAATAACGGTACCACTACAAGAATTGAGGGAATGATGTTTTTCAAGGGTGACAGGAACAGTATCTATATGGGAAAGACGAGAGAGCTCACGAGCCTGGGTAGCATTCTGTACGGTAATGATGCGCGTACCGCTCTTAAGAGCATGAAAAGAAATATCTTTACCAACATGGCGTAGGAGTGCCTTGCCAATACTATGGTCAGAAAGATAGGCAGTAGAGGAAGTTGGTCGCAAAGTGAAGAATTTAGTCCACTGTTCAGTCTGAAACTGAGCGTGGAAAGGTAGTGAAGGACGTGTTGATCTTTTCTGAGAAGAACGAGAAGGTGAAGGTGGAGAAGTATCATCAGCAGGTAATTGTCGTTGACGTTTAGGCGTGGGACCAGAGTTGGTCCGACGTGGAACGGGTCGGCGATTTGAAAATTGCCGCACCGTAGAGGGAGAGGCCGGAAGCATAGTCAGAGGAGAGCGAAGGTCTGATAAATCGAAGGAGTCAGTCGAGGCCTCAGTACCTGAAGCAGGTGAGGAAACAGCACCGGCAATAGGTACAGAGGCATGAGGAATGTCTGAAGAGTGGTCCAAAGACGAGGCGGGGTCAGAACGGGGTGCGGTATCAAGAAGGGGCCCGGGGGTAAAAGGTTCATGGACTAGGGCTGCCATGGTTAGGTTACTTCTTTCTTTTTGTTTTTAAGAAAAAAAAAGAAAGAAGAAAAGAAAATAAAAATAAAAAAAAAGAAAAAAAAAGGGGGGACCGGGGAGGGATAGTTCCTAGGAGGAATGAAAGGGCCAGAAATCTCCCTCCGCGCCCAAGAGGACTCGACACCGCTAGTAGCGCAGATGCAGCATGGAACCCGTGCCATACCCTACCCTTCATGCCAGTAAACCAGCAATCTGGGATAGCAACCTCACATCTGCCGAGCTACCTCGGTGGACAAAAGAGAGGGCGGCCGGATATCCGCCACAAAGCATACCTCCTTCAGCCACCACCCCCGGAATCCGAAAGGTGGCTTCCAGAGATACACCCGTCGCCCAAAAGACACCCAAAGCTACTCCGGGATACCGGAGAGGGATCGGGACATCCCTAGGCAATCCAGATTCCACGGCAAACTACGCCACCGCCAAGAAACCTCAACGGAATGGGATCGACCCCGGTGTCCTTTCCTCTACCTAGGAACTAGCGTGCCTGTGGGAGAAATCCCAAAGGACAAAAAGAGGAAGGGCAAAAGGGAGGAGTGGGGAGGAGGAGGAGGAAAGGAAAAAGGGGAGGATGGGGAGGATGGGATAGGGGAGGGGAGATTGGGGGGTAATTAGGTTCGGTCTGAGGAAGAAGACCGATAGGTCTAATTCCTCAGACCAAGAGCCTCTTCACCACGCCAAGGAGCCCCCCTTGAAGAGGACTTTTCCGAGTAGAATGGGAAGGTAACGAAGGAGCATCATCAGGAGATTGACGTTGGCGTTTAGGAGTAGGACTGGAGTTGGTCCGTCATGAAATGGGCTGGCGATTTGAAAATTGCCGTACCGTAGAGGGATAGGCTGGAAGCATAGTCAAAGGAGAGTGGAGGTCAGACAAATCGAAGGAGTCAGTCGAAGCCCCGGTACCTGAAGCAGGTGAGGAAACAGCACCAGCAAGAGGTACAGGGACATCAGGTGTCCGAAGAGTGGTCTAAAAACAAGGCAGGGTCAGAATGGGGTGCGGTATCAAGAAGGGGCCCGGGGGTAGTGGGTTCATGGATTGGGTTCTCCATGGTTAGGTTACTCCTTTGCTTTTTGTTTTTAAGAAAAAAAAAGAAAGAATAAAATAAAAATAAAAAATAGAATAAACAAGGGGGAGCGGGGAGGAATAGTTTCCAGGAGGAATGAAAGGGCCGGAAATCTCCCTCCGCGCCCAAGAGGACCTCAGCACCGCTAGTAGTGCAGATGCAGCATGGAACCCGTGCCATACCCTACCCTTCATGCCAGTAAACCAGCAATCCGGGATAGCAACCTCACATCTGCTAAGCTACCTCGGTGGACAAAAGAGAGGGCGGCCGGATATCCGCCACAAAGCATACCACCTTCGGCCACCACCCCCAGAATCCAAAAGGTGGCTTCCAGAGATACACCCGTCGCCCGAAAGACACCCAAAGCTACACTCCGGGATACCGGAGAGGGATTGGGACATCCCCAGGCGATCCAGATTCCACAGCAAACTACGCCACCACCAATAACCTCAACGGAATGGGATGGACCCTGGTATCCTTTCCCCTACCTAGGAACTAACGCGCCTGTGGGAGAAATCCCAAAGGCCAAAAAGAGGAAGGGCAAAAGGGAGGGGTGGGGAGGAGGAGGAGGAGGAGGAAAGGAAAAAGGGGAGGATGGGATAGGGAAGGGGGGATTGGGGGGTAATTAGGTTCGGTCTGAGGAAGGAGACTGACAGGTCTAATTCCTCAGACCAAGAGCCTCTTCACCACAACAAGGAGCCCCCCTTGAAGAGAGGAGAATGGTGTAGTGGAAGCAGGATCCATACATAGTTTTAAGAAGAGGTATGATGAATCTCATGGAGCAGGTAGTGTGTGGACTTTGTAATGACCAGCGAAGAGGCGGGACCAGGCGAGTACACACACACACACAACCGTGAAGAGGCAGGGCCAGGAGCTATGAATCGACCCCTGCAACCACAACTAGGTGAGTACAACTAGGCGAGTACACACACACAGTGGAGGCAGGATAACGAGAAGGCCAGGATGAGCCCTTGGTTCACCCAGAGGTATAGAGAGGCCAAAACCAAATGCAATAGAGAATGGAAGAAGTATAGAAGGCATAGGACCCAAGAGAATAAGGAGAGCAGTTGAAGAGCCAGAAATGAATATGCACAGGTAAGGAGGGAGGCCCAGTGACAATACGAAAATGACATAGTAGCGGAAGCCAAGTCCGACCCAATGCTGTTGTACAGCCACATCAGGAGAAAAACAACAATAAGGACCAGGTAATCAGGCTGGAGGAGGGAAGCTCGCAATAAATGACCAAGAAGTATGTGAGGAGCTCAACAAGACATTTAAAGAGGTATTCACAGTGGAAACAGAAAGGATTCCAGAAACATGGAGTGGTCGGGTACTTGATCAAGTGCTGGACACAATACACACAACCAAGGTGAAGAGCCTGCTAAATGAACTAGATACTTCAAAGGCGATGGGGCCAGATAACATCTCTCTGTGGGTCCTGAGAAAGGAAGCAGAGACGCTCTGTGTACCACTAACAATCTTCAACGCATCTATCGAAACAGGGCGCCTACCTGAAGCATGAAGACAGCAAATGTAGTCCTAATATTTAAAATGAGAGACAGACATGCAGTATTAAACCACAGACCAGTATCACTGACATCCATAGTATGCAAAGTCATGGAGATTATCAGAAGTGGTAGAGCATCTAGAAAGGAATGAGCTTATCTGCGACAGCCAGCACGGATTCGGGGATGGGAAATCCTGTGTCACAAACCTCCTGGAGTTTCATGATAGGGTGACAGCAGTAAGACAAGAGAGAGGGGGTGGGGTAGACTGCATTTTCTTGGACTGTAAAAAAGTTTTTTGACACAGTACCACAAGAGATTAGTGCAAAAACTGAATGACCAGGCAGGTATAACATTGAAGGCACTGCAATGGATAAGAGAATACCAGACAGGAAGGGAACAAGGAGTCATGGTACATGACAAGGTGTTGGAGTGGGCACCCGTGACAAGCTGGGTTCCACAGGGGTCAGTTCTAGGCCCGGTGCTGTTTCTGATATATGTGAATGACATGATGGAAGGAATAGACCCAGAAGTGTGTCTGTTTGCAGACGATGTGACGTTAATGAGGAGAATTCAGTCGGAGGAGGACCAGGCAGGACTACAAAGGGATCTGGACAGGCTACAGGCCTGGTCAAGCAACTGGCTACTGGAGTTCAACCCCACCAAGTGCAAAGTCATGAAGACTGGGGAAGGGCAAAGATGACCACAGACAGAATACAGCCTAGGGGGTCAAAGACTACAAAACTCACTCAAGGAAAAGGATCTTGGGGTGAGTATAATACCAAACATATCTGAGATGCACATTAACCAAACAACTGCTGCAGCATATGGGCGACTAGCAAACTTAAGAAAATGACCTTACGACACCGGAGGACAGGGAGGAAATGATAACGTATAAAATACTGATAGGAATCGACAAGGTGGACAGAGATAAGATGTTCCAGAGACGGGACACAGCGGCAAGGGGTCACAGTTGGAAGCTGAAGACTCAGACGAGTCACAGAGATGTTAGGAACTATTTCTTCAGTTACAGAGTTGTCAGGCAGTGAAATAGTCTGGAAAGTGAGGTGGTAGAGGCAGGATCCATACATAGCATGAAGAGGTTTGGTAAAGCTTACAGAGCAGGGAGTAACCCAGCAGCAACCAGTGAAGAGGTGAGGCCAGGAGCTATGAATCAACCCCTGCAACCACAATTAGGCGAGTACATGCATGTGCCAGGGTCACTCTGGCATGAGAATCCTCTTGTCATTGTATCCCAAAGTATTCATAAAGACCATAAATCCCCATCACAAAGAGTCTCCTCATAAATGAAGATTAGACATTATATTCAAAAACAAATGTCATTAGATAGTAAGTAGGATAATGAAAAATGTCAACATTTACTCTTTTTAAATAAAAATAATACAATACAGTAATTCTGTGAATAAATAGCCTTGAGGATATGTAGGCTACTGTACTACTAACTTATACATCAAATCCTGTTTCTATCTTTTCAAGAACCTAGATCCATAAAATTAAAAAAAAAATGTGATTATATCATTTCAAAAATTAGTGCCCTTAACTGCTATCAGACTACTGATAGAGTATTCACAATACAGTGTTAAACACCAGGTATTACTTCCTATCATTGCCTCTTATTATTGTTGATACTTGAAAACATACCTGCCTATACACATCAACTAAATGTTTTGTTTATTTTATAAAATCCATGATATATCCCTTTAATGGGGGATACCTTGATGATGGTGAACTGCTCTTCATCTACGGAATCAGAGCTACTCACTCATTCCTTGGATTACTTCCGAGTACCGTCTATCCCAGGCACTATGACACATACTGGCTTACCACTTCCAATAATAATAATAAAAATCAATAATAATAATAACAGACATGTGGTAGGTGTAATCAAGGCCCTGGTTGGCTAGTGATTCAATATGGAAGTCATTCGTTGAAAAAAAAAAAAAAGCCATGAATTATATTTCAAAGCTTATCTTCATGCATGTGTTTGTGGGTATTTATGCATAGACATTAGTAATACATGTGACAGATTTTGGTATGCAAAGTATAAAGTAAAAGAGCAATTTTTCTAAATAAAGAGCACCAGACTCTTGTTCTTTAATAACCATAAATTAAGAACATGCTGATGAAAATCCATTCAGTTAACTCAGTTCTTTAATATAGTACGTGCTGTACATTACATTGTATATACACTGCTGAAGCAGGAATATTCAGTTACTGTAAAACCAATATGATTACCCACAAATAATAAACCCTTAATGATAATTAATCAAACACTGTCAAACAAGAATTAACCATAAATTGCACTGTAAAAGGACCATGTATCACTAAATTTTTTTTTTTATCATTTCAGCCATGAACATCAAAGTTTCCATAATAAAAAAAAATTTAAACCTGCAAGATTAAACCACAATTTTTTTCCTATGAAGAGTCGTATTAAATCTGTTATTATTTACAGTATAACAGAAAACAAGAATTTGAATGTTTAGTATAATGCTGTACTTATTTAAAATACATATGATACACACATTCCTATACCAGAATTTTCTTAGTGGTAATAATGGAAATGGATGGCAGTTTAAAAATTTTAGAGTGGTGTTATGGAATCTCAAAGAAACACCCTGAGTATGGGTTGGAAACCAACTAAAACATTTGCTGTCAATGAAAGGAACCCCTAGAGGAAAACCCAAGTACCTCAGAACTCAGGCCTATTTTAAAAGACCTCGTGATGAGTTTGGGTATCTGTCCTGCACCAATACGTGCTGTATTATTAAGTTTTTGTAACATCCCTGTCCCAAACCAATACGTACTGCATTATTAAGTTTTTGTAACATCCCTAATAAGAAGCCTTTCTCCCTGGTTCTTCCTCCTAGTTTAACATATCTTATGCTACCTTACATTCTTAATCATGATGCATTTTTAATATTTTTTCACAAATTTTGATCTTCTTTTATTGCTTTGAGAATTTTCCTCTTTTTTTTTATCATACAGTATTCCATATTATTATTAATTATTGTTAATATTATTATTATTATACTGCATTCAAGAACAGGTACTAAACCAATTTTATTTTGCTTTCTGAAACAACCCACAACCTTGCCAGGTATTATTATTTAACTGCAACAACAAAGAATAATATTTATATAGACATAGCCCAAAGCAAGTGCAAGTTGTCCATTCACAGTGTGGGGATCAGAACAGTGTTTACAAATAAACCCATTCATGGGTTGGGTATCATTACCACAGACTGAATGAGATAATGTACCTCCCTCATGAAGAAAACATGCTTTAGATTAATTACCCAAGATAACCTAACAAAGAATAGGCTCATTTCCATTAAGGTCCTTTCCTAGGATGCAACCTACAACATCCAACTAACTCCTAGTACATATCTACTCAGTGTTAGGTAATAAGGGAAACAAGTGAAAGGAGGCTTGTAATTTATGACAAGCTGGTGGCAATTTAATCACTGTACTGTACTCTGGAAACTAGTTTTAGAAGAATTACCAGAATCTTATTCAGGGCTATTAGTTTGCTAAGCCTGTAGAGAGAAGAAGAAATGAGCAAACTAGTGAGCAGGATAGTGAAGAAGGGACAAGAAAAAGAGCAAGAGAAGAGAGCAATTAAGAGGGGAGGGGATAAGGGTGAAGGGGTAGATGAAGGGTGGGTGAGGAAGGGACAGGAGAGACAGTGATGTAGGGAAAAGGGGGAGAAGAGGGGGGGGGGTGAGTGATGGGTAGGGAGTAAAGGAGAAGTGGAATTTTAAATAAACCTCAAGTTATTGCTCCAAAAGAAATCTGACACAAGTTGTAACAATATGTGAATGAATAACCTCATTCTATATCTTGTAGCCATCTCCTGCCAAGGCAGGGTGACCCAAAAAGAAAGAAAATCCCCAAAAACAAAATACTTTCATCATCATTCAACACTTTCACCTCACTCACACAATCACTGTTTTTGCAGAGGTGCTCAGAATACAACAGTTTAGAAGTATATACGTATAAAGATACACAACGTATCCCTCCAAACTGCCAATATCCTAAACCCCTCCTTTAAAAAGCAGGCATTGTACTTCCCATTTCCAGGACTCAAGTCCAGCTATATAAAATAACCGGTTTCCCTGAATCCCTTCACTAAATATTACCCTGCTCACACTCCAACAGCTCATCAGGTCCCAAATACCATTCGCCTCCATTCACTCCCATCTAACACGCTCACGCACGCTTGCTGGAAGTCCAAGCCCCTCGCCCACAAAACTTCCTTTACCCCCTCCCTACAACCTTTTCGAGGACGACCCCTACCCCGCTTTCCTTCCCCTACAGATTTATACGCTCTCCATGTCATTCTACTTTGATCCATTCTCTCTAAATGACCAAACCACCTCAACAACCCCTCTTCAGCCCTGACTAATACTTTTATTAACTCCACACCTTCTCCTAATTTCCACACTCCGAATTTTCTGCATAGTATTTACACCAAACATTGCCCTTAGACCTGACATCTCCACTGCCTCCAACCGCCTCCTTGCTGCAGCATTTACAACCCAAGCTTCACACCCATATAAGTGTGTTGGTACTACTATACTTTAATACATTCCCCTCTTTTCCTCCATAGATAACATTTTTTGTCCACATATACCTCAATGCACCACTCACCTTTTTTCCTTCATCAATTCTATGATTAACCTCATCCTTCATAAATCCATCCGCTGACACATCGACTCCCAATTATCTGAAAACATTCACTTCTTCTATACTCCTCCTCCCCAATTTGATATCCAATTTTTCTTTATCTAAATCATTTGATACCCTCATTACCTTACTCTTTCCTATGTTCACTTTCAACTTTCTACCTAAAATATTCTAAGTTAATCTGGAAACCACATAAATCAATAGATTAAAAAAAAACATAAATGAATTTGTGAACAAAGCATAAATGAATCTGTATAAACATACATGTATGGTATATACAAAATGGACATGGCAGTTACAAAACAGTTCCAAACAACACAGACCCATAAGTATGTGTACTAAACAATTATAAGTTAACCCTTTCACTGTCTCATACTAGAACTATGTTATTGATGCCACTTTCACTTACAAGGATATACATTTTAAGCAGAGCACCCTCAAATATGCTGCAAGTGGTAAATTTTGGACTAGGCATGAGAGAATGGTTCTGTGCAGCGAGTGTGTACAGTATACAAAAAATCCTGCCCCATGCAGTGCATGATGGAAAAAGCAAACCTTTGACCATGTGTTTGGTTTAAAATAATGACTTTTAGGTATTTTATAGGGTTTTATGGTTTTATTGAATGTTTCTGTGCACAGTGAAAGGATTAACACAGAACTTACTGTAAATGCACACCTCAGTCTTACAAAACAAAGTTCATAAATGAATCATTATATTTAAGTTCATTTTGATGACTAGGCAAACATTTTTTAAATGCAAGTAAGAATACAGTACTGTAATTAATGGTCCAATATTATAAGTGACTAGCTCTGTGCATACAATATGCAGAATATACCATAACATGAATTCTCAAGCTTTAAAATTATAACTGCAACCCCAATGCTGTACTCCTAGAGAGTGGCTGCAGCTAATCTAAGTCATGTTTTGCTTGAGTGTATAAACTAAAGTTGAGATAAATATTTACAGCTAAAGTAGAGGGAAGGACAGGCATGCATGATGATGTAGTCCTGCAAAAAAAGCTTCACATTTTGTTTCCATTACACATTTTCAATTGCTGATGTGCAGTTATGGTTTCAAAAATATTACCAGGCAAATTTGCTGAGAAAAATGAAACATCGCATGTAGTTTATGAAACACTATGTATTTACTGCCAATATAGTAACTCAATCATGCCTAGCAGATATTTTTTACAAGCATGCTTTTCCAGCAATTACTGAAATGGCTTGTTGATTTTTTCAAGGAATTCCCTGAGCTGGCCAATCACAATGCTGCCTTAATTGTCTAGTGTTGCTGCATTCAACAAGCATAAAATACATTATAGTATTTTTCTACTTGACTTTATCCTCTCAAAGCTCACCAGAATACATCATTTTTCTGTTAAATAAGAATAATTTTACCAAGAAAACAACAAAAAAACAAACTAAACTTTCTGTGTGTCTGTAACACTTTCATTATCATCCAGAGTTACACACACAAAAAAATCGTAAGTGTAGGTAGGTCTGACATTATATTGCACTGAAGATGTTGAGAGATCTTGGTATGAAATCAATGTATGATTTTCTGAGATAAATTACTTGCAAAATCAGAGCAGCACAATTTAAATTAAGTGAATTATTGGGGTAAGCAAGCTATATACAAAAACATAAGTTAAATGCATCTAACCTATACATTGTAAGCCTTAAATATGGATGCTTAGAGAGAATAGGTTATTCTAAAAGACTCAATAAATATATTTCAGTATATATATTATCTAATTTCTGCAGAAAATAGAATGAAACTGATATATTTTTGAGCCTTGAGAAGGTAGCTATAATGGTAACAGGAATAAGGTTGTGAATTTTTTTTATCATTTCTTTTGTATGATTTATTGCAAGAAGTGATGCAAGTCCTATACTATAACATGCTTGTAAAAGCAATAGGAAAATTATTGAATAATGTGAAATGTTAAGTTTCCTGAACGTGTAATTTAGAAACAGGATACATCGAGGCCTGGTCATGGGGGAGTTGACCCCCGGAACAACCTCCAGGTATGAAGAATGAGGAACCAGAAAAGATTAATACCTCAAAGTGGATCAGTCACTGTATGTGTGGGAAGGGAGACAGAGAAGGATTCCCTAGATTGTGGTTGGGTTACTACCGTCTCTTATGCACAATCCACGGACGAATAGCTAAGCATTTGCTCTGGTTTGAATGCTGCAGATAATTTTCAATTTCTCAAAATTTCAGTGTTGCAAAACTTTCCAATGGGTTGAGCACCTTCAGCATGAATAAAATGAAGATTTATAAAGAGTCTGTAGTAATACAATCCAGAGAAATACTCAACAGATATGGATATGTAAAAATCTAAACTGCAAATATAAACAGAAATTATTTTTTTAATTAACCATTTAACATTATCATCTTTATGCATGATATCTGAATATATGGATAAAATTATAAATGTGGTGTGAGTTATAGATATAATTATGTATTTTGATACATGGATATATATTTGTTATAAAATAAGGAAATCTTTTGAACAACATTACAGACCTTCAACAGTAACAACTAAAAGAAATACAAACTAAGAAATATTGGAAAAAACATAATAAAACAAAAGCTAGTAATAGAGAAACCATTACACTGAAAAGAAATTAAAACCAACGAAAGCTAGCTAGTATTAGAGAAACCACTACACTGAACAGAAATTAAAACCAGAATATGGATGGAATATAAACATCACTCAAGAAACAATGTGTCAAGACTCATTCTTAGTGATCAATGCAATTAAAATGTCTTTCTCAATTTTTTAATAATGTTCAAAGAATGAATAATCCTTTTATTTAGACCTATAGTACACCTATACTCATTAAGACAAGGAAAAATGTTGAAGAACATCAAGTACTCATGGCTCACAATACTCCACATTATTATTATCATAACTAAGCGCTAAACCCACAAGGGTCAAACAGAGCTGCACAATACTCCACAACAAATAAATAACCTATAATTCATACTGAGAACAAATGAAGCCTTGTGGGGTGTAAGGACAAGCAAAACAAGGTAACTATGGTATATAAAAAAGAGGTTTAAAAAGATATAGTACATATTTAAAAAAAAAAAAAAAATAAAAAAAAAAAATAAAAAGTTTTTGTTATTACAGTATAGTATAATAGTTGTTTTATGGTAATATTTACCAAGTACTATAAATGTTAGGTTTACTCTTGCTATCCAAAAAGCTTCAAATGTAAAACTATAATTAGTGATAGGTGAGGTAAATCAAAGGGAACATTTTCTAAAAAAATATCTTTGGCTTCTGAGTGCAAGATGGTGTACTAATTACCTATCTTCAACACAACTAATAAAACTGAAGTACAAAGTAGTGCCAATTAGCAAAAACAGAAAATTACCACTAACAGTACGTACTTTAGTTACTTAACAGGTCTGGGGACAACTAGTTCTTATTTTGTCTCCTGTCTTCCCATAAATAAACACTTTAGAATCCCTGCTACTTCATGCCAGGGATTTGAACATTAATCTTTTGGTGTTTCAATATTTTCACATCAATTACCAAAACAGTGAATTTTTCTTTTTCTAACACAATAGCCATCTTCCACCAAGATAGGGTGTCCCATTAAAGGAGACACGTTCACCCTCATTCACTCAACAGTTGCCTAGCCAGAGGTGCATAAGCATCACAATGCAAATGACCCTGTGAGATGAAATATCTACACCTCTCTTTTAGAGTGAATGCAACATACATTTTAATCAAAATAATATATACAATAGGCAGTTAGAGCACAAAAAGCCTAAGAACTATGTTAAGCACTATTATAAAATTACAATAGACTATATCATATTGCTTATTTATATAACCTTTATAGATGTTCCACCTCTTCTTTACTTAATAACCCTTCAACAGTAAAAGGGTTCATCCCACTAAAGGGTTCCTGATTCAGGGAATTAAGAGCTCCACCTCCAACAGTCAAATCTGATTAATTCCCATTGCCAAGGTGCTGTGTAACCCTTTTGAGTTTAACACTTTCTCATTAATATAATATTGTAATCTACCTTATGATACTAGCTATGTAACAAGAACTACACTCAATACATTAGGTAAAGGGACACAAGTGCAAGTAATGCCACATTTTCTAGTGGCAACATTTTGCTCTCCTGGAGCTTTGTCAAAGCCTGACAAAGCTCCTGTAGAGCAAAATGTCAAAAACTTGACAAAGCTCCTGTAGAGTGAAACGTTGCCACAATAATGTCACATCAGTTGCACTTGTCCTTTTACCTAACATATTGTTGGTAATTCTACCAACATTAATACAACTACAGTCAACTTTATGACAGACACTTTAAAGTGGTTTACAGCACTAATGAACTGATGTGCACTTGTACCCTCCATCTTCATAAAATAAACAATCAAAGTTCTGGAGTATACTTCACAGTGCAAATGTATGTATTTACTTGCTTGTACCTGGTAATATCCCAAGTCTTACAATAACAAAACATTTATCTCACTGGTGTAAAATTATTTCGTTGTTTGTACCCAGTATTTTTAACCTGACTTTTGGTCTGAATGAGATTCTTCAAAAATTAAGGACACAATGGACAGTAAAGGCTATGACAAAGGTATTCAATAAATTTATAAAGCGAACAAAATTTTAGATGACATACTATCATGAGTTCTTTTCTTGTCTTAATGGAATATATCAAGTGCACAGAGAATTTTGAAGCCATTGGCTGACATAGTGACCACACCCATCTAAATGAACCGAGGGAAAAAATCACGAAGGATCAACAATTATATAAGGCGGCAAGTGGTATTTCAGACACACTGTACACAAAAAAAAAACTTCAATTTAAATACATTTCATCCACAATAGGGTTTCATCAAGTTTAGTTGAAACCTGTAATTTGTGTGGGTTAAGTTCCTGGAGGTGACATGAATTCTGAAGCTACAGATAATAGAAAACTTTACATCTGAATTATTTAAATTTTTTCAACTGTATATCTTTAAATGTTACCTTAATCTTCTTAATACTGACATTCATAAGAATGAATGAATACATGCTGAATGAAGTTCTATGGATACTTTTCATTTTAGGGGGACCTGTGCCTAGCAGAAAGATGAAGACTAAGAAAAACATGAATAATCAGAGGTGCCCACTAAAGTGCATATGAATCACAAGGAATGTGCAGCATGTGAACTGAGGGTTTTGACTGCATTCAGTAAAGCTCCACTGTGGGTGAAAGGCAGTAAAATTAAAAGTTGGCCCTTTTTCCAACATCTCTGATTCACTAGACAATGATCCTCATGGGCGATGAGGTCCCTACCATCAAATTCATTATCTTGAGAATGAAGCACAGATAAATATTTCAGTAAAAATAAGCAATACTGTACAGCACTCTCTCTTATCTGGAACTATTACCTGAAATCCTCTCAAATTCTGAAAGAACAAAAATGAATTCAAAGCAATCTCCAAAATTGTACATTTTTGTGTATGAGGAAAAATGCAAAAAATTTCATTCAGAAAAATTTGATAGCAGGATTTCTTTGAATAAGAGATGTCCTATTTCTAGTATTGCTATTTTTCTATAAATTAAACTCATCACTACAAATATTTTTACAAATAAGAGACATATTATGCTTAAAGTACTGCATTAATGTAAAATTCCAAAATATTAATTCCACAATTTTTAAGTATGGTACATACTGTATTGTGTGTTTTTTTTTTTTTAACAAGTCGGCAGTCTCCCACCTAGGCAGGGTGACCCAAAAAGAATGAAAATCCCCAAAAAGAAAATACTTTCATCATCATTCAACACTTTCACCTCACTCATACATAATCACTGTTTTTGCAGAGGTGCTCAGATAAAACAGTTTTGAAGCATATATAAAGATATATAACATATCCCTCCAAACTGCCAATATCCCAAACCCCTCCTTTAGAGTGCAGGCATTGTACTTCCCATTTCCAGCACTCAAGTCCAGCTATATAAAAATAACTGGTTTCCCTGAATCCCTTCACTAAATATTGCCCTGCTCACACTCCAACAGCTCATCAGGTCCCAAAAACCAATCGTCTCCATTCACTCCTAACACGCTCACACATGGTTGCTGGACGTCCAAGCCCCTCACCCACAAAACCTCCTTTACCCCCTCCCTCCAACCTTTTCGAGGACGACCCCTACCTTGCCTTCCTTCCCCTACAGATTTATACGCTCTCCATGTCCTACTTTGATCAATTCTCTCTAAATGACCAAACCATCTCAACAAACTCTCTTCAGCCCTCTGACTAATACTTTTATTAACTCCACACCTTCTATGTATGTATCATAATATATTTATTTTGCTAGTTTGTAAAATAGTTGAAAATAAAAACATGAACATCATTTTCTGTGTTAAAAATGGTGGGTGAAACCTTTCCAGTTGCATAGGATAAAAATATAAAATGTGGTTCTCATTCTTAATTGTTAATGCTAGGGAATATACTAAACCATAGCTGTACAAAGTGTACAAATACTTTGGGTGGAGATGACAATGCACTATGAACTACCAACTTCCTCAAATTCATTACATTCCTTATTTTTTTTTTCAGCAAAATAAACAGCAGTTTCTCAAGTGATATTTAAATAAAAATGTATTTTTTTCAGAATAAAATTCATAAACTTTATAAGAACTGAATATTAACGTCAACATTAAGGGGTCGACAAGACAATTTTCCGCGCGCTCTCAAAAACAAAATTGAAAAATTATAGAAATTGAGTTATTCATATAGGAAAATAGCTTAACTCTTTGGCAACACAATGGTACCAGAATCAATGTTCTACGATGTTTCTACAAGAAATTATAGTCATTTATATCAGGTATGGTGACGGCGGTGTGGGTAGAACGTCTGCTTACAGCCCATATATTTTTTGGAATTTTTTCCTTGTTTTTTATAGCTTTTTCTTGCATTATTCTTTCTAATATAATATTTGACTATTTGGCATCATATAAGAGTAGGCGGAGCTTATCCATAGAGTGCCAGCCAATCAGGCACCATCTGGGAACACTCGGCAGTACTCCCGCTCCAGAGAGTGCCAAGAGAAATAACTTCATTACGCTTATATCAGCTTATATATCAACTCTACGGCTTATTTATCTATCAGAATTGATCTAATATGATATAATAAACACCATAAATAACATACAAACATGTTATATACTCTAGACTGAATAAAATAAGCCATAATATAGCGAGAGACCACCAGGAATATTTCGATATAAATGAGTTACTGCTCGTCTCCATGTGGTTATTATTATTATAATCAAAAAGAAGCGCTAAGCAACAAGGGCTATACAGCGCTGCATCTCCATGTGGTATTCTTTGGTCTTGTGATAGAAAACGGTGTTTTGAAGAGGATAACTGCACTAGAACATCGATAGTTTACTAAGAAAACCACCCAAACAAACGCGATTTTCGCGAAATATTTTTTTTTTGAGACGGGGGGCCAGCTGGCGTTCTAGGCCAATATCTCAGAAGTAACTTATTCACTTATATCGATAAGGTGCGCCTTTATTACTTAATTAAGTGGAATAGTCACAAATTGTAAAATAATGATTTCTCTAATTTCTGATGGTACATTTTTTGGAAATATTCCAAATATTTTGGGAGTTATGTGGAAGTAAAGGGCAGAGTTTTTACAACATTCCAAGAACTAACAAACTTTATTTTTTTTTTGTGAAATAAAGATAAGATATTTAGAGGAAACTAAACCATGAGAAATTCGTATAAGCATTGTTCTCTCGGCACCAAGTGTCCAAACAACCTTACGTCGTCCCATATAGGATCACCTTCCTGCCAAAGGGCATTATCAGTAAATCATTCCTTTCTCAGTCTTTTCTCAGTTGTTGTTTGAGGTATTTTATTGATAAATATTTACAGGAACTAGAGAAAATACTTTGTCTTGTGCACCAAAACTGAAGGAAATCAGACGGTAAACAAAAAAGCAACAATTAATTGCCATGACAACCCCTAAATGGCCACTGAACTGCTTCAAATATATAAAAAATGAGAATCAATTAAGCCTTAGTTGAATATGTATGGCTATTCATTACACAGCCTAGTCCATGTGTGTAAAACATCAAATATTTTACAAACAACACAAACTATTCTCTCATTACTGTAAATATCAAAATCTAAAACTATCACATATATTTCATATATATTTTATCTATAAATAAAATAAGAATACAGTAATAAAAACCACTCATATATTTGCAAACAGCAACAATGCTGGTGAACCATTACCTACATATACACCAATGTAGCCCCGTCCTCAAGGTATGTCATATAAACAACAATAGCCCTCAATACACTGAAAAATGTGACTACTTACAATCCTTAATACAGAGTTGTTCAGCCAATTTGACAGATGACTCACTAGTCATTTAAGGTTTACCCTGTTCATGTTCCAATGTGTGCCACAGCCCATGGAGAAATGCTGAATTAATAAGTACAAATATGACATGAACCATCTGCCACATCAATGAAAATGGGCAGCTGCAAACAGTGACATAGTATCTGGACATACTAGAAGGAATAAATAAGTACAGAAATAAGCATATTGAGGGACTATGTAAATACATGATATCTGAGAAGACAGACTGAATTATAAAAGCTGCCAAACTTTAAATGTTGCTTCTTCTATGAAGCATGTATGGCACTTGTGCACATTGTAACTAATACCTCTCTCAATTTCTACATTTTACACAAAGCTGTGTATGACAGCTGGCAGTAACTGCAACACTAATTTATATATATAATATATATAGATATATATATATATATATATATATATCTATATATATACATATTTTATTTTATATATGTAGTATACCAATGATATGTATCACTAGATACACAAATAAGTAAGCTATGAATGCACTTCCTGCATTTCTTAGAAGTGTCTTAGTGCAAACATCAAAGCAGCTAATATGCTCTAATTACCTTTATCTGAAAAATGTACCAATCAGTAAAGGATGACAGTTCATATTTTCTTACTTGATTAAAAGTACTATAATGTGAAGAAGTAAAGTGTAAGGAAGCTAAAACCTTCAAAGGATAAGGGATACAATGGTGGCATGCACCTTGATTTTTTAATATTACTATATTCATGGGGAATGCATTAAACCCGTAGGGTTCACACAATGTGAGTTCACACAATGCGAGACAAACAGATTCAATCCAAGGAAAGGGAGGGTAGCTCTTAAGTTTTTGGATCAAGAGCCCTTCAGCAGCCTCAAGGCACCTCCCTGGAAAGGAGTTGCCTTGATACCTGTGATTAAAAAAAAAAAAAAAAAAAAAAAAAAAAAAAGAGAGAGAGAGAGAGAGAAAGAGAGGAGCTACTCTCCCCTTCCTTGGATCAAATCTAATTACCTCTCATTACCCTACCAATTTAGCACTTCCTCTTTAATTTAAAAATAATAATCAGTCACTAAATTATTTTGAATTTTTGTTACAATTCTTACCCAATGAGGAACCAAAAACAGATCTATGAAACCAAAAATACCCTTGTTTCAGTCTAAAGGCATATAACTGCTATTTAAACAAGGTGCCGCAATAAGGAAACTCATAATGAAAATGTGATGTATGTGTTTCAAAAACCTGTGTTTCTTACCACAAAAGCCACACTTATTATGTTAAAATATTCCATTTTTTCTCTCTAATTAATTCACTAAAATTATGCAAAAAATCAATGTATATATATATTTTATATATATATATATATATATATACACACATACATACACACACACACACATATATATACCGTATATACATGAAAATATAATCATGCTATGTTACAAAAAAAACTGCTGTTGCATCTGTACTATCCCTGGAGTGTAAAATTAAGTCCTGAACAAATAAAAACTCAAACCAAAAAGTCTACAATAAGCCTACTGAATAAAGCTGATGGAAGACCTACATTAAATTATATAGTTTAAAATAATCAATGTACAGATATAAATAATAAAATCTCAAATTATATATTAAGAAAGATGAGATCATACAAGAGGTCAACTTCATATGGAATGCTTACAATACCATTTAATAATTTTTGAGCACAGTGTTTTCAAGTAATGAACCATATCTTGAAGACATTAGACTCAGCTCAAACTCACAAGATGACTAACACTCAAATCATATTTCTTGTGCATCCTCTAGTCCTCAAAACTTAATAATCACTGTGCAAAATACCTTTAAATATTGAAAATGTGTAATGTGTACATGTATCTTGGAAAGATACATCATTAAAATTTATAAATAACAAGATTCAAAATGACAGGAATGTATCATTAAGTGCATATTGAGAGTCTTTACAAATTCTACTGTCTACCTAATATGGCCCAGTTCTTATATTATGGTATCTTGTTGATAATTTAAATTGAGCTTATATTACATCATGTTAAGGAAAGACAAATCTACCAGTTGGTTGTAATTGCACACCTGCTTTCATACTTTATTGCAAAGGAGGCCTTGGACGTAATTAAGCTTCACCAGGGACTAGTTAGCATGGTTCTCAATCACATCATTTGGTTCATTTTTGATTCACTGAAATCAGAGATCTTTCAGCCCAATGATTTACATATTATAGTCCCTTTCCAACAAAGAAGTATGAATTAAATATAATCCTAGCTTCTTAAAGTTGAATAATCTTTGTCTTGCACTTCAATTTTCGCTCCTTCATTATTGGATCCTCTTCTAGCTGTTTCTGACGTTGGACACGCAATCGACGAGGGTCTAAATTTACCCCAATACTTTGCATGCCACGCGCCAGACGCCCTGCACCAGGTGCTAAACTCTGCACACCTCTAGCTAAGACTGAAAAAGGAGCTAACACAGCCTCTTTATTAAGAGCTGACAATGGGGACACCAAGTTGCTAGAGATATCACTTCTTGCATTTACTCCATCAGATTGTATAGCTGAAGCACCTATATGTCCCTCTGAATGACTAGAAGGGAAGTGCAACTGAAGATCTGTCGCAGAAGATGCTCTCAAAACCCCTCCATCTCGCTCCTCACGTGAATCCACTTCGTCTGATGAATGGGATATCTTTCGTACTCTTTGCATCAGAAGAGTTGGAGACAGCCCACCAAATGTAGGAGTGACAACTTGTTTGTGTGCATTGTCTCCAGTTTCACTTACTAATATTTCTGGAGTGGGTGAACGGTTGCTAGACATACCGGAGATAAGACATCTCATTGTTGCCGTAGACTGAGGGATGGATGAATCACTGTGACAACGAGCCACAGGTGGTGATGGATACCGTGGAGGAGACAATGGTGGAATGAGACTAGAAGCCACAACTCCACATGAAGCTAAATGCGTCTCATTACCACCCATTGGAATAATAATATCATTCCCGCTCTGCACACAAACAGTGGGTTTCTGTAAAGCAAGAGCAAACATTAATTTTTAATGTTTGCTGAAATAAAACATTATGAATTTAACACAATAATTTTCATTTTTCAATTTTCACATTTCCCACAAGTATTTGTGATAATCTGTAAATGGTAACTACCTTTAAATATTATCCAAGCTGTCTAATTTGGAATGCATATTTACATTTCAACATGTAACATAGATGGCATGTGGAGAAAGACATATCCAATTTTAAATTTTGGGGGCCACCACAAAGTATATAAATGATAATGTGCCTTACTTGAAGGTAAAACTGAGACATGGGTTGATGTCCTGTAACAGATGTTGGACGCTTCAAACGTAAACTTGACATTGGGTTGAGTTTGGCAAGTCCTGATGTAACATTGCTAAAGGCCCTTGTACCTGTAACAATAATACCAAGCATGTATTATCATATTAAGAATGATGCTGAAAGTGTTTCTTTCTTTTTTGGGTTACCCTGCCTGAGTGGGAGACAGCTGATGTGTTAAAAAATATTACATAAGAGCAATGTCTCTACATTCTGATTCCTAAAATAAACTAAGGATTGTTAATAAACGTAGATATCGATACTTACATATTAATTATGAATAGTGCATTTATACACTGTATAAAAATGTTTCATTTAAGTCTATTATTAAATAATATTTTATTATTAACACATCGGCCATTTCCCACCAAGGCAGGGTGCCACCTCAAAAAAAAAAAACTTTCATCATTCACTCCAATCACTGTCTTGCCAAAAGCATGCCTACACTACAGTTATAAAACTGCAACATTAATGCCCCTTCTTCAGAGTGCCAGCACTGTACTTCTCACCTCCAGGAATCAAGTCCAGCCTGCGAGTTTCCTTGAATCCCTTCATAAATGTTACCCTGCCTACACACCAACAGCACGTCAAGTCCTAAAAACCATTTATCTCCATTTGCTCCTGTCTAACATGCTCACGCACACTTGCTGGAAGTCCAAGTCCCTTGCACACAAAACCTCCTTTACTCCCTCCCTTCAACCTTTCATAGGCCGACCCCTACCCCATCTTCCCTCCACTACAGATTTATGTGCTCTCGAAGTCATTCTATTTTGTTCCACCCTCTCTACATGTCCAAACCACCTCAGTAACCCCTCCTCAGCCCTCTGGATAATAGTTTTGGTAATCCTGCACCTCCTCCTAATCTCCAAACTATGGATTCGCTGCACTATATTCACCCCACACATTGCCCTCAGACATGACATCTCCACTGCCTCCAGCCTTCTTGTTGCAACATTCACCACCCATGCCTCACACCCATACAAGAGCACTGGTATAACTATACTCTCATACATTCCCTTCTTTGCTTTCATGGATAAAGTTCTTTGTTTACACAGACTCTTCAGTGCACCACTCACTTTTTTTCCCTCATCAATTCTATGATTCACCTCATCTTTCATAGACCCATCTGCTGACACGTCCACTCCCAAATACAGTGGACCCTTGATTTACGAGTGTCCCAACGTACGAGTTTTTTTGAGATATGAGCCGTCGCTCGGTTGATTTTTTGCTCCGAGTTACAAGCCAACATCCGAGTTACGAACTAGCTCTCCCCGCTTCCCTCTCAACCTGAAACCTGCACATCTCACTTGTTTATCTATGATTTCATGCTTTAATTCCATGGAAATCATCATCTTTTTCTTCTCAGCACTGTCCTTTACACTTATTTTCTTAGGACCCATGCTTAGAAAAACAAAATTTGGCCAAATGACTGTAAAAAATGTAAGCAAAGCATGAGAGAAATACTCCCACACCAAGGTAAACAGTGCACTGAGTTGGTGTTCTGAAGCTCTCATTATTATTATTATTAATTATTATTAGCATTATATAATAATACGTATATACTTCTTCAATTTCTCTCTCCCCTCCTCCGAAGCAATTTCCTCAGGTGTGGCCTCTTGCTGTTGAAGTTGATCTAGCAGCTCATCAGTGGTTAGTTCTTCATTGTCCTCCTCCACCAACTCTTCCACATCCTCCCCACTAACCTCCAACCCCAAGGACTTTCCCAATGCCACAATGGATTCCTCAACTGGCACAGGATTCTCAGGGTTAGCCTCAAACCCTTCAAAATCCCTTTTGTCTACACATTCTGGCCACAGTTTCTTCCAAGCAGAGTTCAAGGTCCTCTTTGTCACTTCCTCCCAAGCCTTACCTATAAGGTTTACACAATTGAGGATATTAAAGTGATCTCTCCAAAACTCTCTTAGAGTCAGTTGAGTTTCTGAGGTCATTACAAAGCACCTTTCAAACAGAGCTTTTGTGTACAGTTTCTTGAAGTTGGAAATAACCTGCTGGTCCATGGGCTGCAGGAGAGGAGTGGTATTAGGAGGCAAAAACTTCACCTTAATGAAGCTCATGTCCCCATAAAGTCGCTCTGACACGTCTGTAGGATGACCAGGGGCATTGTCTAACACCAGGAGGCACTTAAGTTCTAATTTCTTTTCAGTTAGGTAATTTTTCACATTGGGGGCAAATGCATGGTGTAACCAGTTATAGAAAAATTCCCTAGTGACCCATGCCTTACTGTTTGCCCTCCACAGCACACACAAATTATCCTTGAGGACATTCTTTTGCCTGAACGCTCTGGGAGTTTCAGAGTGATACACTAATAAAGGCTTCACTTTGCAATCACCAGTAGCATTGGCACACATCAACAAAGTAAGCCTGTCTTTCATAGGCTTATGTCCTGGGAGTGCCTTTTCCTCCTGAGTAATGTAGGTCCTGCTTGGCATTTTCTTCCAGAACAGGCCTGTTTCATCACAATTAAACACTTGTTCAGGTTTCAGTCCTTCAGTTTCTATGTACTCCTTGAATTCCTGCACATATTTTTCAGCCGCTTTGTGGTCCGAACTGGCAGCCTCACCATGCCTTATCACACTATGGATGCCACTACGCTTCTTAAATCTCTCAAACCAACCTTTGCTGGCCTTAAATTCACTCACATCATCACTAGTTGCAGGCATTTTTTTAATTAAATCGTCATGCAACTTCCTAGCCTTTTCACATATGATCGCTTGAGAGACGCTATCTCCTGCTATCTGTTTTTCATTTATCCACACCAATAAGAGTCTCTCAACATCTTCCATCAATTGCGATCTTTGTTTCGAAAACACAGTTGAACCTTTGGCAAGAACAGCTTCCTTGATTGTCTTTCTGGTGCCCACAATAGTAGCGATGGTTGATTGGGGTTTCTTGTACAGCTTGACTAGGTCGGCTATACGCACTCCACTTTCATACTTATCAATTATCTCTTTCTTCATCTCTATAGTAATTCTTACCCTTTGAGGTGTAGGGTTGGCACTAGAAGCTTTCTTGGGGCCCATGGTCACTTATTTTCCAGAAACAGCACCGAAAATACTGTAATAATACGAAATATTCCGAGTGTATGCTTGGATGTTACCGCGGAGGCTGGCTGGTAAACAATGGGACGGAGCGGCACATGTGAGGCTGGCTGAGGGCACATTGGACGCGTCTCGGACGAAAATCGGTATGCGGGTTTTTAATCGGTATGCGGGGCAAAAATTTTGCGATAAAAGTAATCGTTATGCGGAAAAATCGCTATGCGATGCCATCGTTATGCGGGGGTCCACTGTACTTCTAAACTGTTATATGCTGGGCACCTCTGCAAAAACAGTGATTATGTGTGAGTGAGGTGAAAGTGTTGAATGATAATGAAAGTACACCTACCATCCGACTTACGACCGAGTTCGGTTCCGAGAAACCGGTCGTAAGTCGAACTTTACTACTGAATATCAACAAAATATTTTTGTAATGACTTTATTTTATTGTTTTATTTTGGTATTTCATGTTTTACTTTACTTTTTATGCTGTTAGTACTGTATTTTATACTGTAAGGTTTAGGATAAACACTGTGTACAACACAAATAGTTGTTTATTTCCCAGAAATTTGGCATAAAAAACACGGTCGTAAGTCGAGTGGTCGTAAGTCGAGCAGGTCGTAAGTCGGATGGTAGGTGTATTTTTTGGGGGGGATTTTCTTTCTTTTTGGGTCACCCTGCCTCGGTGGGAGACAGCTGACTTGTTGAAAAAAAAAAAAATAATACATACATTTTTTTTTTATTTTTTTTTTTATTATCACACTGGCCGATTCCCACCAAGGCAGGGTGGCCCGAAAAAGAAAAACTTTCACCATCATTCACTCCATCACTGTCTTGCCAGAAGGGTGCGTTACACTACAGTTTTTAAACTGCAACATTAACACCCCTCCTTCAGAGTGCAGGCACTGTACTTCCCATCTCCAGGACTCAAGTCCGGCCTGCCGGTTTCCCTGAATCCCTTCATAAATGTTACTTTGCTCACACTCCAACAGCACGTCAAGTATTAAAAACCATTTGTCTCCATTCACTCCTATCAAACACGCTCACGCATGCCTGCTGGAAGTCCAAGCCCCTCGCACACAAAACCTCCTTTACCCCCTCCCTCCAACCCTTCCTAGGCCGACCCCTACCCCGCCTTCCTTCCACTACAGACTGATACACTCTTGAAGTTATTCTGTTTCGCTCCATTCTCTCTACATGTCCGAACCACCTCAACAACCCTTCCTCAGCCCTCTGGACAACAGTTTTGGTAATCCCGCACCTCCTCCTAACTTCCAAACTACGAATTCTCTGCATTATATTCACACCACACATTGCCCTCAGACATGACATCTCCACTGCCTCCAGCCTTCTCCTCGCTGCAACATTCATCACCCATGCTTCACACCCATATAAGAGCGTTGGTAAAACTATACTCTCATACATTCCCCTCTTTGCCTCCAAGGACAAAGTTCTCTGTCTCCACAGACTCCTAAGTGCACCACTCACTCTTTTTCCCTCATCAATTCTATGATTCACCTCATCTTTCATAGACCCATCCGCTGACACGTCCACTCCCAAATATCTGAATACGTTCACCTCCTCCATACTCTCTCCCTCCAATCTGATATTCAATCTTTCATCACCTAATCTTTTTGTTATCCTCATAACCTTACTCTTTCCTGTATTCACCTTTAATTTTCTTCTTTTGCACACCCTACCAAATTCATCCACCAATCTCTGCAGCTTCTCTTCAGAATCTCCCAAAAGCACAGTGTCATCAGCAAAGAGCAGCTGTGACAACTCCCACCCTGTGTGTGATTCTTTATCTTTTAACTCCACGCCTCTTGCCAAGACCCTCGCATTTACTTCTCTTACAACCCCATCTATAAATATATTAAACAACCACGGTGACATCACACATCCTTGTCTAAGGCCTACTTTTACTGGGAAAAAATTTCCCTCTTTTCTACATACTCTAACTTGAGCCTCACTATCCTCGTAAAAACTCTTCACTGCTTTCAGTAACCTACCTCCTACACCATACACTTGCAACATCTGCCACATTGCCCCCCTATCCACCCTGTCATACGCCTTTTCCAAATCCATAAATGCCACAAAGACCTCTTTAGCCTTATCTAAATACTGTTCACTTATATGTTTCACTGTAAACACCTGGTCCACACACCCCCTACCTTTCCTAAAGCCTCCTTGTTCATCTGCTATCCTATTCTCCGTCTTACTCTTAATTCTTTCAATTATAACTCTACCATACACTTTACCAGGTACACTCAACAGACTTATCCCCCTATAATTTTTGCACTCTCTTTTATCCCCTTTGCCTTTATACAAAGGAACTATGCATGCTCTCTGCCAATCCCTAGGTACCTTACCCTCTTCCATACATTTATTAAATAATTGCACCCACCACTCCAAAACTATATCCCCACCTGCTTTTAACATTTCTATCTTTATCCCATCAATCCCGGCTGCCTTACCCCCTTTCATTTTACCTACTGCCTCACGAACTTCCCCCACACTCACAACTGGCTCTTCCTCACTCCTACAAGATGTTATTCCTCCTTGCCCTATACACGAAATCACAGCTTCCCTATCTTCATCAACATTTAACAATTCCTCAAAATATTCCCTCCATCTTCCCAATACCTCTAACTCTCCATTTAATAACTCTCCTCTCCTATTTTTAACTGACAAATCCATTTGTTCTCTAGGCTTCCTTAACTTGTTAATCTCACTCCAAAACTTTTTCTTATTTTCAACAAAATTTGTTGATAACAGCTCACCCACTCTCTCATTTGCTCTCTTTTTACATTGCTTCACCACTCTCTTAACCTCTCTCTTTTTCTCCATATACTCTTCCCTCCTTGCATCACTTCTACTTTGTAAAAACTTCTCATATGCTAACTTTTTCTCCCTTACTACTCTCTTTACATCATCATTCCACCAATCGCTCCTCTTCCCTCCTGCACCCACTTTCCTGTAACCACAAACTTCTGCTGAACACTCTAACACTACATTTTTAAACCTACCCCATTCCTCTTCGACCCCATTGCCTATGCTCTCATTAGCCCATCTATCCTCCAATAGCTGTTTATATCTTACCCTAACTGCCTCCTCTTTTAGTTTATAAACCTTCACCTCTCTCTTCCCTGATGCTTCTATTCTCCTTGTATCCCATCTACCTTTTACTCTCAGTGTAGCTACAACTAGAAAGTGATCTGATATATCTGTGGCCCCTCGATAAACATGTACATCCTGAAGTCTACTCAACAGTCTTTTATCTACTAATACATAATCCAACAAACTACTGTCATTTCGCCCTACATCATATCGTGTATACTTATTTATCCTCTTTTTCTTAAAATATGTATTACCTATAACTAAACCCCTTTCTATACAAAGTTCAATCAAAGAGCTCCCATTATCATTTACACCTGGCACCCCAAACTTACCTACCACACCCTCTCTAAAAGTTTCTCCTACTTTAGCATTCAGGTCCCCTACCACAATTACTCTCTCACTTGGTTCAAAGGCTCCTATACATTCACTTAACATCTCCCAAAATCTCTCTCTCTCCTCTGCATTCCTCTCTTCTCCAGGTGCATACACGCTTATTATGACCCACTTCTCGCATCCAACCTTTACTTTAATCCACATAATTCTCGAATTTACACATTCATATTCTCTTTTCTCCTTCCATAACTGATCATTTAACATTACTGCTACCCCTTCCTTTGCTCTAACTCTCTCAGATACTCCAGATTTAATCCCATTTATTTCCCCCCACTGAAACTCTCCTACCCCCTTCAGCTTTGTTTCGCTTAGAGCCAGGACATCCAACTTCTTTTCATTCATAACATCAGCAATCATCTGTTTCTTGTCATCCGCACTACATCCACGCACATTTAAACAACCCAGTTTTATAAAGTTTTTCTTCTTCTCTTTTTTAGTAAATGTATACAGGAGAAGGGGTTACTAGCCCATTGCTCCCGGCATTTTAGTCGCCTCATACGACACGCATGGCTTACGGAGGAAAGATTCTTTTCCACTTCCCCATGGACAATAGAAGAAATAAAAAAGAACAAGAGCTATTTAGAATAAGGAGAAAAACCTAGATGTATGTATATATATATATGCATGTGCGTGTCTGTGAAGTGTGACCAAAGTGTAAGTAGGAGTAGCAAGATATCCCTGTTATCTAGTGTGTTTATGAGACAGAAAAAGAAAACCAGCAATCCTACCATCATGCAAAACAGTTACAGGTTTTTGTTTCACAGTCATCTGGCAGGACGGTAGTACTTCCCTGGGTGGTTGCTGTCTACCAACCTACATACATACGTATTCAGAATGCTGCCACTAGTTGGCTCAGCTGATGGCAAAACTTCCGGTAAGAAGTCCACATGTTGATATCGCCTGGTGGCAGTTCTCTCGTGCTTGCTTGCATTTTTTTTACAGTCATTTGGCCAAATTTCTTTTTTCTAACCATGGGTCCTAAGAAATTAATTGAAAAGGACAGTGCTGAGAAGTAAAAGAGGATGATTTTCATGGAATTAAAGAAAACTGTATCAGTTAAGTTCAGCAATCAAACAAAACAAATTGTATCATGACTTGTCATATTATGGCCTATTTTATTCATTCTAGAGTATATATCATGTTTCTCTGTTAATTATATGGTTTATTATGTCATATTAGACGAACTGTGATAGACAAATAAGCCACAGAGTTGTTATATTATTATTATAATCAAAAAGAAGCGCTAAGCCACAAGGGCTACACAGCGCTGCAGGGTAGGGAAGGAAGCGAGGGTATTGGATGGCAGAAGGGAGGAGGGATGATCAGTAGGTTACAGAAAACAGCGGGGCAGGGGATAGTACGGGGTTAAAGGGTAGCAAGAGATTGAAGTAGAAAGGGCTGAAGGTATCAGAATTTGTGAAGTAAGTCAGTTGTTGTCAAAAAGTCAATGAGAGAGTCTGGATGAAAGGTGGGTCCATCAGCGAGAAGGGAAGGTAAAGAGAGAGCAGCAGAGCGAAGACGACGATGGAGGTAAATTCTGCGTGCTCGTTGATAAAGTGGGCAGTCCAACAGAATGTGGCTGACTGATAATGGAACTTGGCAATTCTCACAGAGAGGAGCAGGGCGCCTCTCCATGAGATATCCATGAGTAAGACGAGTATGGCCAATGCGAAGACGGGAGAGAGTAGTCTCCCAACCTCGACACTGGTGATAAGAAGACGGCCAGTAACCTATACTCGGTTTAATAGATTGAAGTTTATTGCCGAGCATAGTAGACCAACGTTGTTGCCAACGGGTGTGAAGTTGGGAAGATATTGCAGCAAAATAGTCAGTAAATGGAATACCTCTACATGAAACTGGTAGGTCATGTACTGCTGACCGCGCAGCAGTGTCTGCCTGTTCATTGCCCTGTACGTCAACATGACCAGGGACCCAACAAAAAACAATAACTTTATGCTTGGTAAAGATGCGGCGTAGCCGAAGTTGGATACGGAGGCCTAAGGGGTGAGGTGTATCAAATTTCTGTATAGCCTGTAAAGCACTTAGGGAGTCTGAGACAACCACAAATGATGACACAGGCATAGATGCAATACGGATAAGTGCTGTAAGGATGGCATACAATTCAGCAGTAAAAATACTAGCCGAAGATAGTAAATGCCCTTGTACGATGCTGTCAGGAAACACTGCTGCGAATCCTACGCCGTCAGAAGACTTAGAGCCATCTGTGTACACAGCAATGGCATGAGAATGAGAGTGAAAGTGGTCAAGAAAAAGAGAGCGGGAAGCGACCGTAGACAGTTGGGCTTTCGAGCAAGGGAGAGAGAAAGAACAGATTTGAACACCTGGAACTTCCCAGGGGGGTAGGGAAAAGTGAGATGCTACATGTACATAGAAAGGTGGTAATTGAAGAGAAGACAAGAGCGAATGAAGGCGAAGAGAGAAGGGACGGAGTAAACAGGGGCGGCGAACAATTAATGTATACTAATATCAGTGACCATTCTATAAATGGAAGGATTGCGGAGATCATGAGAGCGTACATAGTAGCGAAGGCAATGGGCGTCACGGCGATCGGATAAGGATGGAACGTTCGCTTCTGCATAGAGGCTCTCGACAGGGGAAGAGCGAAAAGCACCAAGGCATAAACATAATCCTTGGTGATGAATGGGGTTAAGGCTAGAGAGAGTAGCAGGAGATGCCGCTGAATAGATCTGGTCACCATAATCAAGTTTCGATAAGATAAGGGTGGAATGTAGGCGAAGGAGGGTTCGACGATCAGCTCCCCATGAAAGATGAGCAAGGGTTTTAAGAAGGTTCAGCCGGCTGTGACAAGTTGCCTTCAGAGAGGTAATGTGAGGTTTCCAGGATAACCTACGATCAAAGAGGAGGCCCAGAAACTTGACTGTATCACGTTCAGGGATACGGGAGCCATAGAGGTACAAAGGATGATCGGAGATGACAGAGCGTCT
Source organism: Cherax quadricarinatus (assembly GCF_038502225.1). Classification (NCBI taxonomy): domain Eukaryota; kingdom Metazoa; phylum Arthropoda; class Malacostraca; order Decapoda; family Parastacidae; genus Cherax; species Cherax quadricarinatus. The sequence goes on along the minus strand of NC_091359.1, from coordinate 16,399,854 downwards.
AGTGAAAGTAATTTGGTGGGTTTTAGTGCTGGAAAATTTAAACCCACGTGTGGTGGCCCAATTGGAAACACGGTCGACTACATGCTGGAGAGAAACTGTAATAAGGTGACAGTCAGCGCCTGCACAGGCAATAGCGAAGTCATCAACATAGAGTGATGACCAAATATTTGATGGAAGACTAGAGGCCAAATCATTTATAGCAAGGAGAAACAGTGTTGTGCTCAGAACACATCCCTGGGGGACACCTTCAGCTTGGATAAAGTCCGGGGAGAGCACATTATTAACCCGAACACGGAAATGCCTGTCAGTTAAAAAGTTCTTAAGGAAGGATGGTAGATTGCCTCGAAGGCCTAAGGAGTGGGCTTGGGCTAAAATATTATACCTCCAAGTTGTGTCATATGCCTTCTCAAGGTCAAAAAATATGGCAATAACTGAGTGGTTATTCGCAAAGGCATTACGAACATACGTATCCAAGCGTAGTAAGGGGTCTATGGTAGAACGTCCCTTACGAAAGCCATATTGACGAGTGGAGAGACTGTTGTGTGTCTCTAAATACCACACTAAACGTCTATTTACTAGGCGTTCCATCACTTTGCAAACTGCACTGGTAAGAGCAATGGGACGATAGTGGGAGGTTTCATGTCCCGTAGTGCCTGGTTTGCGGAAAGGGAGAACAATGGCGGATTTCCACAGCTGTGGAAGAACTCCTTGTGACCAAATAAGATTGTAAAGGCGTAATAGGACTGCAAGGGCTGACTGATGTAAATGTTGTAGCATACGAATATGAATGTCGTCGGGCCCAGCTGCTGATGATCGGCAAGCTGAGAGTGTTGCCTCCAGTTCTTGAAGTGTAAAAGGCACATTATACTGTTCTTCTCTGAGAGAAGAAAAGTCCAAGGGTGCTAACTCTCTGGCAGACTTTGAGGAAAGAAATGAGGGGCATAGATGGAGTCCCTGAGAAATACGGACCAAATGATTGCCAATTTCATTGGCAACATCTAGTGGGTTTGCTATATCAACACCGGCAACCCGCAGAACAGGAGCCGGGTCAGGAGAATATTTACCACTCAGTTTTCGTACTTTTTTCCAGACTGCACTCATAGAGGAAGCAGAGGTGATGGAGGAGACATAATCTCGCCAGCAAGTGCATTTAGCGTCACGGATGACACGGCGAGCGATCGCACGCTTCTGCTTAAAATCAAGAAGTCTCTCTGTGGCTCTACTGTACCGGTACCTGCCCCATGCAGCTCGTTTCAAACGTACTGCACGAGCACAAGCAGGAGACCACCAAGGCACGCATTTCTGAGAATGCCTGCCCGAAGTTTGGGGTATAGAATGAGAAGCTGCGGTTAAAATGGAGGACGAGAAGAGGTGTAAAAGCTCATCGATGGAGGACGAAGAAGGAACCTCACTAAAAACAGTTAGGTGTGAGTAAAGGTTCCAATTTGCCTGATCAAATTGCCAGCGTGGGATGCGAAGAGGTGGTGAATATGAAGGGGAAATAAGAATGATTGGGAAATGATCGCTGTCATGTAAGTCCGGAAGAACAGACCAAGTGAAGTCTAATGCGGCGGAGGAAGAGCAGACTGAGAGATCGATGCAAGAGAGTGTGTGAGTCCGAGGATCAAAATGGGTGTGAGTACCTGTATTTAAAACATGGAGGGGGTGGGTGGCAAGAAAAGCCTCTAACTGAATGCCACAGGAATCACAGTGAGACCCCCCCCCCAGAGGAAATGGTGGGCATTAAAATCACCAAGTAACAGAATCGGTGGTGGTAATGACGAAACAAGAAAGGCAATATCCGGAATAGATAATGCCCGAGAAGGAGAGAGATATAAAGAACAGAGCGTATACCACCTATGCAAGTGGATACGGGCTGCTGTGTAATGCAGCGAAGTACGAACAAATAGCCGATGGTACGGAATATCTGTGCGTAGAAGAAGGGCACTTTCATTAAAGGTCCCATCAGGAAAAGGATCTGAAGAATACAATAAATTATTGCCTGAGATGGGAGAGATAACAGCAGAGTGTAATTTTGGTTCCTGTAAGCAAACACCAACAGGGGAAAACTGGGAGAGTAACATCTGAAGCTCACCCCGATTACCCGAGGCCACGTATATTCCACTGTAAATAGGCCATGATTGGCAATGATAAAGATACCTGAAATCTGCAGGTAAGGGTTCCTACGGACTAGAGGGGTTAGAAAAGTCCACATGCGGAGGCAGTGGAAAACGTTCAAGCAGCGAAGGAATGATGCGCTGTGAAGAAAGGAGTTGCGCAGATGGAGTAGAGGAGAGAGAAGGAGCGGAGGGTGGATCAGTGTCCATTGATGGTTTGGTCTCTGCAATATATTCAGAGATTGCTTCAAGTGTTTCAGAGTTCAGAGACATCGTATGGGAGACAATATTGGAAATGGTAGGGGGAGGATGAGTAAAGATTGGAACTGTAATTGACTGTATCAAGGAAGAGGGGGGCGAAAGGGTGGAGGGAACTGGAGAAGCGTGGAAGGGGACAGTAGAGGCAGAAACCTGGGAGGTGGCAGAAGAGGAAGAAACTTGGGAGGGAACAGGGGAGGAAGGTACAGTACGAGGAGGAGGGTGAACCTCTACACTTGTAACAGAGCCAGTGAGAGGGGGAGAACCAGGTACAGAGACAGGGAAGGGAAAATGAGGAGGTGGAAGATGGGTAGGAGGTGTTAACGGACCTTTTTTTGACTTTTGAGAAGTAGAGGGACGATTGGGAGGAGGTGTCATACGAGATCTCGTCGCTACTGAGGCTTGCGAGAGAGAACACGAAGAAGCAAGATCAGACTGAGACGTTGAAGTAGGGACTTCTGAGCCGAGGACAGCAAAAGAATTAGTTACAGGAGTGACTATGGGAGAGGTAACCACAGAGGTGGGTGCAGATGATGGGATACCAGAAGTGGGGGGACGTTTTGAAACACGGGAATAAGAAACACGAGGTAGTCTCCCTTGGAGGCGGAGATGAGAAACTGCCATGGCATAAGGGAGACCTTCAGCCTCTTTGAGGTAACGGATTTCCAGCTCGTTTAAGTAGACTTGACAATGGCAAGAGTACGAAGGGTGAGCCTCATGACAATTAAGGCAAGAGGGAGGTCGATTGCATGACGTATTAGAATGGTCATCGGCACCACACACTGGGCATTCGGCGATAGATCTGCAATATTTCGTTGGATGGCCAAATCGCCAGCAATTTCTACACTGTTGCGGTGTAGGGATCACCTTTCGAACTTGTAACCGATGTCCTGCTACATAAACTGAGGATGGGAGTTCACAGCTGTCAAAAGTTAAACGAGCCACATTACTAGGGTATCGTCTCCGCCCGCGGGCAGGAAGAACGTAAGTGTCTACCTTGAGGAATGGGAGATCTTGGAGTTCCAGCTGTTCAAGAATGTCAGTGCCACATGTCTGGAAATTTTGTTGAACTATGGTATGGGGCAGAATGACGGTACCACTACAAGAATTGAGGGAATGATGCTTTTCAATAGTTACGAGAAAGCTCATGAGCCTGGGTAGCATTCTGTACAGTGACAATGCGCGTACCGCTCTTAAGAGCATGAAAAGAAATATCTTTATCAACATGGCATAGGAGTGCCTTGCCAATACTGTGGTCAGAAAGATAGGCAGTAGAGGAAGTCGGTCGTAAAGTGAAGAATTTAGTCCATTGTGCAGTCTGAAACTGAGCGTGGAAAGGTAGTGAAGGACGTGTCGATCTTTTCTGAGAGGAATGAGAAGGTGGAGAAGTATCATCAGCAGGTAATTGTCGTTGGCGTTTAGGCGTGGGACCAGAGTTGGTCCGACGTGGAATGGGCCGGCGATTCGAAAATTGCCGCACCGTAGAGGGAGAGGCCGGAAGCATAGTCAGAGGAGAACGAAGGTCAGATAAATCGAAGGAGTCAGTCGACGCCTCAGTACCTGAAGCGGGTGAGGAAACAGCACCGGCAAGAGGTACAGAGGCATGAGGAGTGTCCGAAGAGTGGTCCAAAGACGAGGCGGGGTCAGAACGGGGTGCGGTATCAGGAAGGGGCCCGGGGGTAGCAGGTTCATGGACTAGGGCTGCCATGGTTAGGTTACTTCTTTCTTTTTGTTTTTAAGAAAAAAAAGAAAGAAGAAAAGAAAATAAAAAGAAAAAAGAATAAAAAAAGGGGGGACCGGGGAGGGATAGTTCCTAGGAGGAATGAAAGGGCCAGAAATCTCCCTCCACCCAAGAGGACCTCAGCACCGCAAGTAGCGCAGATGCAGCATGGAACCCATGCCATACCCTACCCATCATGCCAGTAAACCGGCAATCCGGGATAGCAACCTCACATCTGCCGAGCTACCTCGGTGGACAAAAGAGAGGGCGGCCGGAAATCCGCCACAAAGCATACCTCCTATGGCCACCACCCCCGGAATCCGAAAGGTGGCTTCCAGAGATACACCCGTCGCCCGAGAGACACCCAAAGCCACCCTCCAGGATATCGGAGAGGGATCAGGACATCCCTAGGCAATCCAGATTCCACGGCAAACTATGCCACCGCCAAGAACATCAACGGAATGGGATGGACCCCGGTGCCCTTTCCCCTACCTAGGAACTAGCGTGCCTGTGAAAAAAAAAAAAAAAAAAAAAAAAACCAAAGGCCAAAAAGGAAGGGCAAAAGGGAGGGGTGGGGAGGAGGAGGAGGAAAGGAAAAAGGGGAGGATGGGGAGGATGAAATAGGGAACGGGGGATTGGGGGGTAATTAGGTTCGGTCTGAGGAAGTAGACCGACAGGTCTAATTCCTCAGACCAAGAGCCCCTTCACCACGCCAAGAAGCCCCCCTTGAAGAGGCAGAGTTGTTATATCGAGATATTTTGTCCTGCTGCTGGGATGGATTAATGGCATTTCAATTAATTTAACCCTTTCAGGGTCCAGAGGCCAAATTTCAAAGTGTGCACCAGGGTCCAAGAATTTTCAAAAAAAAAAAAACTATGAAATGGTAGAGAATCTTTTTCTGAAAGTAATAAAACAAAAAGTACGATATTTGATGGAAAATTGACAAAATTATGCTCTCGCGAATTTTGATGTGTCAGCGATATTTACAAATCGGCGATTTTGCCGACTTTGACTTCCATTTTAGGCCAATTACATGTACTTTATTCCAGTCGACCAAATTCTTGGCTATTTCACTAGTATTACTTCTATTCTATCGATTGAGCACAAGAAATCACCCAGTCAACTCTTTCAACTACAAAATAAAGTGATCAGAAATTGGTAATTTGGCCAATTTAACACAAAGTTCAAAATATTCCAATTTCAAAATAGGGTCCAGAATAAACAATGCAGACATTCCTGGCACTAAACTAACATTACCTCTGTTCATTAGTTATGTTTTCAGGCTTTACAAATGAATTCCATTTTGATTTTTTATTCACATAATGAATTTTTATTCAAACCAAAAAATAGAAGATTTACTGTTATGCAATATTGTAATAATTGTATAAATATCATCACCACATTTTTGAATGTATATCAGACCCGCCAGCTGGCGTGTTAGACATGTGAGGTCGTTTGTTTACTCTTGAACATTGGGAAAAATTTAACATTTCCACTACTTTGAGCTCAGTTTCAAGCCCTTTCTAGTACCAAAACCAATCAAAATCATCTCTATTTCTGTAATATATTTTCCATTCTATCAAATGAGACCAAGAAATCAGAAATACAACTATAAAAAACATACGAAAAAACACTGCAAAGTTGCTGTTTTAATCGAAAATCACGGTCTCGGTTTTTTCTCTCATTATACACTGTGTGCTGTAGGATTTGTTTTATGTGGTGCACACATACCACATAGATGTATTCTCTCATATCTAGCCCCAAATTTACCACTCACAGCTTATCAGAGTGAGCTGAGCTCATGGTGTAGATCTACGGTTTGGACCCTCAACATAAAGTCATAGATCTACAGCACGGACCCTGAAAGGGTTAAATGAGGAAAATTGATTTGATATACGACCAAACTGAGTTACGAGCTAGGTCACAAAATGGATTAAACTCCTAAGTCGAGGTTCCACTGTATCTGAATACATTCACCTCCTCCATACTCTCTCCCTCCAATCTGATATCCAATCTTCCGTTACCTAATTTTTTTTATCCTCATCACCTTACTTTTTCCAATATTTATTTTTAAATTCCTTTTTTACATACCCTACCAAACTCATCAACCAACCTCTGCAACTTCTTTTAAGAATCTCCCAAAAGCACAGTGTCATCAGCAAAGAGCAACTGTGACAACTCCTACATTGTGTTAGATTCTTTATCTTTTAACCCCACACCTCTTGTCAACCCTTGAGCATTCACTTCTCTTACAACCCCATCTATAAATATATTGAACAACCAGAGTGACATCACACATCCCTGTCTAAGGCCTACTTTTACTGGAAAACAATCTCCCTGTCACCTACATACTCTAACCTCAGCCTCGCTATCCTCGTAAAGACTCTTCACAGCTTTCAATAACCTACTTCCTATTCCATACATTTGCAACATCTGCCATATTGCCTCCCTATCCACCCTATCATAAGCCTATTCCAAATCCATAAATCCCACAAAAACTTCTTTACCCTTATCTAAATACTGTTTACCTATATGTTTCACTACAAACACTTGGTCTACACACCCCTTACCTTTCCTAAAGCCTCCTTGTTCATCTGCTGTCCTGATCTTACTCTTAATTCTTTTAATAATAACTCTACCATACACTTTACCAGGTATATTCAACAGACTTTTTTTTTTTTTAACCCTTTCAGGGTCCCCAGGGTCTCTTTGAGACTTGTTCTCAGGGTCCCCAAATTTAAAAAAAAAAAATTATTTTTTCTTATGAAAAGATAGAGAATCTTTTCCCAATCATAATGACACCAAAAGTATGAAATTTGATGGAAAACTTACGGAATTATGCTCTCGCGAAGTTAGCGGTCTTGATGATGTTTATGCATCGGCGATTTTGCCCACTTTGAGCCCTATTTTCGGCCAATTCCAGTGTGCTAGTTGACAAAAATAATAACTTTCGCTAGAACTCCATTTTTTCTATCGAAAGAGTACAAGAAACCACCCATTTACCGATTTCAACTATCCAATAAAGTGGTCAGAATTTAGAAATTTTGCCAATTTCACACAAATTTCAAAAGGTGCCAATTTCCAAATAGGGTCCAGAATAAACAAGAAAGACATTCCTGGCACTAAAATAACAAGTTCTCTGTTCGTTAGTCACATCCCCAGGCCCCTCTTATATTTCTTTGACTTTTCACTTTGAATTTTTATTCTTACAAAAAATAGAAGACTTACTGTTATGCAGACTACTGCATTAGTGTAGAAATGGTATAAATAATTTCAGCGCACTTGTGAAAGAATATTAGACTCACCAGTTGACGTGTATTGGATGCTTGGCATGATTTGTTTACTTTTGAACTTTGGTAAAACTCGAACATTTCTACTACTTTGAGCTCAAAGTAAAAATCATCTCAATTTCTGTAATATGTCTTCCATTCTATAAAATGAGACCAGGAAAACTAGAATACAACAGTAAATACCATATGAAAATACAGTGCAAAATCACTGTTTTAATCCAAAACCATGGTCAATGTTTTTTTTCTTATTACACACTCTGTGCTGCAGGATTTTTTTTATACTGCGCACACTGACCACATAGACCCATTCTTTCATATGTAGGCCTACCAACTTTCTCTCACTTGATTTGAGGGCGCTAGAATTTAGGCGTACTAGTACATCAAAAATCCTGGGGAATAAGCCGTAGTAGTACAGCCGAAACCCTGAAAGGGTTAACACACTGGCCGTTTCCCACCAAGCCAGCATGACCCAAAAAGAAAGAAAAATATTTTCATCATCATTCAACACTTTCACCATCACTCATACATAATCACTGTCTTTGCAGAGGTGCTCAGATATGACAGTTTAGAAGCCCCTCCAAACTGTCAATATCCCAACTCCTCCTTTAAAGTGCAGGCATTGTACTTCCCATTTCCAGGACTCAAGTCCGGCTAACCGGTTTCCCCAAATCCCTTCACAAAATATTACCCTGCTCACACTCCAACAGCTTATCAGGTTCCAAAAACCATTCGTCTCCATTCACTCCTATCTAACATGCTCACGCATGCTTGCTGGAAGTCCAAGCCCCACGCCCACAAAACTCTCCTTTACCACCTCCCTCCAACCTTTTTCAAGGATGACCCCTACCCCTCCTTCCTTCCTTCCCCTACAGATTTATATGCTCTCCAAGTCATTCTACTTTGTTCCATTCTCTCTAAATGACCAAACCACTTCAACAACCCTTCTTCAGCCCTCTGACTAATACTTTTAGTAATTCCACACCTCCTCCTAATTTCCACACTCCAAATTCTCTGCATAATATTGCCCTTAGACAGGACATCTCCACTGCCTCCAGCCACCTCCTCGCTGTAACGTTTACAACCCAAGCTTCACATCCATATAAGAGTGTTGGTACCACTATACTTTCGTACATTCCCTTCTTTGCCTCCATGGATAACGTATTTTGTCTCCACAGATACCTCAATGCACCACTCACCTTTTTTCCTTCATCAATTCTATGGTTAACCTCATACTTCATAAACCCATCTGCTGACAAGACAATTCCCAAATATCTGAAAACATTCACTTCTTCCATACTCCATCTCTCCAATGTAATATCTAATTTTCTTTATATAAATCATTTGATACCCTCATCACCTTACTCTTATCTATGCTCACTTTCAACTTTCCACCTTTACACACCCTCACAAACTCATCCACTAACCTTTGCAACTTTTCTTTAGAATCTCCCAAAAGCAGAGTATCATCAGAAAAAAAGTAACTGTTAACTTCCATTTTGTATTTGATTCCCCATAATTTAATCCCACCTCTCTCCCCAACACCCTAGCAGTTACTTCTTTCACAACCCCATCTATAAATACAGTGGACCCCCTGTTTACAATATTAATCCGTTCCTGAGAGCTCATCGTAAACCAAAATTATCGGAAAGCGAATCAATTTTCCCCATAAGAAATAATGGAAATCAAATTAATCCGTGCAAGACACCCAAAAGTATGAAAAAAAAACTTTTACCACATGATATATTAAGTTTAATGCAATATAATAATTACAATAACAATAATAACAATAGAATAATCACAATAGAATAATTGACACTTACCTTTAATGAAGATCTGGTGATGATTGATGGGATGGGAGTGTCGAAGTTTTTAATGTTTAGAAGGGGAATCCCCCTCCATCAGGACTTGAGGTAGCAAGTCCTTTTCCGGGGTTACTTCCCTTCTTCTATTAATGCCACTAGGACCAGCTTGAGAGTCACTGGACTTCTGTCGCACAACATATCTGTCCATAGAGGCCTGTACCTCTCGTTCCTTTATGACTTTCCTAAAGTGGTTCACAACATTGTCAGTGTACAGGTTGCCAACACGGCTTGCAGTAGCTGTGTCAGGGTGATTTTCATCAAAAAAGGTTTGCACTTCAAGCCACTTTGCGCACATTTCCTTAATTTCAATAGTCATTAGCACCCTTGGTCTCGATGGGCTGGCACTAGAAGCTTTCTTGGGGCCCATGGTGACTTATTTTGCAGAAAAAAGCACCAAAAACAGTGATAATATGGATAATATAGAATGTACCGAATGTATCCTTAGATGCGCACACACTGGCTGGCTTGTAAACACTGGACACGTCTCGTACGAATTGTATCGCATACCAGGTTTTGTAACGGGAACTGAGGCAAATTTTTTGCGATATAATGCTTCGGATACCGGATTTATCGGATACCGATGTCTTCGCGAACTGGGGGTCCACTGTATATTAAACAACCATGGTGACATTACACATCCCTGTCAAAGACCTACTTTTTCCAGGAAGTAATCGCCTTCTCTCCTACAATTTCTTGAATCAGAGACACCCCCCCCCCCTATAATTTTTAGCCTCTCTTTTGTCCCTTTTGCCTTTATTATCATGTACATCCTGGAGTCTACCCAAGAGTAGTTTGTTGGACTACGTATTGGTAGATAAAAGACTGTTGAGTAGACTCCAGGATGTACATGTTTATAGAGGGGCCACAGATATATCAGATCACTTTTTAGTTGTAGCTACAGTGAGAGTAATAAGTAGATGGGATACAAGGAAAAATGGAAGCAGCAAGTAAGAGAGAGGTGAAGGTTTATAAACTAAAGTAGGAGACAGTTAGGGTAAGATATAAACAACTGTTGGAGGACAAATGGACTAGTGTGAGTATAGGCAATGGAGTAGATGATGTATGGGGCAAGTTTAAGAATATAGTGTTAGTGTTCAGCAGAAGTTTGTAGTTACAGGAAAGTGGGTGTTGGAGGGAAGAAGAGCAAATGGTGGACTGATGATGTAGAGAGAGTAGTAAGAGAGAAAAAGTTAGCATATGAGAGGTTTTTACAAAGTAGAAGTGATGCAAGGAGGAAGGAGTATATGGAGAGAAAAAGAGAGGTTAAGAGAGTGGTGAAGCAATGTAAAAAGAGAGCAAATGAGAGAGTGGGTGAGATGTTATCAACAAATTTTGTTGAAAATAAGAAAAAGTTTTGGAGTGAGATTAACAAGTAAAGGAAGCCTAGAGAACAAATGGATTTGTCAGTTAAAAATAGAAGAGGAGAGTTATTAAATGGAGAGTTAGAGGTATTAGGAAGATGGAGGGAATATTTTGAGGAATTGTTAAATGTTGATGAAGATAGGGAAGCTGTGATTTCCTGTATAGGGCAAGGAGGAATAACATCTTGTAGGAATGAGGAAGCCAGTTGTGAGTGTGGGGGAAGTTCGTGAGGCAGTAGGTAAAATGAAAGGGGGTAAGGCAGCCGGGATTGATGGGATAAAGATAGAAATGTTAAAAGCAGGTGGGGATATAGTTTTGGAGTGGTTGGTGCAATTATTTAATAAATGTATGGAAGAGGGTAAGGTACCTAGGGATTGGCAGAGAGCATGCATAGTTCCTTTGTATAAAGGCAAAGGGGACAAAAGAGAGTGCAAAAATTATAGGGGGATAAGTTTGTTGAGTGTACCTGGTAAAGTGTATGGTAGAGTTATTATTGAAAGAATTAAGAGTAAGACAGAGAATAGGATAGCAGATGAACAAGGAGGCTTTAGGAAAGGTAGGGGTGTGTGGACCAGGTGTTTACAGTGAAACACATAAGTGAACAGTATTTAGATAAGGCTAAAGAGGTCTTTGTGGCATTTATGGATTTGGAAAAGGCGTATGACAGGGTGGATAGGGGGGCAATGTGGCAGATGTTGCAGGTGTATGGTGTAGGAGGTAGGTTACTGAAAGCAGTGAAGAGTTTTTACGAGGATAGTGAGGCTCAAGTTAGAGTATGTAGGAAAGAGAGAAATTATTTCCCAGTAAAAGTAGGCCTTAGACAAGGATGTGTGATGTCACCGTGGTTGTTTAATATATTTATAGATGGGGTTGTAAGAGAAGTAAATGCGAGGGTCTTGGCAAGAGGCGTGGAGTTAAAAGATAAAGAATCACACATAAAGTGGGAGTTGTCACAGTTGCTCTTTGCTGATGACACTGTGCTCTTTGGAGATTCTGAAGAGAAGTTGCAGAGATTGGTGGATGAATTTGGTAGGGTATGCAAAAGAAGAAAATTAAAAGTGAATACAGGAAAGAGTAAGGTTATGAAGACAAAAAGATTAGGTGATGAAAGATTGGATATCAGATTGGAGGGAGAGGGTATGGAGGAGGTGAATGTATTCAGATATTTGGGAGTGGACGTGTCAGCAGATGGGTCTATGAAAGATGAGGTGAATCATAGAATTGATGAGGGAAAAAGGGTGAGTGGTGCACTTAGGAGTCTGTGGAGACAAAGAACTTTGTCCTTGGAGGCAAAGAGGGGAATGTATGAGAGTATAGTTTTACCAACACTCTTATATGGGTGTGAAGCATGGGTGATGAATGTTGCAGTGAGGAGAAGGCTGGAGGCAGTGGAGATGGCATGTCTGAGGGCAATGTGTGGTGTGAATATAATGCAGAGAATTCGTAGTTTGGAAGTTAGGAGGAGGTGTGGGATTACCAAAACTGTTGTCCAGAGGGCTGAGGAAGGGTTGCTGAGGTGGTTCGGACATGTAGAGAGAATGGAGCGAAACAGAATGACTTCAAGAGTGTATCAGTCTGTAGTGGAAGGAAGGCGGGGTAGGGGTTGGCCTAGGAAAGGTTGGAGGGAGGGGGTAAAGGAGGTTTTGTGTGCGAGGGGCTTGGACTTCCAGCAGGCATGCGTGAGTGTGTTTGATAGGAGTGAATGGAGACAAATGGTTTTTAATACTTGACGTGCTGTTGGAGTGTGAGCAAAGTAACATTTATGAAGGGGTTCAGGGAAACCGGCAGGCCGGACTTGAGTCCTGGAGATGGGAAGTACAGTGCCTGCACTCTGAAGGAGGGGTGTTAATGTTGCAGTTTAAAAACTGTAGTGCCCTTCTGGCAAGACAGTGATGGAGTGAGTGATGGTGAAAGTTTTTCTTTTTCGGGCCACCCTGCCTTGGTGGGAATCGGCGAGTGTGATAATAAAAAAAATAAAAAAATAAAGAGGTTTTTGTGGCATTTATGGATTTGGAAAAGGTGTATGATAGGGTGGATAGGGGATCAATGTGGTAGATGTTGCTCTTGCTCTTGATGTAAGGAATTTGATCTCTGTTGTTTGTTGGACTATCTTATTGAAACTTAGGCAATGTATGATGGAAAGATGCTTAACGTACACCAAAAAAATAAAAGAAATCGGACCATAAATAACTGAGTTCACTTCTCAGCCACTAGCCTCCCCTTAGCAGTATATTTTCACATGGTTTTTATGGTTGTATTCTCGTTTTTATGGTCTCATTTGATAGAATTTAAGATATACTATAGTAGTAGATATACTATAGTAGTAGAAATGTTCGATTCTTTGGCGATGTTCAGAGTAAACAAATGATGTCACCATCCAATAACTGTCCAAGTGGCACTGCCCCTCAACCTTCACATATTGGAAAGCTCTTCAACACACTAGCAAAAGTAGGAGCAGACATCACAAGGTAGCAGTGGCAGACAACATGAAGCAGCAGTGGCAGACAACATAAAGCAGCAGTGGCAGACATCATGAAGCAGCAGTGGCAGACATGAAGCAGCAGTGGCATACATGAAGCAGCAGTGGCATACATGAAGCAGCAGTGGCAGACATCATGAAGCAGCAGTGGCAGACATGAAGCAGCAGTGGCATACATGAAGCAGCAGTGGCAGACAACATGAAACAGCAGTGGTAGACATCATGAAGCAGCAGTGGCAGACAACATGAAACAGCAGTGGCAGACAACATGAAACAGCAGTGGTAGACAACATGAAACAGCAGTGGAAGACAACATAAAGCAGCAGTGGCAGACCTTGTACCTTGGAAACAACCTTGTTGTACCCTGGTAACAACAACAATGGCCAGTCATCACAACTAGCCACATACATAATGTCATGTATTTTATTCATTCTAGAGTGTATATCATGTTTCGACGTTATTAACCCTTTGAGGGTCGACAGGCCCTCTCCGAAACTCGTTCTCAGGGTCGGCCAAATTTAAAAAAAAAAAAAAATTATTTTCTCTTATGAAAAGATAGAGAATCTTTTCCCGATCATAACGACACCAAAAGTTTGAAATTTGATAGAAAACTTACGGAATTATGCTCTCGCAAAGTTAGCGGTCTCGGCGATGTTTACGGATCGGCGATTTTGCCCACTTTGAGCCCCATTTTAGGCCAATTTCACTGTACTAGTCGACAAAAAACATGAATATTTCGCTAGAACTCCATTTTTTCTATCGAATGGGTGCAAGAAACCACCCATTTATAAATTCAACTATCCAGTACAGTGGTCAGAATTTAGCAATTTTGCCAATTTCACACAAATTTCAAAAGATGCCAATTTCGGAATAGGGTCCAGAATAAACAAGAAAGACATTCCTGGCACTAAAATGACATTTCCTCTAGTCATTAGTCACGTCTCAAGGCTCCTCTTATATTCTTTTGCTTTCCACTTTGAATTTTTATTCTCACAAAAAATATAAGATTTACTGTTATGCAGACTACTGCATTAGTGTAAAAAATGGTATAAATATTATTGGTGCACTTGTGAAAGAATATTAGACTCACCAGTTGACTTGTATTGCACGCTTGGCACGATTTGTTTACTTTGGAAGTTTGGTAAAAATCGAACATTTCTGCTACTTTGAGCTCAATTTCAAGGCACCTTTCATTGTAAAACCAGTCAAAATCATCTCAATTTCAGTAATATGTCTTCCATTCTATAAAATGAGACCAAGAAAACTAGAAAACAACAATAAATACTATACGAAAAGACACTGCAAAGTCGCTGATTTATTAAAAAAAAATGGAAAAAGTTTTTTTTTTCTCATTATGCACCGTGTGCTGCAGGATTTTTTTTAGACTGTGCACACTGACCACATAGACCCATTCTTTCATATGAAGGCCTACCAGCTTTCTCCCACTAGATTTGAGGTCGCTAGAATTTATGAGTACTAGTACGTCAAAAACCCCTACGCGTAAGACGTACTAGTACGACGAAAACCCTCAAAGGGTTAATACTGTTTATTATGTCATATTAGATGAATTCTGATAGATAAATAAGCTGTAGAGTTGATATTAGGGAAATTATTGAAGTATTTTGTTGTGCCTGGAATTCCGCTGGAACGGATTAATTCTATTTCAATTAATTTAAATGAGGAAAAATTGACTCTGCAAATGAGCAAATCCAGATGTGAGCAAGGTTATGGAACAGATTAAACTCTTAAGTAGAGGTTCCACTGTATTTATAGATGGAGTTGTAAGAGAAGTGAATGCTTGGGTGTTGACAAGAGGTGTGGGGTTAAAAGATAAAGCATCAAACACAAAGTAAGAGTTGTCACAGTTGCTCTTTGCTGATGAGACTATGCTTTTGGAAGATTCTGAAGAGAAGTTGCAGAGGTTGGTTGAGGAGTTTGGTAGGGTATGTAAGAGAAGGAAATTAAAAGTGATTATAGGAAAGAGTAAAGTGATGAGGATAACCAAAAAATTAAGTAATGGAAGATTGGATATCAGATTGGAAGGAGAGAGTATAGAAGAGGTGAATGTATTCAGATATATGGTAGTGGACGTGTCAATAGATGGGTCTATGAAAGATGAGGTGAATCACAGAACTGATGAGGAGAACAAGGTGAGTGGTGCACTGAGGAGTCTATGGAGACAAAAAACTTAATCCATGAAAGCAAAGAAGGGAATGTATGAGAGCATAGTTATACCAATGTTCTTGTATGGGTGTGAGGCATGGGTGGTGAATGTTGCAACAAAGAGAAGGCTGGAGGCAATGGAGATGTCTTGTCTGAGGGCAATGTGTAGTGTGAACATAATGCAGAGAATCCGTAGCTTGGAGAATAGGAGGAGGTGCGGGATTAACAAAACTATTGTCCAGAGGGCTGAGGAGGGGTTATTGAGGTGCTTTGGATATGTAGAGAGGATGGAACAAAATAGAATGACTTCAAGAGTGTATAAATCTGTATTAGGAAAGGTTGGAGGGAGGGAAGTAAAGGTTTTGTGTGGAAGGGGCTTGGACTTCCAGCAGGCATGCGTGAGCGTGTTAAGTAAGAGCGAATGGAGACAAATGGTTTTTAGGGCTTAACGTACTGTTGGAGTGTAAACAGGGTAACATTTATGAAGGGATTCAGGGAAACCGGAAGGTTGAACTTGATTCCTGGAGATGGGAAGTACAGTGCCGGCACTCTGAAGGACGGGTGTTAATGTTGCAGTTTTATAGCTGAAGTGTAAGCATGCCTCTGGCAAGACAGTGAGGAGTGAATGATGATGAAAGTTTTTCTTTTTTGGGCCACCCTGCCTTGGTGGAAAACAGCTGATGTGTTAATAAAAATAAAAATAATAAAAAATACTAAATACACTGGAACCTCGGGTTACGAATTTAATCCGTTCCGTGGACTGGTTCGTATCCTGATTTGTTCATATGCTGGGTCAATCTTCCTCGTTTAAATTAATTGAAATGCAATTAATTCGTTCCAGCTGAATTCCTGCTCTCAGGAGGCATGACAAAATAACCCTAATAACAACTCTACGGCTTATTTATCTGTCACAATTCATCTAATGACATAATAAACAGTACAACATAGAAACCTGATATACACTCCAGAATGAATAAAATATGTCATTACATGGATGGCAGAGGAAGGAGTATTGTGGTAGGGAGTGGTCGCCCATTCTCGCTATGAAAACGTCACAGGTGTTATTATAAGAGAAAACGGAGTTTGTGAGGCTAACTGAATTAGATCTGGTGTACATACAACATTTACATACCTTAGAGAAGAAATGCAGAGTGGCATATCCTGTCAGTTAACACTTTTCTTTGAACTGCTATGTAAAATTTTTATGTTTATCTTACTACACTACATATTCACTGACTTTTTCTGCATGTCAACAGAAGCTTTTCCATCTTTTCATTGACAGAGGTCCACTGCTTAGAAATTACTGTAACACCCTTTGCTGGCACTAAAGCCTTTATACACTCCTTCTGCTTTAGTATTGTACATATAGTAGAGGGGGCTACGCTTGTACTCACTGTCCAAGTCCTTAACCCTCTCACCTAGTCTGTGGTTATTAATAATTTCTTGCTTTAATTCCATGCAGATCATCCTCTTTTTCTTCTTGGCACTGTCCTTTGCACTTGCTTTCTTAGGACCCATGGTTAGAAGAAAACATCTGGTGAATTAACTGCACGAAATGTAAGGATATCACGAGAATTCCTTGCACCGCGAGGGTAGCTCCATAAGTACATGTGCACTGGTGAGCAATGTTTTGATTGACACTGCTATCTGGTGGTGGTGTTGTCAAACTAAATTATACACAGTACGTACATACATCCTAGGTAGTAGGTTGGTAGACAGCAACCGCCCAGGGAGGTACTACCGTCCTGCCAAGTGAGTGTAAAACGGAATCCTGTAATTGTTTTACATGATGGTAGGATTGCTGGTGTCTTTTGTCTGTCTCTTAAAAATGCAAGATTTCAGGTACGTCTTGCTACTTCTACTTACACTTCAGTCACACTACACATACATGTACAAACATATATATACACATCCCTCTGGGTTTTCTTCTATTTTCTTTCTAGTTCTTGTTCTTGTTTATTTCCTCTTATCTCCATGGGGAAATGGAACAGAATTCTTCCTCCGTAAGCCATGTGTGTTGTAAGAGGCGGCTAAAATGCCAGGAGCAAGGGGCTAGTAACCCCGTCTCCTGTATATATTACTAAAAGTAAAAGGAGAAACTTTCGTTTTTCCTTTTGGGCCACCCCGCCTCGGTGGGATACGGCCGGCGTGTTGAGAGAAGAACGTACATACATGTACTATTATAATTATTATTGTACTATTATGTATTATTATATATTATATTATTTTATTATTATTATATAGTATTACATTATTATTATATTACAGTGGAACCTCAAATTTCAAACGTATCGCTTATCGAACTCTTCGAAAATCAACCACTTTTTTCGAACCAACTTTGTCCCTATTATCGAAACTGCCCCTACTTTTGAACCGCTGGGTATCAGACCTGTCCGCCAGCCCGCTTTGTCCACCTCCCCGCGCAGGTGCCGTAAGCCAGTCTGGCTTTGTTAATGCTTGAGTTTAGTGCTTGTGGGACTGTGAAATAAGCTGCCATGGGCCCAAAGAAACTTGCTAGTGGTACCCCTGTTGTAAAGAAAGTGAGAAACACCATAGATGTGAAGAAGGAAATAATACAGAAGTATGAGAGTGGTGTGAAACTTCTTGAGCTTGCCAGGATGTATGGGAAAAATAAGTCGACCATCGCTTCTATCCTGGCAAAGAAAGAATAAATCAAGACAGAGAAGGGAAGTAACCCCAGAGAGAGTATTGATACCTAAAGTCATTATGGAGAGGGATTCCCCTTCCAAACACTAACCCCAACTCCCTCCCTCCCCCCTATCTTTCAGATGCCATCACCAATCTTCAATAAAGGTAAGTAAAAATGTTATATGTTTATTTAAATTTATTAATACATAATTGTACACTATATTTGTTGTGTATGTAAAACTATAATTAATCTCTATAAAATGTATTTTCTTGTCAATATTTTTAGGTTTTTGGAACAGATTAATTGTATTTCCATTATTTCTTATGGGAAATATTGCTTCGCTTTTCAAAATTTTCGAATTTAGAACTAGCTCCTGGAACGGATTAAGTTCGAAATTTGAGGTTCCACTGTATACATAATTATTATTATGTATTATCATTATTATTAGTATGTATGTACACAAATAACCCGCACATAAAAGAGAGAAGCTTACGACGACGTTTCGGTCCGACTTGGACCATTGACAAAGTCACGGTCATTGTGCCTTTTTTTGTTATTTAGTATGTATGTATATAATAATAATAATAATAAATTATTATTATTATTATTAATTTAGGGACCTGGAGCACAGATCCAATTCCCTAGATCAAGAGCCCCTCACCGCATATGCACATACTACTACTACTAATAATAATAAGAATAATAATAATAATTATAATAATAATACAAGAGTAATAATAATAATAATAATAATAACAACAACAGTAAGGAGAAACTTCAAAAGGCTGCCAGTAGTTGGCACCACCAGCAAAACATTGGTAACCACTACTAGTACACTTTTCACCTGTCTAGACTTTAGTCGTCTCTAGTAGGCATTTCTGCCCAAAATGCCTCGGCATGATTGTGGCTTTCTTTGCTCCAATCATATTATGATATGTAAACACACACTGTAACCTATACAAAGAAATATATATTTTATTTATTTATTTATTTATATAAGGAACCTCCCCTGAGGGGAAAGTTCGCATCCTGAAATTTTGTTCGTATTCTGAAGCAAAAAATCAATCGAACAACTGTTCGTATCCTGAAAAATTCGTATGGTGGGGTGTTCACAAGCCGAGGTTCCACTGTACTATGATAATAATCATTCCTATAATACTGCAGTCGTTCTAGCAACTCACATCAAGTATAACTTTAACTAATATTTCAGTTATTATTGTACAAGTGTATTTTTCTTACTCTATGGGATACATGAAAAGTTTAGCCAAAATCAGGGATATTGGTGGAATGAATTTTAAAATGCAGTACATATTTTACCCTGGCTTTATTTCATTGCCAGTGTTATTTGCCAATCCTTCAGGGACATAATCCCCATGAATACAAATGTTTTATTCTATTCAAAATAAATGAACCAAGGAACTGAGTTACAACCTAAGTGGGTAAGAACCCTGTATCCCCAGGCTACTCTCCCCGTTAGTGAAATATTAACATTTTTCCAATGACACATAAGGAAGTATAGAATTACGTTTGTGGCTGCAATTAGTTAAGTCTTTGCCATAAGCCAAAGCAGCACAGAATGTCCTAGCCACCATTCTTATGCAAAGATGACTGTTGACATTGCCTTCCAGGTTATAGAAGTCTTAGCGAGGCAAAAGTGATCAGTAGTTCAGGCACTGCATACACACACAATCATAACATACCTGCAGTTTTAAGTGTATCAGGAGAAGTTTTAGTGAGAGAAGCCAATGGGTTCAGAAAATTTGCAAGCTGGCTCCGTCCTCGACTTCTCTTCTTTTCCAGCTTGCCTGTGACCAGCTGCACATCAGAGCCAATCATCTGACAAGCAACTTCAAATGTCTCGCCAATGGCTTTTATTGATTCTGGTTAAAATTTGCAATACAGAGATGAATTAGTATTTACAAAAAATAAGAAACTACTGTACACTTAAAATATTTTTTTACAAACTAGTAATTTAAAAATAATGCAACTTGATTTATGACTAAACTATTCTAATACTCTATGAAATCCAGTAATATAGGAAATATACAATAGTTGTAAGTTCTGAATTTATTATCAGTTTTCAAGCTAGTTTTATGCATTGCGTAGTCACACACACAAAAAAAAAAAAAATCATAGAATCCTGCATGTAACTTATGAATCAAATTAACACAATTGCAAAAGTTCTTGACTAACCAATCATTTCTTCCTCTGACTTAATAGTGATGGCCATATTATTGAAGAAACGGATGTTCATGGACCGAAACATCTGCAAGAATCCACTCTGGCCATCCACAAGATAATTAAAGCGAACACACTGATGAGGACGTGACTGCTTAAACATGCCTTGGCTGAAGATTGAAAGGCTAATTTTAATTACAATAACAAAGCTGATTAAATTGATAGAAAATATACAAGTATAAACAAATATGAATCTGAGTAAGATACAACATGCAGTGTATGGCATGTACTGAGAAGACATTTTGTATGCCAGGAACAATACTGTCCCTGGTGTAAGAAAAGTCTTCTCAATAAATTCCATAAACTGCACAATGTGTGTTATTCACATACTTGTTGGTATATTTTACCAGTGATATACAAATATCAATCTGTGCACATCTATCTAAATCATAAATAGCAGTTGTGTATACATACATATGAGGCTGGAGCAAACACTTGAAATTCAGGTGGGAATAATAGGGAAAGTGCTTTGGTGAATCAAAGAGTATCTTAAGGGAAGGAAGCAAAGCGTGATTGTCAGACAAAAGATGTCAGAATGGGAAGAGTAAC
>NC_091359.1:16256666-16374166 GCF_038502225.1 Cherax quadricarinatus | reverse complement strand
AACAGTAAACCCTGCCATCACATAGTCTCTCCTGTTAATACTACACAAGCACATTACTGAGAATGAACATTCAAACAGGCCTTCTCTATCCAGCCTCCAATAGAAATATCTGTCTAACCAATTTTTACGTTTCCCAAGTAATAGCTTTTATGGTTTAGAAAGACACATAAGCACACACTATAACATATTTATTAGAAAACGTTTCGGTCCTGGGACCTTGATCACTTCTAACATACAGAGGTAGAAAGACATTATATATATAGGCGGAGAGTGAGATGTGACGCACGTGACCTGAGGAATGTCATAAGAACATAAGAATGGAGGAACACTGTAGAAGGCCTACTGGCTCATGCAAGGCAGGTCTTTATGAAAACAACCTCTACCTATGATGAGGACGGGTAGACGATGAAATCATGTGACTCTTGGGTTGGTGTTGCTTAAGTATCATGTATGCCAATGTTTTTGAAATTTTGTAGTTTCCAGTGTTGCGTTCTATAGTGTCGGTGATGGCGATTAGTGAGGCTTCTAGGCACCGTCGGCATCTGAGGTCTGGTTCGGTGAGAACGAGTTGTGCCTCATTCCAGGCATACATGATACTTAAGCAACACCAACCCAACAACACAGGAGTCACATGATTTTATCGTCTACCCGTCCTCATCATAGGTAGAGGTTGTTTTGATAAAGATCTGCCTCGCATGAGCCAGTAGGCCTTCTACAGTGTTCCTCCATTCTTATGTTCTTATGACATTCCTCAGGTCACGTGCATCACATCTCACTCTCCGCCTATATATATAATGTCTTTCTACCTCTGTATGTTAGAAGTGATCAAGGTCCCAGGACCGAAACGTTTTCTAATATGTTATAGTGTTTGCTTACGTGTCTTTCTAAACCAACTTGTAGGTATTTATTACCAATGTTTATACCAATAGCTTTTATATCCTTTACTCACGTGCAAGTTAATTGTTCTAACATACTGTATTACTACTACTACACCTCACTCTGAGCCTATATATACCCTCTGTGTCCATGTACTGTTTGTAATGGCTTGACAAAGCTCCTGGAGAACGAAACGTTGCCACAATAAAATGTCACATTAGTTGCACTTGTGTCCTTTTACTTTACACCATTATGGACGGCATACTCTCAGTGGCCCTTATACACCCAACAACAACACACCTCTCGTGACATACACAATGACTTATTTTATTCATTCTAGAGTATATTCCATGTTTCTATGTTATTAATATTGTTTATTATGTCATATAAGTTGAATTTTAATAGATAAATAAGCCATAGAGTTGATAGTAGTCTCATATTCTCCAACAATAAACTCGCCTCCCCTCTCTCTACCCCGCCTGCCATACATCAACAAAAGTCTTCAATAAAAGGTAAGTGCGATGTTAAATGTTCATTTATACATTTTATTAGTGCTTTACATTTATTTGGCACCCTGCCTCGGTGGGAGATGGCCGACTTGTTGAAAAAAAAAAAAAAATTTATTTGGCATTCTTTTCTGCATGTAAATCTATATTTAAGCTAGGGAAGTGACCCCTGAAGTGACCTAGAGTCCTTATGGAGGGGGATTCCTCTTCCAAACAATAACCTCTCTTCCCTCTCTCCTCCTCCCTGTCTTCCATTCATCAACAACAGCCTTCAATAAAGGTAACTGTCATGTTGAATGTTCATTCTTTTGTGCATGTAAATCTATCTTTAAGGTAAAAAAAAAAAAATTTTGTTGATACTTCTGGGTGTCTGGAACGAATTAATTCGATTTACATTATTTCTTATGGGGAAAATGGATTCGCAAATCATCAATTTCGATAATAGTCATGCTTTCTGGAATGGATTAATTACGAAAAATGAGGGTCCACTGTAATGCTAAAAAATCAGGCATCAGTATATGGTGAAGGCTCAAAAATGCTAAAACCATTCATAAAGGATATGGAGTCTGTGTTCAATAATACTAAAGATATTTGTATGATATTATGCTACATGCTAAAATAAAAAAAAATATATTATGCTACATGCTAAAATTAAAAAAAAAAAAAATAGTAATGTTCTTACCAGGTAAAAGGTCCCATTTCTATTTTTTCCAAGTCAATCAGTGATACTCTTTCATAATGAAGGATTCGGTCAGTCTCCTCATCATATCTGATATAACAAATAAAAAAAGGCTGTATATAATTGTAAAATACACACAAGCACTGACAAATAGCAGTAAAGGATTTTTTAAACTATATGTTTTTACTACAATACTTTGTTACAGCTGTGAAAAAAGAAACTAACATACGTACTGTACCTATCTAATCAATTTGAAAGGGAATTAAATTTAAAGAGATTTCATAATCTCTCAATCACATTCTCAAGGAACAGTCAAGGAAATTAAGCAACATGAGGTTTTATTTATAAGAGGGATGCCTTCATGACTTGTTTCCTCTTAAGAATCTTAATTTCTTGAGGTGGCCAACTCACACAATCTCCAAGTATGTCATATGCCTTCTCAGGGGTGACTCCAGAAGAGGGGCTTAGAGGTGGCAACTTGCTTGGAGGGAAATAAGGAACTTGATCTCAAGCAGCATTTTTAGTATTATTATTTTTATTTGGCAGCTCTTTTTTTTTTTTGGGGGGGGGCACCCTCCGCTGCCCCTGTGCCTTGTGAATATTAAGACTTTAGAATGCACTTGAAAACTACAAACAATTCATTATGTTTGTTTCACTAAGGGCTAAAAACGTGGGAGGCTTTCATCTGCCAGGAGAAATTGGCAAATTTCTCCTGATGCAGGTTATAGCCACATGATGGCCTTCTTAGTGGAGACTTCTGTGAGCATAACTGGTCCACCCATATAAAAATTAAGTATCACACCATATAATATATATGTATAGCTCAGCAAACATATATACTGAGTAACATGATAAGGACTCTAGCTATTAACTGAGAAAAATTAGACAAGGACAGAAATTACTTACTGAGCAACATGAAGAGAAAGACAGGGAATACTTACTGAGCAACATGAAGATGAGGACAGGTGCTACTTACCAAGTAATAATAAAACTGTGTGGCTACTTACTGAGCAACATAATATGAATCACGAGTCAGCACCAAGATAATGTCCATGTCGGTTTGATCAGGGTCACCAGTTCTGAAGAGATAAAAAGTTTCAATTTAACCTAAAACTTCAATCTTCTCAAAAGCTCTAAGGCAGCCTCTTCCACAACTGTTAATCCACATTTCAGAAACAATCCTTACACTTGCAACATACTAATTATATGATGCTTGTTTCATCTTTAACTTCTATAACTACAACCATATACATGGTGTATAATATACCCTCAATAAATGGTACATAACGCCCAGGGAGGTACTACCATCCTGCCAAGTGATTGTAAAACGAAAGCCTGTAATTGTTTTACATGGTGGTAGGATTGCTGGTGTCTTTTTTCTGTCTCATAAACATGCAAGATTTCAGGAACCGTCTTGCTACTTCTACTTACACTTAGGTCACACTACACATACATGTACAAGCATATATATACACACCCCTCTGGGTTTTCTGCTATTTTCTTTCTAGTTCTTGTTCTTGTTTATTTCCTCTTATCTCCATGGGGAAGTGGAACAGAATTCTTCCTCCGTAAGCCATGCGTGTTGTAAGAGGCGACTAAAATGCCGGGAGCAAGGAGCTAGTAACCCCTTCTCCTGTATAAATTACTAAATTTGAAAAGAGAAACTTTTGTTTTTCTTTTTGGGTCACCCTGCCTCAGTGGGATACGGCTGGTTTGTTGAAAGAAAGAAGAAGAAATGGTACATAAACCAAATTGAACTTTACCTTTAATTTGTTCAAAGTACTGATAATAATTTTTTTTACCAATAGACCATTTCCTATCAAAGTAGGATGACCCAAAGAAAGAAACACATTCATCATCACTCACTCCCTAGCTGTCTTATCAGAAGTATACAGACACAATAATTTAAATGCATAAAGCAGAAATTTGAAAAATAAAGAAAAGTAAGTGTACAAAAACCTTTCTTCAATAAATAGCAGACCACAAAGGATATCCCCATATTACAATAAATCAAATTTACAGCTATACAAAATTATTAATTCTACAGCTAAGCTAGCTTAACTCCCACCAATATTATTACAATCAAAACTAAGAATAGCCTCTCTTCACTTAACGACAGAGTTCTGCTCCTAAGACCACATCGGTAAACGAATTCGTCACTAAGTGAGATGCACACTATAATGGCAGTGGGTTTGTGTCGACCATCTCTGATATTGTTTTAATGTCACCTTTGCACCATTTATAACATTTCTGGTATATTTTTAAATGTTTATACAGTAGTGTACTGTATATTGAAATAAACAGAATAGAGGAAATCAGCTCTAATATACATTATTTAGGTATGTATACTGGTCAGAGAGCCCGTCGTAAGTCCGAGGCATTGGTAAACGAGTACGTCGCTAAGTGAAGAGAGGCTGCACTAAACCTACAAGGGTCATACTAAGCCATCACTTGCATTTAATATTTTAAACAAAATCAATTTGATACCAATAACTAAGGTTCATTATTGATAAAGAAGATGCTTGAAATTATTGTAATGATAATAATGACTGAAATGACTGTGTTAATGATGCCTGAGATGCTGCTAACTGAAATAATGATAATGATGAAAATAAAATAGCTGAGTACAATGACAATGATTGAGATAACAATGACAGTGACATCAACTATGTGCAACAGATAAATAAAATGAAATCAACTGATATGCTCAGCAATGCAATTACTGAAGATATACATGTATTAAAAAACTTTTTTAAATTTAGTAATTAATACAGAAGTTGGAGGGATAGGGATAATGCAATTTGGAGGGGCATGCAAGATGTAACACCACTGTGCCCCTGGCAAGATGGTGATGTCAATGATGGTGATTGTACTTCTCCTTTTTCAGGTCACTCTACTTCAATGGGAGGTGGAGACAAATGGGACTCTACGAGCTGTTGGAGTATGAGCAGGGGTAATATTTTGTGAAGGGATTCAGGGAAACTGGTTAGCCAGACTTGAGTCCTTGAGGTGGGAAGTACAATGCCTGCACTTTAATAAAGGAGGGGTTTCAATATCTGCTGTCTAGAGTGACATCTAAACTGTCATAACGTGCACCTCTGCAAGGACAGTGATAGCGTCAATGATGGCGACTGTTTTTTTTTTTTTTGGGGGTCACCCTGCCTCAGTGGGAGACACCCAGTTAAAAAAAGAAAAAGCTCCTTTATACCATCCCTCCCAGACAACGACAACAGAGCCCAAGCAGCAGGTGACTTACGAAGGATCAGCATCGATGAGGCCCCAGGCCCCAAGAATGGTTTCTGCATCAGGTACTAGCAGCTTCTTACAGTCATCAATGACATGTTTCACATGCTCAGGGGTCATGGATGATTCCTCCTCATCACTCGGCACTTCCAGGTGAATCAGGTCTTCTGTTACAGGGTTCCCTGATGACAGTAAGGTAACAATCAATAAGAAAAAAGTTCATTTAGACTCAAAGATTTTTCTGTAAAAAATTATAAAATATAAAGAAAAAATATAAAGGTCATTTCATTAATAATAAAAAAATACTAACACAATAAAAAATAAAATACAGTATTAATAACAATAATAATAATAATAATAATAATAATAATAATAATAATAATAATAATAAAAAACTAATTTTTTTTTTTTTTTTCAACAAGTCGGTCGTCTCCCACCGAGGCAGGGTGACCCAAAAAAAAAGAAAGAAAATCCCCAAAAAGAAAATACTTTCATCATCATTCAACACTTTCACCACACTCACACATTATCACTGCTTTTGCAGAGGTGCTCAGAATATAACAGTTTAGAAGCATATACGTATAGAGATACACAACATATCCCTCCAAACTGCCAATATCCCAAACCCCTCCTTTAAAGTGCAGGCATTGTACTTCCCATTTCCAGGACTCAAGTCCGACTACATGTATATGAAAATAACCGGTTTCCCTGAATCCCTTCACTAAATATTACCCTGCTCACACTCCAACAGATCGTCAGGTCCCAAGTATCATTCGTCTCCATTCACTCCTATCTAACACGCTCATGCACGCTTGCTGGAAATCCAAGCCCCTTAGTCCACAAAACCTCCTTTACCCCCTTTCCAACCCTTTCGAGGACGACCCCTACCCCTCTTTCCTTCCCCTATAGATTTATATGCTTTCCATGTCATTCTACTTTGATCCATTCTCTCTAAATGACCAAACCACCTCAACAACCCCTCTTCTGCCCTCTGACTAATGCTTTTATTAACTCCACACCTTCTCCTAATTTCCACACTCCGAATTTTCTGCATAATATTTACACCACACATTGCCCTTAGACAGGACATCTCCACTGCCTCCAACCGTCTCCTCGCTGCTGCATTTACCACCCAAGCTTCACATCCATATAAGAGTGTCGGTACTACTATACTTTCATACATTCCCTTCTTTGCCTCCATAGATAATGTTTTTTGACTCCACATATACCTCAACGCACCACTCACCATTTTTTCCCTCATGAATTCTATGATTAACCTCATCCTTCATAAATCCATCCGCCGACACATCAACTCCCAAGTATCTGAAAACATTCACTTCTTCCATACTCCTCCTCCCCAATTTGATATCCAATTTTCTTTATCTAAATAATTTGATACCCTCATCACCTTACTCTTTTCTATGTTCACTTTCAACTTTCTACCTTTACACACATTCTCAAACTCATACACTAACCTTTGCAATTTTTCTTTAGAATCTCCCATAAGCACAGTATCATCAGCAAAAAGTAACTGTGTCAATTCCCATTTTGAATTTGATTCCCCATAATTTAATCCCACCCCTCTCCCGAACACCCTAGCATTTACTTCTTTTACAACCCCATCTATAAATATATTAAACAACAATGGTGACATTACACATCCCTGTCTAAGACCTACTTTTACCGGGAAGTATTCTCCCTCTCTTCTACACACCCTAACCTGAGCCTCACTATCCTCATAAAAGCTCTTTACAGCATTTAGTAACTTACCACCTATTCCATATACTTGCAACATCTGCCACATTGCTCCTCTATCCACTCTATCATATGCCTTTTCTAAATCCATAAATGCAATAAAAACTTCCCTACCTTTATCTAAATACTGTTCACATATATGCTTCAATGTAAACACTTGATCTACACATCCCCTACCCACTCTGAAGCCTCCTTGCTCGTCCGCAATTCTACATTCTGTCTTACCTCTAATTTTTTCAATTATAACCCTACTGTATACTTTTCCTGGTATACTCAGTAAACTTATTCCTCTATAATTTTTACAATCTCTTTTGTCCCCTTTCCCTTTATATAAAGGGACTATACATGCTCTCCGCCAATCCCTAGGTACCTTCCCCTCTTTCATACATTTATTAAACAAAAGTACCAACCACTCCAACACTATATCCCCCCCTGCTTTTAACATTTCTGTCATGATCCCATCAGTTCCAGCTGCTTTACCCCCTTTCATTCTACGTAATGCCTCACGTACCTCCACCACACTTACATTCTGCTCTTCTTCACTCCTAAAAGATGGTATACCTCCCTGGCCAGTGCATGAAATTACCGCCTCCCTTTCTTCCTTAACATTTAAAAGTTCCTCAAAATATTCTCGCCATCTACCTAATACCTCCCTCTCCCCATCTACTAACTCCCCTACTCTGTTTTTAACTGACAAATCCATACTTTCCCTAGGCTTTCTTAACTTGTTTAACTCACTCCAAAATTTTTTCTTATTTTCATTAAAATTTCTTGACAGTGCCTCTCCCACTCTTTCATCTGCTCTCCTTTTGCACTCTCTCACCACTCTCTTCACCTTTCTTTTACTCTCCATATACTCTGCTCTTCTTATAACACTTCTGCTTTGTAAAAACCTCTCGTAAGCTACCTTTTTCTCTTTTATCACACCCTTTACTTCATCATTCCACCAATCACTCCTCTTTCCTCCTGCCCCCACCCTCCTATAACCACAAACTTCTGCCCCACATTCTAATACTGCATTTTTAAGACTATTCCAACCCTCTTCAACCCCCCCCACTACTCATCTTTGCACTAGCCCACCTTTCTGCCAATAGTCGCTTATATCTCGCCCGAACTTCCTCCTCCCTTAGTTTATACACTTTCACCTCCGTCTTACTTGTTGTTGCCACCTTCCTCTTTTCCCATCTACCTCTTACTGTAACTGTAGCTACAACTAAATAATGATCCGATATATCAGTTGCCCCTCTATAAACATGTACATCCTGGAGCCTACCCATCAACCTTTTATCCACCAATACATAATCTAACAAACTACTTTCATTACGTGCTACATCATACCTTGTATATTTATTTATCCTCTTTTTAATAAAATATGTATTACTTATTACCAAATTTCTTTCTACACATAGCTCAATTAAAGGCTCCCCATTTACATTTACCCCTGGCACCCCAAAATTACCTACTACTCCCTCCATAACATTTTTACCCACTTTAGCATTGAAATCCCCAACCACCATTACTCTCACACTTGATTCAAAACTCCCCACGCATTCACTCAACATTTCCCAGAATCTTTCATTTTTCTTTTTAGATCAACCTGCCTTGGTGGGATACAGCTGGTTTGTTAAAAAAATAATAATTACAATAAAAATAATAATACCAGTAGTAGTAATAATAAATAATAATAGAGTACTAAAAATCTGAAGGCTACAAAACATAGGAGCCATAACAGTGGATGAGAGAGTTCCTGTTTG
Source organism: Cherax quadricarinatus (assembly GCF_038502225.1). Lineage (NCBI taxonomy): Eukaryota > Metazoa > Arthropoda > Malacostraca > Decapoda > Parastacidae > Cherax > Cherax quadricarinatus. Next base: position 16,365,353 of record NC_091359.1, on the reverse strand, counting down.
AAAGGAAAATGCAAAAAAAAAAAAAAAAAAAAAAATGATGCGAGGAAAAAAAAAAAAAGTCCTTGTGTTGTTACATCATTTGAGGGATGCTACAATAATCAGTGCTTGCTTTGATATTTCTTATCTATAATAAATAACTTGCCACAGTTAAGTACTAGAGTAAAACGTCTGCAAAAGATGCAAAAATCTGAAGTATGTAATAAAAATGAATGTGTATCCCTACAGGAAGACCTGAACAAATTGAGCAAATAGAGTAAGAGATCAAAAATAAAATTTTATGTGGATAGATACAATGTATGACAGGGTGGATAGGGGGGCAATGTGGCAGATGTTGCAGGTGTATGGTGTAGGAGGTAGGTTACTGAAAGCAGTAAAGAGTTTTTACGAGGATAGTGAGGCTCAAGTAAGAGTATGTAGGAACGAGGGAAATTATTTCCCAGTAAAAGTAGGCCTTAGACAAGGATGTGTGATGTCACCGTGGTTGTTTAATATATTTATAGATGGGGTTGTAAGAGAAGTAAATGCAAGGGTCTTGGCAAGAGGCATGGAGTTAAAAGATAAAGAATCACACACAAAGTGGGAGTTGTCACAGCTGCTCTTTGCTGATGACACTGTGCTCTTGGGAGATTCTGAAGAGAAGTTGCAGAGATTGGTGGATGAATTTGGTAGGGTGTGCAAAAGAAGAAAATTAAAAGTGAATACAGGAAAGTGTAAGGTAATGAGGATAACAAAAAGATTAGGTGATGAAAGATTGGATATCAGATTGGAGGGAGAGAGTATGGAGGAGGTGAATGTATTCAGATATTTGGGAGTGGATGTGTCAGTGGATGGGTCTATGAAAGATGAGGTGAATCATAGAATTGATGAGGGGAAAAGGGTGAGTGGTGCACTTAGGAGTCTGTGGAGGCAAAGAACTTTGTCCTTGGAGGCAAAGAGGGGAATGTATGAGAGTATAGTTTTACCAACGCTCTTATATGAGTGTGAAGCATGGGTGATGAATGTTGCAGCGAGGAGAAGGCAGGAGGCAGTGGAGATGTCATGTCTGAGGACAATGTGTGGTGTGAATATAATGCAGAGAATTCGTAGTTTGGAAGTTAGGAGGAGGTGCGGGATTACCAAAACTGTTGTCCAGAGGGCTGAGGAAGGGTTGTTGAGGTGGTTCGGACATGTAGAGAATGGAGCGAAACAGAGTGACTTCATGAGTGCATCAGTTTGTAGTGGAAGGAAGGCGGGGTAGGGGTCGGCCTAGGAAAGGTTGGAGGGAGGGAGTAAAGGAGGTTTTGTGTGCGAGGGGCTTGGACTTCCAGCAGGCATGCGTGAGCGTGTTTGATAGGAGTGAATGGAGACAAATGGTTTTTAATACTTGACGTGCTGTTGGAGTATGAGCAAAGTAACATTTATGAAGGGGTTCAGGGAAACCAGCAGGCCGGACTTGAGTCCTGGAGATGGGAAGTACAGTGCCTGCACTCTGAAGGAGGGGTGTTAATGTTGCAGTTTAAAAACTGAAGTGTAAAGCACCCTTCTGGCAAGACAGTGATGGAGTGAATGATGGTGAAAGTTTTTCTTTTTCGAGCCACTCTGCCTTGGTGGGAATCGGCCAGTGTGATAATAAAATAATAGATACAATGTACAATAATAGAAATGGGTGACAGCAAAAAAAACACTAGTTTAGATGGTTAAAGATGAAGTTCTTCATGTACAATGTGAACATGGGTTGTATGATGCAACTGTCAACTGCTATGGTAAACCACTGGTATATAACAATGCTCCTCCTCTATGTCAGCCCAGACTGTTACCTCTTTAATGAGCTTATAGTCTTTGGAAAGATAAACATTGACTCCTTACCTAACAAATGATCAATGGTGGCTTGTCTATAGGCATCCTTAAATCTATTCATGTAGTATCTGTAAATATGGAAGAAATGATTACCAACAGCTGCATATATACATTAAGGAATATTCATCATAAGTTGAAATTAATAATGATGATGCTATTACACACAGTATTATGTAAAATGAAATTTTGAAAACAATACTAATAACAGAATCAGTGTTTATAAAATTTGCATTACTGCTGTACTGAACATGGAAAGTGACTAAAAAATATTTTAAATGTAAAGGGATAAATTGAAAAATTAACCTCCATTTTTTCACCCATGATAACAAACAGAAGACTTTAGAGACTATAATTATTGCAGTATAATTTAATGACAAAGGTGCATAGAGTGCATAAATGTACAAACCAACAAAACATGCTGAAACTACAAATAATGAAACCAAGTACAGGTAATTAAAATCAAAATTATTAACACAGCACCAGTCTAGCTGATAACATAGTAAACATTATGAATTGTAAAAGACATTTCTGCATGAGGGGACTGAGGGGCCCACTTGGAATATTACATGCTTCATTATATCAAATACATCTTCACCTCACTGATCCCCCCAGCATAGTCCATTGTGTATTTTTAATGCTTAGTAAAGTTTTTTCTTCACCACTGCTTGCTATCTGTTGTTTGCCTCCTATGTCTCATGACAGTTGGATGCCAGGATCCATGCAGAAAGCACAAGAGTACTTGCAATCCTCGTTAGCTGGACAAGGAAGGCTGTGGCCAGCAGGCGCAGTAGTGTGCGACATCTAATGCAGAGGCACCAGAGACAATATCAGCTATTGACAAAATAGATGAGTAACCAATACATACCCCCAGAACAATTCAATACATTCTCCTAGCAACAATCACTTCTTCAAATACAGTTTAAAATGCATTTCTAGAATAGGTTAGAATACTAAACTAGCTGTATGATCACCAAAAACCCAGAAGGAAGTCACTGGGGCCCCCATGGGCTTGCCAAAATGTAGTATCATTTGAGGACGTATCCACAGAGTTGTGAAATTAATTTTTTTTTTTTTCAACAAGATAGCAATCTCCTACCTAGGCAGAGTGACCCAAAATGAAAGAAAATCCCCAAAACGAAAGTACTTTCATCATCATTCAACACTTTCACCTCACTCATACTTAATGATTGTTTTTGCTGAGGCGCCCAGATACAACAGCTTAGAAGCATACACGTATAAAGATATAACATAAAAAGTGACCTGAAATATAATAAAGTCCATATAGAATATAATATCAGGAATCCAATTATATATATATTTTTTTTTTTTTCAACAAGTCGGCCGTCTCCCACCGAGGCAGGGTGACCCAAAAAAGAAAGAAAATCCTAAAAAAGAAAATACTTTCATCATCATTCAACACTTTCACCACACTCACACATTATCACTGCTTTTGCAGAGGTGCTCAGAATACAACAGTTTAGAAGCATATACGTATAAAGATACACAACATATCCCTCCAAACTGCCAATATCCCAAACCCCTCCTTTAAAGTGCAGGCATTGTACTTCCCATTTCCAGGACTCAAGTCCAACTATATGAAAATAACCGGTTTCCCTGAATCCCTTCACTAAATATTACCCTGCTCACACTCCAACAGATCGTCAGGTCCCAAGTATCATTCGTCTCCATTCACTCCTATCTAACATGCTCATGCACGCTTGCTGGAAGTCCAAGCCCCTCGCCCACAAAACCTCCTTTACCCCTTCTTTCCAACCCTTTCGAGGACGACCCCTACCCCTCCTTCCTTCCCCTATAGATTTATATGCTTTCCATGTCATTCTACTTTGATCCATTCTCTCTAAATGACCAAACCACCTCAACAACCCCTCTTCTGCCCTCTGACTAATACTTTTATTAACTCCACACCTTCTCCTAATTTCCACACTCTGAATTTTCTGCATAATATTTACACCACACATTGGCCTTAGACAGGACATCTCCACTGCCTCCAACTGTCTCCTCGCTGCTGCATTTACCACCCAAGCTTCACATCCATATAAGAGTGTTGGTACTACTATACTTTCATACATTCCCTTCTTTGCCTCCATAGATAACGTTTTTTGACTCCACATATACCTCAATGCACCACTCACCTTTTTTCCCTCATCAATTCTATGATTAACCTCATCCTTCATAAATCCATCCGCCGACACGTCAACTCCCAAGTATCTGAAAACATTCACTTCTTCCATACTCCTCCTCCCCAATTTGATATCCAATTTTTCTTTATCTAAATCATTTGATACCCTCATCACCTTACTCTTTTCTATGTTCACTTTCAACTTTCTACCTTTATACACATTCTCAAACTCATCCACTAACCTTTGCAATTTTTCTTTAGAATCTCCCATAAGCACAGTATCATCAGCAAAAAGTAACTGTGTCAATTTCCATTTTGAATTTGATTCCCCATATATATATATACTGTCCTATTACACATCCCTGCAAACTGCCAATATCCCAAACCCCTCCTTTAAAGTGCAGGCATTGTACAGTATTTCCCATTTCCAGAACTCAAGTCCGACTATATAAAAATAACCAGTTTCCCTGAATCCCTTCATTAAATATTACCCTGCTCACACTCCAACAGCTAGTCAGGTCCCAAAAACCATTTGTCTCCATTCACTCCTATCTAACACCCTCATGCACGCTTGGTGGAAGTCAAAGCCCCTCGCACACAAAACCTTCTTTACCCCCTCCCTCCAACCTTTTTAAGGATGACCCCTACCCTGCCTTCCATCCCTTACAGATTTATATGCTCTCCATGTCATTCTACTTTGATCCATTCTCTCTAAATGACCAAACCACCTCAACAACCTCTCTTCAGCCCTCTAATACTTTTATTAACTCCACACCTTCTAATTTCCACACTTAGAATTTTCTGAATATTTTTACCACACATTGCCCTTAGACAGGACATCTCCACTGTCTCCAACTGCCTCCTCACTGCAGTATTTACAACCCAAGCTTCACACCTATATAAGAGTGTTGGTACCACTATACTTTCATACATTCCCTTCTTTGCCTCCATAGATAACATTTTTTGTCTCCACATATACCTCAATGCACCACTCACCATTTATCCTTCATCAATTCTATGGTTAACCTCATCCTTCATAAATCCATCCGCTAACATGTCAACTCCCAAATATCTGAAAACAATCACTTTTCCATACTTCCTCTCTCCAATGTGATATCCAATTTTTCTTTATCTATATCATTTGATACCCTCATCACTTTACTCTTATCTATGCTCACTTTCAACTTTCTACCTTTACAAACCCTCACAAACTCATCCACTAACCTTTGCAACTTTTCTTTAGAATCTCCCATAAGCACAGTATCATCAGCAAAAAGTAACTGTGTCAACTCCCATTTTGTATTTGATTCCCCATAATTTAATCCCACCCCTCTCCCCAACACCCTAGCATTTACTTCTTTTACAACCCCATCTATAAATATATTAAACAACCATGGTGACATTACACATCCCTAAGACCTACTTTTACTGGGAAGTAGTCTCCCTCTCTTCTACACACCCTAACCTGAGCCTCACTATCTTCATAACTCTTTACAGCATTTAGTAACTTAGTACCTATTCCATATACTTGCAACATCTGCCACATTGCTCCCCTATCCACTCTATCATATGCCTTTTCTAAATCCATAAATGCAATGAAAATTTCCCTACCTTTATCTAAATACTGTTCACATATGTGCTTCAATGTAAACACTTGATCTACACATCCCCTACCCACTCTAAAGCCTCCTCCCCCATCCGCAATTCTACTCTCTGTCTTACCTCTAATTCTTCCAATAATAACCCTACTGTACACTTTTCCTGGTATACTCAATAAACTTATTCCTTTATAATTTTTACAATCTCTTTTGTCCCCTTCCCTTTATATAAAGGAACTATACATGCTCTCTGCCAATCCCTAGGTATCTTCCCCTCTTTCATACATTTATTAAACAAAAATACCAACCACTCCAACACTATATCCCCCCCTGCTTTTAACATTTCTGTCAAGATCCCATCAGTTCCAGCTGCTTTACTCCCTTTCTTTCTACATAATGCCTCACACACCTCCGCCACACTCACATCCTGCTCTTCTTCACTCCTAGAAGATGTTATACCTCCCTGGCCAGTGCATGAAATTACCGCCTCCCTTTCTTAGTCAACATTTAAAAGTTCCTCAAAATATTCCCTCCATCTACCCAATACCTCCAGCTCCCCATCTACTAACTTCCCTACTCTGCTTTGAACTGAAAAATCCATTCATTCCCTAGGCTTTCTTAACTTGTTTATCTCACTCCAAATTTTTTTCTTATTTTCATCAAAATTTTTTGACAGTGCCTCTCCCACTGCTTTCTTCTTTTACACTCTCTCACCACTCTCTTCACCTTTCTTTTACTCTCCACATACTCTGCTCTTCTTATAACACTTGCTTTGTAAAAACTTCTCATAAGCTAACTTTTTCTCTTTTATCGTACCTTTTACTTCAACATTCCACCAATCACTCCTCTTTCCTCCTGCACCCACCCTCCTATAACCACAAATTTTTGCCCCACATTCTAATACTGCATTTTTAAAACTATTCCAACCCTCTTCAACCCCCCCCCCCCCACTACTCATACTTGCACTAGCCCACCTTTCTGCCAATAGTTGCTTGTATCTCACCCAAACTTCTTCCTCCCTTAGTTTATACACTTTCACTTCTCTCTTGCTTGTTGTTGCCATTATCCTTTTGTCCCATCTACCTCTTACTCTAACTGTAGCTACAACTAAATAATGATCCGATATATCAGTTACCCCTCTATAAACATGTACATCCTGAAGCCTACCCATCAACCTTTTATCCACCAATACATAATCTAACAAACTACTTTCATTACGTGTTATATCATACCTTGTATATTTATTTATCCTCTTTTTCATAAAATATGTATTACTTATTACCGAACCTCTTTCTACACATAGCTCAATTAAAGGTTCCCCATTTTCATTTACCCCTGGCACCCCAAATTTACCTACTACTCCCTCCACAACATTTTTACACACTTTAACAATGAAATCCCCAACCACAAGTACTCTCATACTTGGTTCAAAAACTCCCCATGCACTCACTCAGCATTTCCTAAAATCTCTCTCTCTCTCTTCCCTACACTCCTCTCTTCTCCAGGTGCATAAATGCTCTTACTATAACCCTCTTTTCACATCCAACCCTTATTTTACTCCAAATAATCCTTGAATTAATACATTTATATTCCCTCTTTTCCTGCCATAACTTATCCTCAACATTATTGCTACTCCTTCTTTAGCTCTAACTCTATTTGAAACCCATGACCTAAACCCATTTATTTCTCCCCATTGAAACTCTCCCACCCCCTTCAGCTTTGTTTCACTTAAAGCCAGGACATTCAGTTTCTTCTCATTCATAACATCCACAATCATCTCTTTCTTATCATTCGCACAACATCCACGCACTTTCAAACATCTCACTTCGACGGTTTTCTTCTTTTTTTCTTTTTAGTAGGCTATATGGGAAAAGGGGTTACTAGCCTATCGTTCCTGGCATTTTAGTTGACTTTTACAACACGCATGGCTTATGGAGGAAAGATTCTTATTCCACTTCCCCATGGATATAAAAGGAAAAGCAATAAGAACAAGAACTATTAAGATAAAATCGAAGAAAACTCATATGAGTGTGTATACATAAACGTGTACATGAATGTGTAGTGTGACCTAAGTGTAATAGAAGTAGCAAGACATACCTGAAATCTTGCATGTTTATGAAAGAGATTAAAGACACCATCAATCCTACCATCATGTAAAACAATTACAGCCTTTCGTTTTACACTCACTTGGCAGGACAGTAGTACCTTCCTGTGGGATTGCTGTCTACCAACCTATTAAATGATATTAACTATTAATTGATATTAACACTATAACAGAAGGATGCTGACTGGGGTTTGGGCTGAACCAGGCTCCCAGTTGATGTCAGACATCACAACAAAACCAATATTACTGAGCAGTGGTGAAGGGCTTCATTTACTAAGTGCAAGGCAGCAATGAACCTTGCTGGGCTAAGGAAATAGTGTTAAAGCAAATAAGGCATGACATTGCAGGCGGGCCCCTGGGGCTCACACAGTATAGTATAAACTAATTCGATGAGCTGTTGTATCATACAAGAATATTTTTTCACATTAAGACATTGTGTACCCACTTTTATGACTCCAGGAGGGACCCCTCAATGTTTCCATTAGTTTTATACATTAACAGAAAAAAAAAGACCATAACTGGTATCACTTTCATTGCTACATGAAATAATTTTATACAATAAAACCAATGTTCCTTTCACATAAAACATCGAGTATAGGCACAATTTATTTAATGTCACTAAAACAGATGTTACAAATATCATCAATGTTATCATCAGCACTTAACAGTCTTCTCAATACTCTCCACTTCCACCTTACCTTCATTATCAATACTGTTGAGCCATTATCATTCTATTTTCTTTTATATTGTACTACTCTGTTACTGCTTGTTTCCTTCCTTTAACCTTCTCACTCGTATTATTACTATTATTATTAAAAAAGACGCGCTAAACCACTAGAGTCATACAGCGCTGCTTCCCACCTGTAACACCTTGCTGAAGCAATCATTGGTCTTTTCCAGTGATGCACCATATGGTGACTGCCTCACTTTTATGACTGCAAAGTCTATCGTATGAAACTGTCTGGAAAATATTGCAAGTGCTGCCTCAGAAAACACTCGCATGAATTTCAATACATCTGAAAAGCCTCTACATGATACCACTCCTTCAGGAAGCAATGAAGTAAGTTCCTGACATCCCAACACATCCCCCTCACCCACCAAAAAAAAATGTAATGTGGAGGTTTTCAGGATTTGATGCACTCCTGTAGTTTATGCAAGGTAACATTTATGAAAGAATTCAGGGAAATTTTTACGCATGCCTGTCACAGCTGCTGAACCACTATGGCAGAATAATGGAGGTGTTAGAAGACGATCAAAACGCAGATGTAATATACAGTACACAGTTTTTGAAAAAGTGTTTGACAAGTGTGGTCATGGAGTGATAGCGCACAAAATGAGGACCATGGGCATTATGGGAAAAGTAGGCAGATGGAATTACAGGTTACTAACACACAGAACACAAAAAATAGTAGTAAACAGAGTAAAACCCAGCATCAGTGAGGTAAAAAGCTCAGTTCCCCAAGGCACTGTCCTGGCATCTCTGCTGTTTCTCATCCTCATAGCAAGGATAAAAACACCCATCACAGTTTTGTGTCATCATTTGCAGATAACACTAAAATAAGCATGGAAGTCACTATGGTAGAAGACACTGAAAAATTACAGGAAGCTATAAGCAGTGTTTTCCAGTGAGAAGTGGAAAACAACATGATGTTCAATGGTGGAATGAAGAACTCAAAAGGAACATTGTATACAAAACTCAAGAGGGTCACCAAATAGAACTAAAGGAACATGTGAAAGACTTGGGAATAATTATGTCAGCTAACTTTTCTTTCAAAGAACATAATAAGACAAAGATCACGACAGCTAGGAGAATTTGTAGATGAATGGTTCAGAGAACTGACATGTTGATAAATTAGACACATGTGCAACTCTTGAGTATCTTTATTGAGGAAACGTTTCGTCACACAGTGGCTTCATCAGATTGATGGACTGACCACATCGACTCAAGGTTGAGGGACTGATTACCTCATTCTCCTCCTGTTCTTCAAGATTCTCCTTTGTATGGACTGATGAAGCCACTGTGTGGCGAAACGTTTCCTCAATAAAGATACCCAAGAGTTGCACGTGTCTAATTTATCAGCCAGGAGAATGACGGGGTGGGTACTGAGAACTTTCAAAACAAGGGAAATTATGCCACTGGTGACACTCTTCAAATCTCTAGTGCTCCCTCAGTTGTAATATTGCTCAGTGTTGATGGCCCCATTCAAAGCAGGAGAAATATCAGAGCATGAACAAATACAGAAATTGTTTACAGCCCGCACAGAGCTGATAAAACATTTAAATTACTGGGAATGCCTTAAAGTCTTGAACATATACTCACTGAAGAGAGGAGAGAGAGATACATGATAAAATATACCTGGAAAGTACTCGAGGACCTGGTCCCAAATCTGAACACTGTGGTGGGTACAATAAGGGAACACTGTATCAACATTCGGGGGCCCAGACTACTCAACATCTTATCAGAAGATATCAGAAACATGGCTGGAACAGTGTAGAAGTCTTCAAGAGAAAACTGGACAAGTATCTTCACCAGGTGTCAGATCAACCAGGCTGTGATGGATATGTGGGGCAGCGAGCCTCCAGCAGCAACAGCCTGGTTGACCAGGCAAGCACCAGATGAGACCATGGCTGGGCTCCAATAGTAAGACTCTCAAAACTAACCAAAGGTATATCAAAGATAGAATGAATTTCCTTTCTAGGTCATCCTAACTTGGTGGGAAATGACTGATGTAGTAAAAAACTAATGTACTGTACCTTATAATACTGTACACAAATATCACGGTTTAACTAGTAATAACAGACAATATTACAATATACAATGAGGCAAATATTAATGTAACTCATAATGCCAACTCTGATGGAGCACTCACCTCTAATCATTCTAACCTAACTAGCTCTCATATGCCTGCTGGATGTTCAAGCAGATACTCTTAAACACTTTTTTCATGAAATTATTGCTAATTTGTCTCAATTTTCTTGAATGAAGAGGAACAGCAAGTGCTTCAATTCTAAATAAGAGTGCAGAGAGTTAAAATAAAGCAATCTTAGATAATTGTTGAGTGATACTACTGGGTGTGCAAATTAATACTAGGGAATGTGCAATGTGACAAGTGCTAGAGGGGAGTTCATACAGGTATCTGAAGTTCAAATGACACATACCTAATTACAGTGGAACCTCAAAAATCGAACTTAATCCGTTCCAGGAGCTAGTTCTAAATTCGAAAAGTCTGAAATTCGAAGCAATATTTCCCATAAGAAATAATGGAAATACAATTAATCCGTTCCAGAAACCCAAAAATATTCACACAAAAAATACATTTTATAGAGGTTAATTACAGTTTTACATACAACAAATACTATAGTTTTTAATTATGTATAGTAATACATATAAAATAACATTTTTACTTACCTTTATTGAAGATTGGTGATGGCATCTGGAAGATAGGGAGGAGGAGAGAGGGAGTTGGGGTTAGTGTTTGGAAGGAGAATCCCCCTCCATGAGGACTTCAGGTAAAGCCCTATCTGGGGCTACTTCCCTTCTCTGTCTTTTAATGCCACTAGGACCAGCTTGAGAGTCACTGGACCCCTGTCTCACAAAATAACTGACCACAGTCCTCTGTTTCTGGCGCCTCTAACATTTCCCTAAAATGGGACATGGTTCTGTCACTGAACTTGTTGCAAAGATGGCTTGTTTCAGCTTGCTCAGGGTGGTACTTCTGCACAAACATTTGGACATCATTCCACTTGGCGCATATCTCCTTAATCTTTGAAGAAGGCACCTCATCCACTCCCTAAATTAACACCTTTCGCAACATCAGCTTCCTTGATTTGTTCTTTCTTTGCCAGGATAGAACCGATGGTCGACTTGTTTTTCCCATACATCCTGGCAAGCTCAACAAGTCTCACACCACTCTCATACTTCTGTATTATTTCCTTCTTCACATCTATGGTGTTTCTCACTTTCTTTACCACAGGGGTACCACTAGCAAGTTTCTTTGGGCCCATGGCAGCTTATTTCACAGTCCCACAAGCACTAAACACAATGAAATAATCGTAAAATACGTGAATGAGAGCGCAGGTTAGTGTTCACTCAAGCATAAACAAAGCTAGACTGCTCACGGTGCCTGCGCGGGGATGCGGACAGAGCGGGCGGCAGACAGGTTCCATACCTGGCGGTCCGAAAATAGGGGCGCGTTCGATAATAGGGACACAGTTTGTTCGAAAAAATGGTCCTATTTTCGAAACGTTCGATATGTGATACGTTCGATTTCTGAGGTTCCACTTTACTGGATTTAAAATACCCAAACTTCAAGTTGACAAAGTCTCTAATGATAAGAATCAAGGTAAATAAACAAAGGTATATAAGTGGAAAGAGAAAAAAATCCTTCACACACTTAAGTATGAATACTGACTTTATAAATTAAAATTAAAAATACTGTATAAATCAAAAGGTTAAGAATCTGAGAGTGATACTAAATGAAAATGTGCGGAAATACCAAATAATCATGAATGTTTATGTTATAACATAACCCATTCCCATGAAATTAAAAAAAAATCCAATCATAACATGAGCGATTATTTACTGGCACGATCAGAATTCAAAACCACTATCTGGTATTCCCAGACTGCGGGCTCAAGTCCCGATTATTCTACTGAATTATTACATTAGTTCATTACAAATTTTCAGCACACTGACTGATAATACTGGTGTGACTCTACTTTTAAGGTGTGACCTTACTTTCATTCATTTTGCAGTTGTTAGAATTTTGCAGTAATGATAATAAGATATTACAGATATGATGCCTTCCAGAGATCAGCTTAATAAAGACTCAAGATCTTTCAGAGCCATAAATTAGAAAGACTATATAAGTATACATATTACTCTATTTATGTCTAAACATTTATGTATCAATCAAGTGTCCATAAGCCAGTGGGGCTATGGGTAAGCAATTTACATTAGTTTAAGCTAGGAATCAGTCCTATCCTAACCTGACTTAAGTGAAATACCACTCAATATACTCAACATACTAGTGTTAATTAAAAATTTAATGGAGGTAAACAAAGATATAAATCTCAACCATCTGGCAAGATCTAAGCGAATAGATTTTTATTTTGGAGGGTTGTCTGAGCTGTCCTATCTGCATGCCTCTGGCAAGACAGTGATAGAGTGAATAATGGTGAAAGTGTTTTTTTTTTTCAAGTTACCCTGCCTTGGTGGGAGACAGCCAGTGTGTTAAAAAAAATATATATATATATTTTGGCAGCTTTCCTGTAATAATTGTAATTCTAACAACTATACAGTTTCCTAATCTTACAGGTCCAATTTATGGCTGAAATTATTTGGGGACCTAGTTTCCTAGGTCTTGTAGTAGCACTTTCAGTGTACCAGAACTTCTCAGAGAAAATCATATCTAGCACATATATACTAGGATCAGGAACAATCCCTATGGTGTCCTCAATTAAGCACTTGCAGTTAATTAACCCTTTGAGGGTTTTGGTCGTACTAGTACGTCTTACGCGTAGGGGTTTTTGACGTACTAGTACGCATAAATTCTAGCGGCCTCAAATCTAGTGGGAGAAAGCTGGTAGGCCTTCATATGAAAGAATGGGTCTATGTGGTCAGTGTGCACAGTCTAAAAAAAATCCTGCAGCACACAGTGCATAATGAGAAAAAAAAACTTTGACCATTTTTTTGGAATAAATCAGCGACTTTGCAGTGTATTTTCGTATGGTATTTATTGTTGTATTCTAGTTTTCTTGGTCTCATTTTATAGAATGGAAGACATATTACAGAAATTGAGATGATTTTGACTGGTTTTACAATGAAAGGTGCCTTGAAATTGAGCTCAAAGTAGCAGAAATGTTCGATTTTTACCAAACTTCAAAAGTAAACAAATCGTGCCAAGCGTGCAATACACGTCAACTGGTGAGTCTAATATTCTTTCACAAGTGCACCAATAATATTTATACCATTTTTTACACTAATGCAGTAGTCTGCATAACAGTAAATCTTATATTTTTTGTGAGAATAAAAATTCAAAGTGGAAAGCAAAAGAATATAAGAGGGGCCTTGAGACGTGACTAATGACTAGAGGAAATGTCATTTTAGTGCCAGGAATGTCTTTCTTGTTTATTCTGGACCCTATTCGGAAATTGGCATCTTTTGAAATTTGTGTGAAATTGGCAAAATTGCTAAATTCTGACCACTGTACTGGATAGTTGAATTTCATAAATGGGTGGTTTCTTGCACCCATTCGATAGAAAAAATGGAGTTCTAGCGAAATATTCATGTTTTTTGTCGACTAGTACAGTGAAATTGGCCGAAAATGGGGCTCAAAGTGGGCAAAATCGCCGATGCGTAAACATCGCCGAGACTGCTAACTTTGCGAGAGCATAATTCCGTAAGTTTTCTATCAAATTTCAAACTTTTGGTGTCTTTATGATCGGGAAAAGATTCTCTATCTTTTCATAAGAGAAAATAATTTTTTTTTTTTTTTAAATTTGGCCGACCCTGAGAACGAGTTTCGGAGAGGGCCTGTCGACCCTCAAAGGGTTAAATAGCTGAAAAACTATTAATCTTGACAAACAGCACTGTATAAACTGATGCAGAGCAAGAAGATCCCAAATAAAAATAAATCAATGGATTCATAGCTATAGCATGAAGGAATCTTGAGAAGCCTTCTAATTCCATTTTGTAATAAAACTGAGATATACTTTTTTTAAGGACAACATATATGTTAGTAAAATTTCAAAGAAATAATCCAAACTAAATAAATGCCAATATGATAATGAAAGCTGAACAAAACACCCATTGTCGGAAACCTAACATTACGCTCTCACGGTGCCAACTTCTTCAATGTACTATACTGTACAACACATACACAATCATATTAGCACTGAGTAAACTTTAAAGATAGGAAACCTAAAAAAAAAATATAATGTTAGCAATCAAAAATGTGTGTCTGCTATAATAATGTAACCATGTGAGTAATAAGGAAAACTTGTGATGAGTCAGAAACTAGGGAAGTTTTATTATCCTTACCACTAGGAATCACATAAAACTTATTAAATTACTTAGTATCATAATAAAATCTAGCATAATTAAAAAATCCCAAGAACAGGAGTGAGATTAAAACGAGTTAATAATTATTTTGACAGGGATTATTATGGGATATGATGCATAATTAAACAGGCATAATTTTATGTTTCAGTTAGAAAAATGCACACAACCCTTGCCATAGGGCAATGCCCTAACCTGGACAAAGAATAGAGGGCGCTTGCTAGGTATTTCTCGTTGCTAGGGGCGATCTCTGCCATGTAACTTGGCGGACCAATAGGCATTAAGGCACCTGCAACATTGAGCAAAGTCTCGACAAAGTCTATCTCTTGCCACTGATTGTCTGAGAGTTCCAACCCCAGCATAACATCAATGGCTACTTGGCGGTAAGTGTCTAGGAAGTGATTCTTATAGTATCTGTAACAGAAATATATACAGCTGTCAAGCCTACTTTTGTCACTACACAAATGCTTTCAATAACTCTGACAGCAAGATTCTGAGTCAATGTCTTCAACAATACGTGTGCAAGCTTCCTGTTAACTTTCATGCAGCTATTAATATGTTCCATTTCCCAAACCTAAAACAAATTTTTTTTTTTTCAACAAGTCGGTATAAAGTTCTATAAAAACGTCACTGTGTGAAAATCTGTCCGGTCTACTTTTGGAAGCAAACCAGTGATGCACAAAACACTAAAGAAATTATAATGCCTGTTGATCTAAGTGCTGAAACAAGTGATGCCATCAATCTTCTCACATTCATTATAATTAGGACAATAATTAGAGAAAAAATAGAGTATACTTAATCATATGGTGAGAAATGGGTATAAGTAACCTTTCATGCAAGTGCATTTCTGCAGAGAAACAGTCTTGCTCTTTTTCATCCTGTGTAATGTAACACTTCAGAGAACCCTAATTATATAAATAGAATGATATAAAACTTGGGAAGTAATACATCACAAAACAGATTCAATTAAACCACTCATAATTTTTCATAATTCAAAAGTATCTTTAGTAGCTGTAAGAAATAATGGATCACTAAAGATACCTGATAATAGAGAAGCTTTTTCATGCTAGGTAAAAGGACACAAGTGCAACTAATGTGACATTTTATTGTGGCAACGTTTCACACTCCAGGAGCTTTATCAAGCTGTTACAAGCAATAAATGGACACAGAGGATATATATAGGCTTAAGAGTGAGGTGTAATACTAGTAGTAATATCAATACAGCCTCTCCTCACTTAACGACAGAGTTCCGTTCCTAAGACAACGTCGTTAAAAGAATTCGTTGCTAAGTGAGGTGCATACTATAATGGTAGTGGGTTTGTGTCAACCATCTTTGATATTGTTTTAATATCACCTTTGCACCATTTATAACATTTCTGGTATATTTTTAAATGTTTATACAGTAGTGAACTGAATACTGAAATAAAAAGAATAGAGGAAATCAGCTCTAATATACATTATTTAGATATAAATACTGGTCAGAGTCCATCGTAAGTCCGAGGCGTCAGTAAACGAGTACGTCGTTAAGTGAGAAAAGGCGGCAGTGGCGGCAGCAGCAGCAGTGGCGGCGGCAGTGGCGGTGGTGGCGGCGGCGGCGGCAGCAGTAGAACAATCAACTTGCACATGAATAAAAGGTTATAAAAGCAATTACTTGGGTAGCATAAAAATAGGTTAGACAAATATTTCTGTAAGTGGCTGGATTTGAGAAGGTCTGTTTCAGTGTTCCTCCCTTGTTATGTTCTTGTGTAGTATTAGCAGCAGAGACTATGTGATGGCAGGATTTATTGTTTTGATCAGGATTTTTGCTAATACTTCAGAGATGATGAAGCTGCCTTCATTTTTCTTGACTGTGTTAGAAACAGTGATTAATGATGATCCAAGGCATTTACGTCTGCGGAAATTAGGTTCTTCTTTGATCACTAGTCAGGCGCCGTTGAATTTCATGAGGTGATTGTTCTACCATACTGTATTACTACTACTACAGCTACTAGTATTACACCTCACTCTAAGCTTATATATACTCTCTGTGTCCATGTATTGTTTGTAATGGCTTGATAAAGCTCCTGGACAGTGAAACGTTACCACAATTAACCCTTTCAGGGTCCAAGGCCAAAATCTGAAGTCACGCACCAGTGTCCAAGAAATTTTGAAAAAAAAAAAAAATTATTTTTTCTTACAGAATTAAAGAGCATATTTTTGTGAAGGTAATAAAACAAAAAAAAATTAGAATCTGATCAGTACTTACCGAGATACAGTGCCAAGAAGTTTGTAGAAAATGATGTGGTGGCGGCAACATCAACGAATTCCACATACGCGTATTATATTATTTTGTTGTTTTAGTTGTTTTTTCTTTTCTTTTCCAATTTTTTTCTATTCCTACTAACATTTGGGGCCTGAGAGACCAATACTGTATATAATTGATATATATATACTCACTGTATTGAACACAATAACCGCACTAAAGTTATTATCATATTATTGTTTACCACTGTTGTTTATTACAATAAACATGCACAAATATTGTATAATACTAATGTTCTATCATATATTTACATATTTACAATCACTGGACATGGTTTTAGAACTGCTGGAGCTTGTGGAACTCCTTGAAACAAGGCACCATGCACAGAGGCACCTTACATTCCTCACACATAAACCGAGTGTCTTTGCGTCTTTGTTGCCGTCGTTTTGTTTGTGCACAGACAATGCATCTCTTCTGAGCAAATTTCTTTTGAGTTGAAGGAAGCTGTATTATGAAATGATCACCTTCTCTTCTCAAACGCTTGGGTATATTGTGATGAATTCGAGGACCATGTTGTATTGCAGGTGTTGTTACCTGGTACTTCATTATGAGTTGTCTGACAACAGACAAACAAAATTCACCATACGGTGGTCTGTTACCAGTCTTTATTTGGTACATATTATATGCATTCAGCATTGAAATGTCCATGAGATGGAAGAAAAGTTTCATGTACCACTTGTAACTCTTACGAACACAGTCAACAAAACCAATCTGCATGTCACACTTGTCAACCAAGCGCATGTTTTGTGTATAATCAATCACTGTCACTGGTTTTTGAATACGTTCATTAGTCACTCGATCAACTTTGCCACTGTCTTGCATTTCATTACGGTGAATGGTTGTCAACAATGTGACATCTCGTTTGTCATGCCACCGTAATGCCATGATGTCATTGGCAGTAAACACCTGCACATCATCACCACGAACACCTGCGTTGAGCCTGGGCATATGTTTACGATTAGAACGCACTGTGCCACACACATCTGTCTTGTTCACTCGCATGAAATCAGTGAGTAATGGGCTTGTGTACCAGTTATCGGTATATAATGTATGGCCCTTACCAAGATAAGGTGCCATCATGTTTCTCACTACGTCACCTGATATACCCAATAACATCTTGGTATCTTTCAATGTTTTACTACCCGTGTATACAACAATATCCAACACCAGGCCACTGTCACAATCACAGAGTACAAACAATTTTATACCAAAGCGGTTCCTCTTGCTCGGTATATACTGCTTGAATGACAGTCTACCTTTGAACAAAATCAAAGACTCGTCAATTACAAGATTCTTGAATGGATAAAAGTATATCCTGAACTTTTGTTTGAGATACATGAAAACATTTCTAATCTTGTATAACCTGTCACTTCTGTCAGGCCTGGTTTTGTCAGAGAAGTGCAACATACGTAACAGTAAGATAAACCTGTTCACTGGTATTATTTCACTGAAGGATGGGGTACAAATTAGCCGATCTGTGGACCAGTATGCTTTTATATTATGCTTATAGACGTGAGGCATAAGCATTATTGTTGCAAAAAGCAAATACATTTCTGCAACAGTCGTCTCTTTCCACCTGTGTAGTCTTGACTGTGGTGACAAGATCGTATTTGCCATGGTGTACTGAAAATACTTATTACTTTCCCTGACAATAATTTCCATCAATGGCTGGTCAAAGAATAATTCAAAGAATTCCAGTTCATTGGCCGTGGTTCCAAGGGGACAGGTAGGTAGAATTCCACTTTGCGAGTCATCAAAGTGGTGAGGGCTGGGAACAAAATTGGGATTTTGCTGCCAATCCCAGATACGGTTTGCTGGTGGATACTGGACATCATAGGCTGGTTGTACGGGTGGTTGTGGCGGGCTGGTGGGTGACGCTCCGCTTTGTCCTTGAACTGACTCGTCAGCAGCGTGGGTTCCCGCGTGGCACAGCGAGTCACGCATGGCGGTGCCACTACCACCACCAGCCCCACTAACACCATCCACTGATGTCTGTGGCCCATCCATGCCAAGTGTAGCCACATCATCCTCACTATCACTACCTAAAACGGGTGTAGGGCCACGGGATGTACTCCGGGATGTACTCCGGGATGTACTCCGTCCCCTGGGCAAAGCATAGGGTACACTACCCGAGCGCATGCGGCGGCGAACATACCGACGCTTCACTGGTGAATATGTTTCCTCACTATCACTACTCGAATGATCGTCGAGCGCAATAAAATCACAATCCACGTCAGAATCATCGTCATTACTGAAGTCAGAGGCCAGGCCACAGGAAAATATTAGTTTTCTCTTACGTTTAGGAGTACCCGACGGTGAGTCACGAGTGCCCACACCAGAGGTAGAAGGTCGAGGATCGTCGGGGTTTTCTGCACTATTATCGATATCCTGGTCATTATTTTCGGTCACTAACTTATCAAAGCCGTAGAATTCGTCTTCATTTCCACTTCCATCAGTGTCAGAACTATCAGACAGGAAGAGGAGAGTCCCAATTTTCCGGGGAGTGAGAGCTGACTTGCGACGAGGCATGGTGAACAAGGGTGACTGAGCCGGCGTTCCCACAATGCTATGCAGGCGCCTAGATTTTTTGTTTATGGCGCACACCCACGGCGCAGACCCATTCTCTCATATGTAGGCCTATGAGCGCTTTCGCACTAAATTTGACGGCGCTAGAATTTTGGCGTAGATCTACGATTTGGACACTCACCGACCAGCCGTAGATCTACGGGACGGACCCTGAAAGGGTTAAATGTCATATTAGTTGCACTTGTGTCCTTTTACTTAACATATTGTCGGTAATTCTACCAACATTAATACAGTTTTTCGTGCCCTCAAAGTGTAATTTGGCAAAGTGTATAGATCAAGATCTAATCAAATTGTAATACAGTATACTGATTGTATTAGGGCCATCATGGTATCTCAGATTACTTTGCCCAATATGCATACTCTGTGTTACAAAACAAATTATGATGTAACAATTTTAAATAGCAAATGACTTCTTCCCTCTTCCTCATCTTTATTATCTTCTTCTTTCTCATTCCTCCTTCAATCTCTCAACTTTCCCCATCCCCTCTCTACCCTGCTGAGCCTCCATAACACCTACCATATTCATACCAAAAATATTAAATGCTGAATATGTACTCTGTATGTCTTCTTCAATCACTTTCAAACTTTTAGAAAAAACTGTGAAAACACTTTAATGTACAGCGTAAGACTTTACTACAACTAAGTTGAAGCACTCAAGTTCTTGCACTTACAAAAAGTCATTTGTATTTAGTCAGAACTGTTTTATACTGTATGCTTGTTCCTTGCAGTTCATGAGTCCTCTTGTTATTTTCAACATTCACGACTCATAACCACTATAGACAATTCTCAATCACAAACCTTTGAAAGTCTAGGTTGTGAATGGTTAATTTATTTCACTTAAAATTAATAAAAAATACTTGAAATCATGAACAATAAACCAATTAAACATTCAGAACTAATAATAATATATGATCTCTTAACAGAGTACATGGGTTAATATTCTACTGTACAACTATGATATACTCCTTAGTGTTAAGTAGACTGTAAGCCAATAATGTTAAGTTGGCCCATAATGCCTAGGCATAATAGAGGCTCTCTTTGCATTGCAACCCACTATTGTAAATATAGAATCTCAATGTACTGTTTGCAAAGACATAAAATAAATAAATAAATAAATAAATGTATATCTATGTGCCAAAATATTTAACTCATATAATGTTATAATAAACATTTAGATGCTAAGTGAGACTTCATCAACCTGTGTCACTATACTGCCCTGAGGCTGTAATATCTTCACTTTATAGAACTGTAATGCATTAGCATTATTTATTTATATTAGAATTTACAATTAAATCAGACTAGTAAAGTCCCCATAAACCTGTTAAAAATTTGGATTTAAACTATAAATATATACAGTATATGTACTGCATCGTATATTTATTGTACACAACAAATGCACAAAAAAAGATATAAAATATTCTGACATAGTTATTAACCTTTTCAGGGTCCGTGCCGTAGTTCTACAGCTTTGAGTTGAGGGTCCAAACTGTAGATCTACGCCATGAGCTCAGCTCACTCTGATAAGCTGTGAGCGGTAAATTTGGGCCTACATATGAGAGAATACATCTATGTGGTATGTGTGCACCACATAAAAGAAATCCTGCAGCACAGAGTGCATAACAAGAGAAAAAAACTGAGACCGTAATTTTCGATTAAAATAACGACTTTGCAGTGTTTTTCGTATGTTTTTTATAGTTGTACAGTATTTCCAATTTCTTGGTCTCGTTTGATAGAATGTAAGATATATTACAGAAATAGATTTTATAGAAATGATTATTACAGAAATGATTTTGATTGGTTTTAGTACTGGAAATGGCTTGAAACTGAGCTCAAAGTAGCGGAAATGTTAAATTTTTGCCAATGTTCAAGAGTAAACAAATGACCTCACATGTCTAATACACCCCAGCTGGTGGGTCCAATATATTTTCACAAATGTGCTGATATTATTTATACAATTATTACAATACTGCATAACAGTAAATCTTCTATTTTTTGGCTTGAATAAAAATTCATTATGTGAATAAAAAATAAAAATGGAATTCATTTGTAAAGCCTGAAAACATAACTAATGAGCAGAGGAAATGTTAGTTTAGTGCCAGGAATGCCTTCATTGTTTATTCTGGACCCTATTTTGAAATTGGAATATTTTGAACTTTGTGTTAAATTGGCCAAATTACCAATTTCCAATCACTTTATTTTGTAGTTGAAACAGTTGACTTGGTGATTTCTTGTGCTCAATTATTTTTATTTTATTATTTTTATTAACAATTTGAGCACACATACAGAGGTACAAAAAAATACAGATAAGAGCAGCATGCCAAAGCCACTTATACTATGCATAGCATTACGGGCTGGCTTAAAATTAACTTAAGATTAACTAAGGAATGATGAAATCAGTGATAAAACATTAATGTAAACAGATTACTATAAAGCACAAGTGAGTATTACAAAGACAGGTCATATGGTTGCATTCAGTTAGGTAGTGATTCTGTTAGGTAGTGTATTTAAAAAATAATAAAGTTAGATTCGGTTTTAGGTTTAACATTTATGTGATATAATTGTGAGAAACATTTAAGATATACAATTTATAAGGTTCAGTTATTCAGTATTTATTTGGTTTTGGTAAGTGATCTTTGAGAAGAGACTTGAATTAATAAACAGGTAGTGTTTCTTTTATATTTACAGGTAATGAATTCCAGATTTTAGGGCCTT
Organism: Cherax quadricarinatus; assembly: GCF_038502225.1. Taxonomy (NCBI): domain Eukaryota; kingdom Metazoa; phylum Arthropoda; class Malacostraca; order Decapoda; family Parastacidae; genus Cherax; species Cherax quadricarinatus. The sequence continues at coordinate 16,343,015 of NC_091359.1, read as the reverse complement.
TTATGTGCATTGAGTTTTTGCATAGTGTGAGATGGACACGAGGAACATCAAAGAGTGATCTGTGCCTTGTGTTATGGTCATGTGTTCTGTTGAGGTTGGCAAGGAGATGTTTGAGGGGAGGGTTAATATCAGAGTTAAGTGTTCTATGTATGTAATAGGTGCAGTAATAAGTATGGATGTTTTGTATGGTGAGTAGGTTTAGTGTATTGAATATTGGTGGAGTGTGCTGCCTGTAGTGAGAATTTGTTATCATTCTAACTGCAGCCTTTTGTTGGCTAATTAGTGGTCTGAGATGGTTAATTGTTGTTGAGCCCCATGCACAAATTCCATAGGTGAGATAGGGGTAAATAAGAGTGTGATATAGGGCCAGGAGGGCTGACTGGGGAACATAGTACCGTATCTTCGATAGTATGCCTACAGTCTTGGAAATTTTCTTAGAAAATTGATAGAATAGAAGTAATACTAGTGAAATAGCTAAGAATTTGGTTGACTGGAATAAAGTAATTGGCCTAAAATGGGAGTCAAAGTCAGCAAAATCGTCGATGCATAAATATCGCTGACAAATCAAAATTCGCGAGAGCATAATTTGGTCAATTTTCCATCAAATTTAATACTTTTTGTTTTATTACCTTCAGAAAAGATTCTCTACCATTTCATAAGAAAAATAACAAAATTTTTTTTTTTAAATTCTTGGACCCTGGTGCACACTTTGAAATTTGGCCTCTGGACCCTGAAAGGGTTAAAATATAAAAACATAAGCGATTATATATTACAGGAATGCACAAGAGTATAGTGATACTAACACTCATATGGGTGTGAAGCACGGGTTGTAAAAATGCTGCAGCAAGGAAGCGGCTGGAGACAATGGAGATGTCGTGTCTAAGAGCAATGTGTGGTGTAAATATTATGCAGAGAATTTGTAGTGTGGAAATTAGGAGGTGTGGAGTTACTAAAAGTATTATTCAGAGGGTTGAAGAGGGGTTGTTGAGATGGTTTGGTCATTTAGAGAGGATGGAGCAAAATAGATTGACTTGGAGGGTGTATAAATCTCTAGCGGAGGGGAGGAGAGGTAGGGGTCATCCTAGGAAAGGATGGAGGGTGGGGGTAAAAGAGGTGTTTGTGTCCAAGGGGCTTAGACATGCAGCAGGCACGTGAGAGATTGTTAGATAAGAGTGAATGGAGACGAATGGTTTTTGGGACCTGACGAGTTTTTAGAGTATGAACAGGATAATATTTTGTGAAGCAATTAAGGGAAACCAGTTAGCTAGACTTCAGTCCTGGAGGTGGGAAGTACAAAGCCTGCACTTTACAGGAGGGGTTTGGGATATTGGCTGTTTGGAGTGACATTCGATCTGATGTATTTTGGGCACCTCTGCAAAGACAGTGATTGTGTGTGAATAATGGTGAAATGCTTCTTTCTTTTTTTGGGTCACCCTGCCTAGGTGGGAGATGGTTGACGTGTTAAAAAAAGTATCACAGATTTGCTAGAAGACAAAAAATTCTATATAAATGTATTTTAACCCTTAAACTGTCCAAGCAGATCTATGTACACATGCGTAGTGCTCCAAAAGTAGATATACATTTTTTTTTACATATTTTCAAATATAACAAAAAGAAAGTAGATCAAAGTTTTTTTTACATGTTTTCAAATGTAAAAAAAAAAAAAAGAAGATCTACTTTTTTTTACATACTTTCAAATGTTGAAAAAACATAGATCTACATTTGGACAGTTTAACCCGTAAACGGTCCAAACGTATATATACGTTTTCTCAACATTTGAAAGTGTGTAAAAAAAGTAAATCTTCTTTTTGCTTTTTTACATTTGAAAATGTGTAAAAAACTTTGATCTACTTTTTTTTTTGTTATATTTGAAAATATGTAAAAAAAACGTAGATCTACTTTTGTAGCACTACACATGTGAACGTAGATCTGCTTGGACCGTTTACGGGTTAAGGGTTAAATATATGGAACACCAAATATGAGAAAATAACAAAATATCTCACGGAAGAATAAAAAGTAAGAAAACAAAGGCATTAAAAAAATCACTCTTCACAAACAACAATTTTTCTTATGGGTGTTAAGATATTTCCATGAGATGTCTGGTGTTAGCATATATTTATATTTTCCTATTATAGGTTGGCCATCACTAATCTGGCAATCAGTAATCAGGTTCCATCAGTAATCCAGCACTAATTTTGGCTAGCATAATTTCAAATTTCTGGGGTCGCAACACCAGCCTACCATTACTATTTGGTGGCGTTATTTGCTGTGTAAGTCATTCTAATTTCTTTTTCTCCATTTACGGTTATAACCTGCTCACTATTGAAGATATGGTACTATGTTCCACAGTCAGCCCTCCTGGCCCTATATCGCTCACTTATTTACCCCTATCTCACCTATGGAATTTGTGCATGGGGCTCAACAAAAATAAACCATCTCAGACCACTAATCACCCAACAAAAGGCTGCAGTCAGAATGACAACAAATTCCCACTACAGATAGCACACTCCACCAATATTCAAAACTCTAAACCTACTCACAATACAAAACATCCATACTTATTACTGCACCTATTACATTCATAGAACACTTAACTCTTATATAAACCCTCCCCTCAAACATCTCCTTACCAACCTCAACAGAACACATGACCATAACACAAGGCACAGATCACTCTTTGATGTTCCTCGTGTCCATCTCACGCTATGCAAAAACTCAATGCACATAAAAGGCCCTAAAATCTGGAATTCATTACCTGTGAATATAAAAGAAGCACTGTCTGTTTATAAATTCAAGTCTCTTCTCAAAAATCACTTACTCACCCACAACTAAATAAATACTGAATAATTGTATCTCATAAATTGTATCTCATATATGTATCTCATTATTGTATCTCATAAATGTCAACCTGTGACCCAATCAAGCTTTGTTACTATTTAACTTCATTACCTAACAGAATACTCCATTCTACTGATTGCACAGCAACACAGTAAATGACCATATGACCTGTCTTTGTAATACTCATTTGTACTAAATTGTTATCTGTTTTACAATCATTTTTGTACCACTGAAAATATCATTGCTTAGTTAATCTTAAGTTAATTTTAAGCCTGCCCATAATGCTCTGCATACAAGGGGCTTTGGCATGCTGCACTTTAAAAATTGTATTCCTTGTACTTCTCTGTATCATGTTCAAATTAATAAATAAATAAATAAATAAATAGCTATGGGTCCAATGAATAAAAGAAATGCTTCTTGTTGTGTAAAGCACATACACTGTACATTGTCCATACAAGATAAGGTGGCTTTGAAGCCACTGTTGGTCACTATGAGCTCAGCTCACTCAGATAAGCTGTGACCAGTAAATTTGGGCCTACATATGAGAGAATAGGTCTGTGTGGTAAGTGTGCACCACATACAAAAAGTCCTACAGCACGCAGTGCATAAATGACAAAAATAGGCGACTGTGTTTTTGGTGCAGCAAGTTTGCAGTGTATTTTCATATGGCTTGTATGATTGTATTCTCATTTTTTTTGGTCTCATTTGATAGAATGGAAAACATAGCCTCTCCTCACTTAACAATGTACTCATTTACCGACAACTCGGACTTACGACGGCCTCTCTGACCAGTATGTATACCTAAATAATGTATTTTAAAGCTGATTTTCTCTATTCTGTTTATTACAATATACAGTACACTATTGTGTAAACATTTAAAAATATAACAGAAATGTTATAGATGCTGTAAAGGTGCCATTAAAACAATATCAAAGATGGTTGACATAAACCCACTACCATTATAGTATGTTCCTCACTTTGCAACAAAATCACTTACCGACGAGGTCGTAGGAACGGAACTCTGTTGTCATGTGAGAAGAGGCTGTATTACTGAAAGATATAATTTTGATTGGTTTCACGCCGAAAAGTACCATAAAAATGAGCTTAAAGCAGCAGAAAGTTCAATTTTTGTTGATGTTCAAGAGTAAACAAATGACATCACCATCAAGTATATGTCCAACTGGCTGGTCTAATACACAGTCATGAATGGGTTGACGTTATTTATATAATTATTGCAATAAAGCAGTATTCTGCATAACAGTAAATCTTCTATTTTTTGTGTGAATAAAAATTCAAAATATAAGAGAGGCTAGAGATGTGACTAATAAATGTCTGCACTGTTTATTCTGGACCCTATTTTCAAACTGGCATCTCTTGAAATTTGTGTGAAATTGGCCAAATTACCAATTTCTGACCAGTTTATTAGTTGAAATAGGTAAATGGGCGGTTTCTTGTACTCAACTGACAAACAGAAGGAATACTAGCAAAATAGCTATGAGTTTGGTTGATTAGAACAATGGAATGGGCAAAAATAGGGCATAAAGTGGTGGAAATCGCCAATGCATAAATATCACCGTCGGGTTAGGTGTATTCTAACTTAAACACTCTGTAATCTAGTACCCACAGGTCCCGATGATGCCAGATTAGTGATGGCCAACCTGTATCACATCAGTTGTGACTCTAAGAAGAAAACACATTCACCATTCAGTAGTTGTTTGTAAGATACACTCTATGTATTAGAAAAACTTAATCTGAAAAGGATCTGTCCACTATTTTTTATTCAGCACTGCTGAGAGCATGAGGTGGGATCAGAGGTCAAGTGTAGTGAGCTTGATATAACTCTACTTAGAGAAAGCTCAGAAAAATACCCCTCAAAATTTTTTTTCTAAAATTAATGGACTGTTAGCTTCGTGCCAATAACAATTCCAAGATTTATTTTGTATTGACAAGTCGGAATACAGAAAGCTGTGTTACCTTATTAAGAACATGAGAAACAGAAAAGAAGAAGAAGAAACAGAAGTACATGGAGAATAATAATGAAAAAAAAAAAAACAGAAGCAGTAGCATTTACAAAGGATTAAGAAGAAATGGAGAACAAAGCAAGAACTCATCACAGAAAACTGCCAAAAATTTTAAAATGTTAAAACTTACACCAAATGCTAAGCAGCAGCATTCCATTAAAAATAGTGATAAATGTTTTGGTTTAGGAAAAAAGATAAGAATTGGGTATGAGTAAAGACCCTTCTTTTATATGTCATAATAAGAATTGGGTATGAGTAAAGACCCTTGTTTTATATGTCATAAACATTTACAATTTTCAAGTAATATAGGATTTAAAGTACAATTTTATATGCAAGTATCTATCTTTGCTTTGTCATTGGTATTTATATCTGAATCTCTTGCAGGAATACATCTGCTTAAGTATAAATGCTTATACTACAATGATATGAACAAGCATGCAAGCATAAAGGCCTGTGTTTGGCAGTGCTTATATGCAACCAGTCATCTGTTCATGTCTGCATGCACTATATATGTAACTTGGGGCTCAAATATATGGTATGCACTATATTAAAAAAAAAATTCAAGCCATTATCAACTCAAACAAATGCATTTTCTAAAGTGGCTAGTACATCTACTGTTATCAGAGATTGTCACCCACCTGTTTGCAGAGTTCATCCCATCTTTCATCATGCCAGCAAACCTTCTCTCTCCAGTTCTGGTGAAGTCTCCCTTTGGTAAAAATAGTTCTCATATGAATCCAGAATATCACCAAAAGGAAAAGATAACATCAGCTATGCATGACTATATTAAAAAACATATAATTATCTTAATATAATCCACTGAGGCACATGCACTACAAAAATATTAACAAATTAGAACAAGTTCATGACTGAAGCCAACAAGTGTTAGGCTTTTCATCCAGCTTTGTGAGGTCTGGCATCATTGCCAGTACATGCTCTTCTTAAACACTGCAAACTCTGTACACTTTTTTTTTTTCAACACGTCGGCCGTCTCCGACTGAGGCAGGATGACCCAAAATGAAACACTTTCACCATCATTCACACAATATCCCTCTCTTTGCAGAGGCACCCAGATATGACAGTTTAGATGTCACTCCAAACAGCCAATATCCCAAACCCCCCTCCATTAAAGTGCAGGCATTGTACTTCCCACCTCCAGGACTCAAGTACAGCTAACTGGTTTCCCTGAATCCTTTCACAAAATATTACCCTGCTCACACTCTAATAGCTTGTCAGGTACCAAAAACCATTCATCCCCACTCATTCCTATCTAATACGCTTACACGTGCCTGCTGCATATCCAGGCCCCGTGCATACAAAACCTCTGAAACTCTGATATGAGAATGAACTACAATAGGGCCTAATAACTGTGTACTAAGATGTAAAAAAATCCTTTCTAAGACCCAAGAAAAAAAACTAAAAGAAACATCACTGCCTTCAATGGATAGATGATGCTGACTAATCTTTACCCCACATTAAAAATACTACAACTGGTAATATAAAAATATAAAAAATACAGTGGACCCCCGGCTTACGATATTATTTCATACCAGAAGTATGTTCAGGTGCCATTACTGAACGAATTTGTTCCCATAAGGAATATTGTGAATTAGATTAGTCCATTTCAGACCCCCAAACATACACGTACAAACGCACTTACATAAATACACTTACATAATTGGTCGCATTGGGAGCTGATCATAAAGCGGGGGTCCACTGTATACAAATGATGCAACAATCACTTTCCCATGAATTATGAAATAATATCTAAACAGAAGAGACTTAATTGTTTTGCATTCTGAGAAACTTGAGCTTTTTTTTTTTAACATGCTGCCTGCCTCCCACCAAGGCAGGGTGACCTGAAAAAGAAATGCTTTCACCATCATCTACACTAGCACTGTATTGCCAGAGATGTGCATTGCATTGTAATCCAAAAATCTACTGAATAAAAATTAATCAAGTTCACCTTGAGGGCTGAGGTTCCTGCATACTGTTTGCTAATAGTATCTCCATTATTAGCCCACATAGTCTGAAGAGTGGAGCGGCAAGCAGGTGGCAGTGGATGCTCAGGAGGGATCATACCCAGTTTGACGAACTGTCCTTCTAATACTGATTTGGCAATGGCAGTCTGAAAAATTAAATGGAATTCAATACATATACTAATGTGAAGTTTAGTAAATGTGACATATATAAAAGAACAGTTCAAGATAAGACTCTTGCTGAGAAATATAAGAGAATGAATAGTGGTAACTCAAAGACACTTTAAGCAAGCAAAAGCTTTATTCTACATTTCACCCACAATGGAGCATTTATCAAATCAATATCCAATTCCACATAATACATTTCTAAACACATTTTGTAAATATTACCAACTGCATACACCACACGTATATCCCACACACAGAATTATGGATAAAAATGAAACATTGCACAACAGCAAACTTGCATAAATGAACCCATAAAGAGAGAAACATGTATGTATTATAATAATAATAATACTAATCACATGACATGGAGAGCGTTTAAATCTGTAGGGAAAGGAAGGCGGGGTAGGGGTCGTCCTCGAAAAGGTTGGAAGGAAGGGGTAAGGGAGGTTTTGTGGGCAAGGGGTTTGGACTTCCAGCAGGTGTGCGTGAGCGTGTTTGATAGAAGTGAATGGAGACAAATGGTATTTGGGACCTGACGATCTGTTGGAGTGTGAGCAGGGTAACATTTAGTGAAGGGATTCAGGGCAACTGGTTATTTTTATATAGCTGGACTTAAGTCCTGGAAATGGGAAGTACAATGCCTGCACTCTAAAGGAGGGGTTTGGGATATTGGCAGTTTGGAGGGATATGTTGTGTATCTTTATACGTATATGCTTCTAAGCTGTTGTGTTCTGAGCACCTCTGCAAAAAACAGTGATTATGTGTGAGTGAGGTGAAAGTGTTGAATGATGATGAAAGTATTTTCTTTTTGGGGATTTTCTTTCTTTTTGGGTCACCCTGCTTCGGTGAGAGACGGCCGACTTGTTAAATAAAAAAAAAAATCTAATCACATAGAGATAGAAACTCAGAAAATTCACTTATCTATATATTTTGACCACCCTGCTGGGGTCCTCTTCAGCAAAGGACCCAAGAAAGGGGGTCAAAATATACAGATCAATTAATTTTCTGAGTTTGTCTCCATGTGGGTTATTACTGAGCACTGACAAGTGTTCATTACACTGTCAGCACAGTTGCTGATCCCTGTGTTGTATAGCATATCAGTATCATCCATGAGCTTTAGATAGGAGATCCCTAGGCCTGTGACTGTTTGTGTGACATCACGGGATACAGCTTGAGTGTGAGGTGAGCTAGCTACCTCGGTCTCAGTCGGCGTTTGACATAGGCAGTGACAAGGCAGAGGCTGGGCTCCATCTCCCTTTACCAGAGTCTGACAATATATCGTTACCATCCAACAAGTGTGTCTACCTTCAACCCTCGATATCTCCATTTAAGAACCCCTACGCTGGTGACAGAAAAAAATCTACCTCGGTCTCAGGGCGTTTGACATAGGCAGTGACAAGGCAGAGGCTGGGCTCCATCTCTTTGAGTCTGACAATATATCGTTACCATACAAGTGTGCGATAGGCCACATAAGTTATGTGAAAAAATAAAATAGTGAAAAAAACAACAAACCTTCAAATACGGGTGAGCGGCAGTCGCCGCTGTTGCGATTTTCTGGAGATAAGTTTCTACCGAGCCGGCTGCCATCTTGTGAGTAGGCCTGCTGAGAAGGTTAACGCCAGCCAGCTACCTCAGCCAGTTCCTCCCGCCCAAGCTCCTACCAGCTTCTACACCATTCACTGGTCAGTCTCTTTGTATTAGTGTTTATCTGCTTATTTGCATCACTCCCGAGGGGTTGACCCGAGTTTGCAAAGTAAGCCAGCTACCAGTCTGTGGTGAGGGAGTCCAGTCCAGCCTAGCCTATTCCATCCAGTTTCTTTGCCTGCCAAGCCAGCTTTTCACCCCTGCTGTGCTCATCGTGAGAAGTTCTCAAGCTATTCTGTGTGAAGGGCTAAGATAAGCCAGCTAGCAACTAACCCAGGTGTCTTACCCCAGTACTCAAGCAAACCACGTGAGTAGTCTTCATCGCTTGTGATTCAAGCTCCAAGCAATTCTGAGTGCTCTTTTTCATCCCTGTGGTGTTGTGGTATTTCGTGGGTGTATTTTAAGCCAGCCAGCTTAGAATATCTTCGCGCCAGTGTGGGTGTCCTCAGTGAGGCTTACGCCGTTCATCCCATAGGCCCACGACCACGTGTGTCTCACCACCCCCGGTCTTAGCCCTGTTATGCCCACAAACCCACCCATCCACTCACCACGCGGCCTCAGACGCCTCACTCAGCCATTAACCCACTCACCCAACCTCTACCAGTGTTTTGGCACACTACTAGGGGTTATAGCACCATATTTTAAGGACCACATAGGGGGTCAAGAGCTAGAGTGTGTCTTCGACAGTGGCGCCACAGTTGAAAGCCTCCTGTGTGAGTCTATCGTCGATTTAAGCGCAAATTCTTCGAGTGTGGAGAGAAGTCAGTGATCGTAGTCAGCCACCAGTCTCCTCTACCCTCCACCTCCAACCTTCCACCATCTACCTCATTCTACACCAAGTTGTTACAGCGATAATATTGTTCATAGAGACATTTGCGAGTGTTGAGATATTTCTTTTTTTGTTTCCAGCGATTTTTCTCTTAGTGACATTCAGTGACTCTTGATCAGACTCAGTGTTTATTATATACTGATTGCAATAATTTGATAATCTCCTTAATTCAGTGTTAATTTCCAAGCATTATCTTATATCTGTTGTGTTGTGTTTCTTTTATACACTTGAAGTAAGTACCTAGTGTTTTTCCTTTGTTGTGTGTGCAACATATGAGCAGTATAGAACTTGTGTTTGCACTTCAGAATCACCTTGTGTTCTCAGTATTCCAGTGAATTAATTCAGTCATTTATTTAGTTGTATCCTGCATCACAACTCAGTGTTGTCTGTTGCATTTTTTCTTCCTAGCAGTTGTGTATTATTGTTTTGTTCTGTGTGTTGAACATTCTTGTGTTCATATTCTTTTCATTTAGCCAGTGTCTAATTTGTCTTATTTCCACAGACAATAGTGCCATTGTTTTGTGCAAGCAAGAAATTATTTTTATCAAAGTTTTCACACATCAAGTTGCATTGCAAGAAAATTCTAGTATTGTATTTATGTTGATGTGTTGTGTTCTGCATCACTGTAAGTGTTCAAATTTTTTTTGTTCTGTGTTTTAGCACCTATTATTTTTCGTGTTTCATTGAACAAATTCACTCTTAGTGCAATTTTTTAAGTTCTTCTGTTAGAGTAAATTGTTCTTTTGCTTGTTAAGTGTTAAGTTGTAGTTAAGAGTTAAAGTGTTCTTTCCTTGATATATTTCTTTTCTTGTGTGTGTAATAATTTTTATTATTGCACATTGACTCATTTTGCAATAATTCTTGTGCAAATATTGTGTTGTCTTTAAAATTTTTCTTGCAGAAATTTTATGCAGTGTTGTGCAGTACTTTTTGATTAGCAATTGTTATTTGCAATATTGCTACAGTTATTTCAGTGCAGTTTCATATGCTCTGTTCTGTGCATAATATTTTATTCTTTCTGTGCCATTTTATTTTATTCCAGTGAATTGTGTCCCAGTTTGTTTTAATTTTGCACAAGCTTTAATGAGTCCATTTTAACATTTTTGATTGATTTATCATTTTATTGTGTATTTCCCTATTGCATTGAGAGTAAAGACAACTCACTGTGCCATTCATTCAATTTAAAGTAAAAGTTCCACAAATTAGATTTGAGTAAAGTACAAGTTCTCTTGATTTTCAAAGTGTTGTTCATTCAATTGCATATTTTTCTTGTGTGAGTTTCTTTGCTTACTGTGTGACCTGTCAATTTTTAATTACTTATGAAGAATAGTTAAGCATTTTCTTCCCATTTAAGCTCACTGTGTTGTGTGTTCCTCAGTTACATTTTCTTTAGTTTCTCTAAATTCTTGTTTTACATTTTGCAAATATGTCTCAAGTCTTCTCAAGCGATGCCTCAGCACACGCTGCTAGTACAACCATTAATGCGTCAGCCCAAAACTCGAGTAACTCCTTATAAAACGAAAGATACACTCAGACTTCTAGCCTGCGTAATTTCAGTCGTGATCCATATGATGCTATGCCATTGTTCAATGGTAATCCTGACAACCTAGAAGATTGGTTTACCGCTGTTAGAGCCAGAGCTAATGCTTCAGTAGATGGTCTTCCATCTGAGAGTTGTTTAATTAGTATCGGAAAGGAGAGTCTAGCCCGTTCTCCAGCCGCCTCACATGTATTCAACTTAATTCGTATGAAGGACTTTCAAGATCTAACCAGGTGGCAAGATTATGAACAGTTAATTCGCAATTATCTTGAACCGGTGCGAGAAACCGATCCGTTTGTTGTTCTCAAAGAATTAGTTTGCACAGCTCCGAGGCCAGAAGAGTTATTAGATGAGTTTGCTCTTCGTCTTAATAACCTAATGTCCTCATTCGTTAAAGCAGGTCAAAATTCCAAGTACCTTAAAGATAGTGATAAACCAGTCCTTGATGGGTTTGCCAAATTAGCCGCATTTGGAGTTATCAAACAACTAATGCCACCGACATCTATGTATGTGTACAATTCAAGTCCGCTAGATGCTACTATGGGACCGCTTGCAGCTCTCATCCATGTACGAAATTTGTGTCCCGATGGAACCTTCCCTTATCGTAAGTCTATGCCAACCACTTTGTCTACTCCTGTACCTCCTCTAGTTTGTGCTACTACCAAAACTCCCAACCTTAATCACTCGCGTCCATCGTCCAAAGCTAGTGTTAAGAGCCATCATTCCCGTAGCACCTGTAGTATGTACAGTACCCACAGTCAAAGAACTTGCTACAATTGTGGTTACCGTGGCCATATTGCTATTAATTGTCATGATAGTCACCCTAAGAAGCGTCGTACTGATGATGAGTACCAGTCAGATCTTCCCTACTGTACTTATCATAGAATTCATGGACATGACACATCTGAGTGCAATGCTCTCTACAACCTGCAGTACTCTAGATCTTTCCGTGGCCGTTCCAACCGCAGAGCCAGGAGAGAAAACAGACATCGTGGTTCACAAACTAACCAGAACCAGGCTCATTCTTCCAATTCGGGGGAATCCGAGCGCCCAAGTCTACTCGTCCAGTCGTGACAGTAGGTGATAATGAGTACACCATCCCAGTTCAAAATTCCTATGAAGCCTTAGCCAGCCTTGAGAATGACAACCTCGCTGTTAATGTTGCTTCACACGTCTCTGATGTAGAGGAACTTGGGGATGAAGTAGAAAATGCCTTCTCCGATGACAACCCACCTTTCTGTTTGCATATAACTCCTAACGAAACGATTGGTCCTTTAGTACAAGCTTCTGTCCATAATGTGCCCGTTCATGTGTTCATGGACTCTGGTGTGCAAGTTAATATCATCAGGTCTAGCTTGTTTAAAGAGAAGCAGTTACGCCGTGTCCTCCTCGTTGAACCAACTACTGTAACCTCCCTTAGTGGAGTAGCTGGTTCCCTTCTGCGAGTCCGAGGTCAGACTTCGCTCACCTTTACTATCCAAGGAAGAGACTTTACTGCTGCTTTTCTTGTTGTCGACCAGATTACTTTCCCCCCTGGTGACCTTCTACTGGGATTTGCTTCCATGCGAGACTTACACATTGTGCTCGACCCGTACCGATGGCATGCCCAAATTGACGACTTGATCGTTCCATTCAGGGGTTACCAGCTTGGATCAGAAATCTGCCATACTGCTGCAGAGTATGATGTACGGATTAAGTCCTTACAAGCCAATGCATTCTCCAGTAGCGTACCCAAGCGGTCAGGCACTGGTAACTCTGCCACTCCCATCTGTGTTCCACCTACACCTTCAGATATGCAAGATAGTGTATTGCCTCAAGTGTCCGAGGACGCTCAGACTGCTTTGAGTGCTCTGCCTATCCCTGCAATGTCTGCTAGTCCAAGTAGTAGTTTCTCCACAGGGGACGCCTTGTCAGAAAACAATTATTTGAAACTAGTAATGCCATCTCTTGTTGATGTCACATGCAGTCTGCAGAAAGACGTCTCTGTTGTGACTAGTGTGCTCACTTGAGTGTTGTTGTTGTCCCTTGTGTTTCAGATTGTGATCCCATCCTAGTTGACAGTAATCAGTGCATTGTAAGAAGTTATTTCTCGAGTAACTTTCACGTGTTGCTAACGTTTGTAAGTGTAGTTTCTTTATAGCTGATACCTCGTGTCACTGTGTGCGACTCAGATTGGATATCAGCATTGTTGAAAGTGTTCATTTATTTTCTCCTGTGCTTGCAGTTTGAGATAATAGATTCGTTCTCCCTTGCTCATATTGCGTGTTATAGCGTTAATTTTTTAAACCGGGGAGAGTCATCCACTCCACCAAGTTTGTGCATTCCTCCAGTAAGAAAGAACCGATCCCTTGTGTTCTGGTGATTCGATTCCTGCTCCAGGAAGATCTTATTCTTACTGTGAAGCCACCAGCACCCATCAGTGACTTTGTAATGAGCCAAGAATTACTGTATCGAACAGTCGAGTTGAGCACTCCTAGCAGAAGTTAGTAATTCCACAGTCACTAGTGAATGTAGCTGTATCTTTTGTAGATACTCGTTCAGATCGTCCATGTAGCTGTATCTTTTGTAGATACTCGTTCAGATCTCCCTTAGTCAAGGCATGTTTTAGCCATTGCAGAGGAATTCGATCCTCCCAGAGATGATAACCATTCTGCATATGTAAACCTCACCCTCGCAGAATTGGGTTTAAATGTACATAGTCTGTATAACTAGATGTCCGAGATGAAGTAAATTGTCAACTGTTTGTATTAATTGATTAGTTTTTCAGAATTTTTTTTTTTCGTATTCATGTTCCCTCCGTGTTCTGAGAATTTGACAGTAATAGTCTGAGTGCACCAGATACCTTTGCTGTTAATTTCACCTTGTATATATATATTTATTCTTCCTCAGAATCCGTAGAGTGCATGAATACAGATCGATCGATCAATTCCATCCATATCGTACAATGATTTGTTCTTATAGTTTGTAATGCATTGCGTTAAAAATCATTACGTTAAAAGTGATTACGTTAACACCCATTACGTAAAATTCATTTTGTTAACATCCAGTATGATACCATCCATTAGTTCTAAGTTATATATGAATTTGTTATTGTATAGAATCAGCCCAGAACCACCTGCCTGTTCAGCCTATAGATAGTAGTGTATGTCGAGACGACATACGTAACATGACCGAGCTGTCAGCACAGTTGCTGATCCCTGTGTTGTATAGCATATCAGTATCATCCATGAGCTTTAGATAGGAGATCCCTAGGCCTGTGACTGTTTGTGTGACGTCACGGGATACAGCTTGAGTGTGAGGCGAGCTAGCTACCTCGGTCTCAGTCGGCGTTTGACATAGGCAGTGACAAGGCAGAGGCTGGGCTCCATCTTCCTTTACCAGAGTCTGACAATATATCGTTACCATCCAACTAGTGTGTCTACCTTCAACCCTCAATATCTCCATTTAAGAACCCCTATGATAACACTTTTAGTAATTTATTAACTCTTTTCTTCAGTTTAAGAAAACTCAACTACTGTATGGTCATCAAAGTTTGTAGGCTTCTCTATTTGTGGATTTTTATTATCAAGCGTTTTTTACTGATTAGCAGCCAGCAAATAATTTCAGCTATCTAATATTTTACTGGCTTTACAGTTTTCCCACCTAAATCTTTATTTTCCTCATTATTTCTTATGAATAACAATATTAAGGAGATTAACATGATATATCACAAAAATATGGTCTCGAAACACAAAATAAACCCAAATATAAAACAAAATTTGTGTGAAGATTTAATTTCGTATTGTACGTGGTTTCTAGAATGTAACTCTCATCCCCCATGAATGTGTAGGACACCTATATATACCAAAAGTTTTAAAACCAAAACAGGAAACAACCATACTAGGAGCAAAATTGAGAAAAACTAAATATAAACATCAAATAACTCTCAATGTATACCCAGCATTAAGACTAAGATAACTAATAATTCAAGTTACAGGTCTTGAAGAAGCAACCAGAAAAGGATTTTTTTTTTTTTTTTAATGAACCAGCCATATCCCACTGAGGCACGCAGACCTAAATTTAGTGATTTAGTATTTCAGCATTTTAGTCAACTCTTACGACACATGTGGTTTACGGAGGAAGAATTCTGTTCCACTTCCTCATGGAGAGAAAAAGAAATATTAATAAAAAAAAATTAAAAATTCAACCAAAGTTGTTTATCACTTTACCTGAACAACATTAGTGCGATCAAGACAGTCGATGCAGTTGATTCTGAAGACTCCATTCTGCCGACAGATAGTGCCTTCCTTATCAACCCAACAGTAAAGCATTTTCCCTATTAGGTCCTCTATGCCTTCAAGTAGTAATGAAACATTTTCGTATCTCATTCCACGGCTGAAAAGTTACAGTGTATTGGTAAACAAAATTAGTTTCCACCATATAAAAACTAAATTCTGCTAATTATTTTTCAAGAACAAGGAGCAGGAACTATTGACTAGCAAGTATAGTGGAACCTCAGTTTTTTAATTTAATTTGCTCCAGATGTTGATTCGACAACCAAAATCGACAACCAAAAAAATTTTCCCATAAAGAATAATGCAAATAGAATTAATCCATTCCAGACCCCAAATGACAATATAATAATATATTAATAATTTATTAACCACTACGTAAAACAATGTATAAAATTATACAGTACAGGGAAACTGAAACTGAATACTAAATGAAAATTTAACTGAAATACTGTACAGTAAATTAAAATTTAACTGCCCCTTACCTGTCAGAAGGTGGAGGAGAGGAGGGAGGTTGTTACTGCTTGAAAGGAGAGTCACCTTCTATTACTATGTCAGGCAATTGTCCTTCTGTTGTTGTTTCTTTTCTTTGTCTCTTTTCACCACTAACACCTTGTTCTGGCTCAATGGTTCTTGGTCTCACTAAAAACATGTCCAGTGAGATTTGTTTCAGGTTCTGTTTTGGCTGTCTAAATTTAGACATTACACTGTTACTGTACATGTTAGAGAGATGGATGGCCACTTCTTTCTCTGGAGGGCATTTTTCAGCAAACTCCTGCATTTCATGCCATTCAGCACATATTTCCTTGACAAGTGCAATGGGCACATAATCCCTTCTCCTCCCTTCCTCTCAACCCACTGTCCAGCAGTGAGCATTCTGTGAGCATGTAACCTGAGCTGCTTTGTCCCATTCCATACATGCAAAACTTGCCCTGTTCTGTACATGGGAAAACTTGTCTGTCAACAACCAAGAGAATGTATGAAAACCAGGACTTTTTTTCTCGAGCACCTCATTCAAAAACAGATTTGTCTGACAAGTAATGCAGTCAACAACTGCAGTTCAACTGTATTGTGTTAAAAAACAGTTCAAAGCAGTTTTTATTTTCAAATAAAGCTTTACTCTTCAAAGAAAGCATTAAGTTAAAATAGAAATGCATTTATAAGACAGATGCTCTTGTCTATCCTATGTTTAACATCATGTCTTCCCATTCAAAATGGTTACCAACAAAATATATATTGCAGTGTAGTGAATAGCCAGTAGCTAAAAAATATAGGAGTGTTAAACCCATGAAGCAGAGCGAGCCTTTTTATTAATCAAGGTTCTGCTCTAAACAGGACTTTATCAAGTATGTAGTCTAAGCTGTCATACCTGAGTGCCTCTGCAAAGACAGTGATTATGGGTTTTTCTTTCTTTTTTGGGTCACTCTGCCTCCGTGGGAAACAGCCGACATGTTGAAAATTAAAAAAACACTTGATAAATTCCTTGGTAAAGGGATTTATCTAGTGTATAGACTTGAAAAAGCACTATATTGTGCAAACCATTAACTAATAAATAAGCTCACCTTGCCATGTGTTTCAAATCCTATTGTACTGCAGTGGCAACAAATGAATAAAGTGTTTCATGCACACACGGTGAAAACCTTTTAATTTTGGCCTTAACCATTAATTTTTAAATAACTAATGAAAATGACCATGATATAGCATGATCCCTCCTGAATACTTTTAGCAAATTTTGTTTACTGGAGTATAACTGGAGAGGGTTTCAGGGGTCAACGCTCCCCATGGCCTGGTCTGAGACCAGGCCTCGTGGTGGATCAGGGTCTAATCAACCAGGTTGTTACTGCTGGCAGCACGTAAACCGACGTACAAATGACAGCCCGGCTGATCAGGTACTGACTTTAGGTGCCTGTCCAGCACTTTCTTGAAGATAACCAGGTCTTTTAAATTAAAACAAGAAACATGATGTGCTTTACTACCTTTACGACAAACAGGCAAACATCTACTTAAAATAAAAAAAAAAAATTCAATATACAATATACAGCACTGTTATATTACACAGTAGTTATGTTCCTGAAAATGCCAAGTTAGGTAAATCCGTGTTAGATAAACTGAAGAACTTGTGGGAAAAATAGGGTTACACTCCTGGAAGCCCCAAAAAAGCCAAATAACTTTTTTTGAGACCAACAGATCTTACAAAAACAAAAGTGAATATGTAATTGAAGTTCACTGTCGTGATGTATTATGATGTTTTTGCTGCATAAGACTACAAATGCAACAGAAATAATAGAATTTCTTACCTTAAATTGTAGGTGCTAGTGTTTGTCGATGATTGTGAAGAGAGTGGAGAGTTACGCTGTGGTCCTTACTGGGCTGAGGTGGATGGTAGAGGTTCTGGTACTGAAGTCAGTGGTTGTACTAGAGTGTGCATAAATTCTGTAATGGATTCTGTTTTACCCTGTAATACATTATACAGCTGATGGTAAGGCATCAGCTGCTCTAGACACCATTTCAAAGCACTGCTTCTAGATCTGTCAGGGTCTCTTCAGTGAAAAACTCTAACTTAAAGTCAGTAAAGTCAGTCAGTCAAGTAAGTCGGTTATTCATCAAACACACTCATATATTTACCTCATTCTTTTTAATTTTACAAACTGACGCTTCATTAAAGCCACAGGCTATCTCTTGTCTAATATCTCTATTTTCTTCATAACTCTAAGACTTAAACTCTTATACCTTTTCTTACCACCTTCAGCAACACTGTTATGCCTATTGGGTGCCATGATTGCTTGGCAGATACAAGATATGGCAATTAAAAGATCAAAACACAATTCACAAACACAGCTATCTCCTAAGAATGAAACTGGAAAAGTATTTACGAAGGCAGGAATGGGGAAGGTGGGAGGGTTGGGGGTGACAGGGATGGTGGTAGATCTCCCTTGCTGACACGACAATCTCACCCACAAGGTGGCAGCTTGAGCTGGGGAAATTTTTTCCACACCCGCAAACGGAATCATGTTAAGTTAATTTTACTAGTGCTGTATAAAATTATGCCGCAATTTTTTAATAGTGCAATAACCAAAATGTGGCAAATAAGTCTGTGTAATATAATGGTCTACTGTGTATAGTAGTCCATACATGACTTTTGGGTCCAACCTGGACCATTAACTAATCACATGTTAACGCACAAAGGTGTGTTAGTGTAAGGCTAGCTAATGGTCCAAGTCAGACTCAAACGTTGTCATAAGTTTCATTCTCCAATGTGTGGGATATTTGTGTACTGTTCCAGTCACAGGATTGTGCCTTTTTGTTCTATATAGTAGTCATCATAAATATGCACCTGCATAAAAAGATCACACAGAAAATGAGAATGCTCACCATGAACTATTGTTTTAAAAATAGAATACCAAAATATTCATTAATTTGTCACCTCAACTAGTATTACCTGGGCTTTTACTTCCTCTTGATGCACTACTTAAGTCTCCTAGGCACTGATAAGGTTAAATTATGGAGGACAGAAAAGTCTATACTCTCTCACACGTGTTTAACAGCACTCAAAGATTTTGAGGTTAGAAGACACATTTACGCCAAGAAGCTTAAATTTAACGTTCTCTGTCAGATTAAGTCCAGCAAGTTTCCAGCCAGTTATTAAAGTGTAGGAAATCACAATAATGTAGCCAATCCTTTTTGTCACCAGCAGTATGGCAAGGGTCACAGTCTTCTATACAAAAGTTGTACTGGTACTTCTTGATACTGTCAGGCAGATAATCTGCTAAAAGCATACTTATCCGCATGCATATTTATGATGCTTACCGTACACCTGAAAGCCCATACATACATACATACATACATACATACATACATACATATATATATATATATATATATATATATATATATATATATATATATATAAAAATATATATATATATATATACGTATATATATATATATATATATATATATATATATATATATATATATATATACGTATATATATATCTGTTGGAGTGTGAGCAGGGTAATATTTAGTGAAGGGATTCAGGGAAACCGGTTATTTTCATATAGTCGGACTTGAGTCCTGGAAATGGGAAGTACAATGCCTGCACTTTAAAGGAGGGGTTTGGGATATTGGCAGTTTGGAGGGATATGTTGTGTATCTTTATATGTGTATGCTTCTAGACTGTTGTATTCTGAGCACCTCTGCAAAAACAGTGATAATGTGCGAGTGTGGTGAAAGTGTTGAATGATGATGAAAGTATTTTCTTTTTGGGGATTTTCTTTCTTTTTTGGGTCACCCTGCCTCGGTGGGAGACAGCCGACTTGTTTAAAAAAAAAAAAAAAAAAAAAAAAAATATATATATATATACATATATATATATATATATATATATATATATATATATATATACAGTGGACCCCCGCATAGCGAACTTAATCCGTGCAAGAGGGCTGGTCGTTATGCGAAATGTTCGCTATGCGAATTAATTTTCCCCATAAGAAATAATGGAAATAAAATTAATCCGTGCAAGACACCCAAAAGTATGAAAAAAAAATTTTTTTACCACAAAAAAATGTTAATTTTAGTACACACAAACTGAAAAAGGCATGCACAATTACATGACACTTACTTTTATTGAAGATCTGGTGATGATTGATGGGATGGGAGGAGGGGAGAGAGAGTGTTAGTGTTTAGAAGGGGAATCCCCTTCCATTAACACTTGAGGAGGCAAGTCCTTTTCCGGGGTTACTTCCCTTCTTCTTTTAATGCCACTAGGACCAGCTTCAGAGTCACTGGACTTCTTTCTGTCCATAGAGCTCTGTACCTCCCGTTCCTTTACGATTTGTCTAAAATGGGCCATAACATTGTCATTGAAATAGTCACCAGCACGCCTTGCAACAGCTGTGTCAGGGTGATTTTCATCCATAAAGGTTTGCAGTTCAACCCACTGTGCACACATTTCCTTAATTTTTGAAGTAGGCACAATGGATTCCACAACTGGCATAGGCTTCTCAGGGTTAGCCCCAAACCCTTCAAAATCTTTCTTAATTTCCATACTAATTCTCACCCTTTTTACCACAGGGTTGGCACTAGAAGCTTTCTTGGGGCCCATGGTCACTTATTTTCAACAAACAGAACCGAAAACACTGTAATAATACGAAATATTCCGAGTGTATGCTTGAATGTTACCGCGGAGGCTAGCTGGTAAACAATGGGACAGGCGGCACATGTGAGGCTGGCTGAGGCCGCACATTGGACGCGTCTCGGACGAAGTTCGCTGAGCGGGTTTTTGTCTACTATGCGGGGCAAAATTTTAGCGATCAAAGCGTTCGCTATGCGGAATGTTCGCTATGCAAGGCGTTCGCTATGCGGGGGTCCACTGTATATATATATATATAATATGTATATATATATATATGTATATATATATATAAGTATATATATATATGTATATATATATAGATATATATATATATATACATATATATATATATTTTTTTTTTTTTTTTTTTTTTCAACAAGTCGGCCGTCTCCCACCGAGGCAGGGTGACCCAAAACAGAAAGAAAATCCCCAAAAAGAAAATACTTTCATCATCATTCAAAACTTTCACCACACTCGCACATTATCACTGTTTTTGCAGAGGTGCTCAGAATACAACAGTCTAGAAGCATACACATATAAAGATACACAACATATCCCTCCAAACTGCCAATATCCCAAACCCCTCCTTTAAAGTGCAGGCATTGTACTTCCCATTTCCAGGACTCAAGTCCGACTATATGAAAATAACCGGTTTCCCTGAATCCCTTCACTAAATATTACCCTGCTCACACTCCAACAGATCGTCAGGTCCCAAGTACCATTCGTCTCCATTCACTCCTATCTAACACGCTCACGCACGCTTGCTGGAAGTCCAAGCCCCTCGCCCACAAAACCTCCTTTACCCCCTCTCTCCAACCCTTTCGAGGACGACCCCTACCCCGCCTTCCTTCCCCTATAGAATTATATGCTTTCCATGTCATTCTACTTTGATCCATTCTCTCTAAATGACCAAACCACCTCAACAACCCCTCTTCTGCCCTCTGACTAATACTTTTATTAACTCCACACCTTCTCCTAATTTCCACACTCCGAATTTTCTGCATAATATTTACACCACACATTGCCCTTAAACAGGACATCTCCGCTGCCTCCAACCGTCTCCTCGCTGCTGCATTTACCACCCAAGCTTCACACCCATATAACAGTGTTGGTACTACTATACTTTCATACATTCCCTTCTTTGCCTCCATAGATAACGTTTTTTGACTCCACATATACCTCAACGCACCACTCACCTTTTTTTCCTCATCAATTCTATGATTAACCTCATCCTTCATAAATCCATCCGCCGACACGTCAACTCCCAAGTATCTGAAAACATTCACTTCTTCCATACTCCTCCTCCCCAATTTGATATCCAATTTTTCTTTATCTAAATCATTTGACACCCTCATCACCTTACTCTTTTCTATGTTCACTTTCAACTTTCTACCTTTACACACATTCTCAAACTCATCCACTAACCTTTGCAATTTTTCTTTAGAATCTTCCATAAGCACAGTATCATCAGCAAAAAGTAACTGTGTCAATTCCCATTTTGAATTTGATTCCCCATAATTTAATCCTACCCCTCTCCCGAACACCCTAGCATTTACTTCTTTTACAACCCCATCTATAAATATATTAAACAACCATGGTGACATTACACATCCCTGTCTAAGACCTACTTTTACCGGGAAGTATTCTCCCTCTCTTCTACACACCCTAACCTGAGCCTCACTATCCTCATAAAAGCTCTTTACAGCATTTAGTAACTTACCACCTATTCCATAAACTTGCAACATCTGCCACATTGCTCCTCTATCCACTCTATCATATGCCTTTTCTAAATCCATAAATGCAATAAAAACTTCCCTACCTTTATCTAAATACTGTTCACATATATGCTTCAATGTAAACACTTGATCTACACATCCCCTACCCACTCTGAAGCCTCCTTGCTCATCCGCAATTCTACATTCTGTCTTACCTCTAATTCTTTCAATTATAACCCTACCGTATACTTTTCCTGGTATACTCAGTAAACTTATTCCTCTATAATTTTCACAATCTCTTTTGTCCCCTTTCCCTTTATATAAAGGGACTATACATGCTCTCCGCCAATCCCTAGGTACCTTCCCCTCTTTCATACATTTATTAAACAAAAGTACCAACCACTCCAACACTATATCCCCCCCTGCTTTTAACATTTCTGTCATGATCCCATCAGTTCCAGCTGCTTTACCCCCTTTCATTCTACGTAATGCCTCACGTACCTCCACCACACTTACATTCTGCTCTTCTTCACTCCTAAAAGATGGTATACCTCCCTGGCCAGTGCATGAAATTACCGCCTCCCTTTCTTCCTCAACATTTAAAAGTTCCTCAAAATATTCTCGCCATCTACCTAATACCTCCCTCTCCCCATCTACTAACTCCTCTACTCTGTTTTTAACGGACAAATCCATACTTTCCCCAGGCTTTCTTAACTTGTTTAACTCACTCCTAAATTTTTTCTTATTTTCATTAAAATTTCTTGACAGTGCCTCTCCCACTCTTTCATCTGCTCTCCTTTTGCACTCTCTCACCACTCTCTTCACCTTTCTTTTACTCTCCATATACTCTGCTCTTCTTGTAACACTTCTGCTTTGTAAAAACCTCTCGTAAGCTACCTTTTTATCTTTTATCACACCCTATACTTCATCATTCCACCAATCACTCCTCTTTCCTCCTGCCCCCACCCTCCTATAACCACAAACTTCTGCCCCACATTCTAATACTGCATTTTTAAAACTATTCCAACCCTCTTCAACCCCCCCACTACTCATCTTTGCACTAGCCCACCTTTCTGCCTATAGTCGCTTATATCTCGCCCGAACTTCCTCCTCCCTTAGTTTATACACTTTCACCTCCCTCTTACTTGTTGTTGCCACCTTCCTCTTTTCCCATCTACCTCTTACTCTAACTGTAGCTACAACTAAATAATGATCTGATATATCAGTTGCCCCTCTATAAACATGTACATCCTGGAGCCTACCCATCAACCTTTTATCCACCAATACATAATCTAACAAACTACTTTCATTACGTGCTACATCATACCTTGTATATTTATTTATCCTCTTTTTCATAAAATATGTATTACTTATTACCAAATTTCTTTCTACACATAGCTCAATTAAAGGCTCCCCATTTACATTTACCCCTGGCACCCCAAATTTACCTACTACTCCCTCCATAACATTTTTACCCACTTTAGCAATGAAATCCCCAACCACCATTACTCTCACACTTGATTCAAAACTCCCCACGTATTCACTCAACATTTCCCAGAATCTCTCTCTCTCTCCTCTACACTTCTCTCTTCTCCAGGTGCATACACGCTTACTATAACCCACTTTTCACATCCAATCTTTATTTTACTCCACATAATCCGTGAATTTATGCATTTGTAGTCCCTCTTTTCCTGCCATAGCTTATCCTTCAACATTATTGCTACTCCTTCTTTAGCTCTAACTCTATTTGAAACCCCTGACCTAATCCCATTTATTCCTCTCCATTGAAACTCTCCCACCCCCTTCAGCTTTGTTTCACTTAAAGCCAGGACATCCAGTTTCTTCTCATTCATAACATCCACAATCATCTCTTTCTTATCATTTGCACAACATCCACGCACATTCAGACTTCCCACTTTGACAATTTTCTTCTTATTCTTTTTAGTAATCTTTACAGGAAAAGGGGTTACTAGCCCATTGTTCCCAGGATCTTAGTTGACTTTTACAACACGCATGGCTTACGGAGGAAAGATTCTTATTCCACTTCACCATGTATATAAAAGGAAAAGTAATAAGACCAAGAACTATTGAGATAAAATCAAAGAAAACTCAGAAGAGTGTGTATAAATAAACGTGTACATGTATGTGTCTAGGTAGTAGGTTGGTAGACAGCAACCGCCCAGGGAGGTACTACCGTCCTGCCAAGTGAGTGTAAAGCTGAAGCCTGTAATTGTTTTACACGATGGTAAGATTGCTGGTGTCTTTTTTTTATGTCTCATACACATGCAAGATTTCAGGTATGTCTTGCTACTTCTACTTACACTTAGGTCACACTACACATACATGTACAAGCATATATATACACACCCCTTTGGGTTTTCTTCTATTTTCTTTCTAGTTCTTGTTCTTGTTTATTTCCTCTTACCTCCATGGGGAAGTGGAACAGAATTCTTCCTCCGTAAGCCATGCGTGTTGTAAGAGGCGACTAAAATGCCGGAAGCAAGGAGCTAGTAACCCCTTCTCCTGTATAAATTACTAAATGTAAAAGGAGAAACTTTCGTTTTTCCTTTTGGGCCACCCCGCCTCGGTGGGATACGGCCGGTGTGTTGAAAGAAAGAAAGACATGTATGTGTAGTGTGACCTAAGTGTAAGTAGAAGTAGCAAGACGTACCTGTAATCTTGCATATTTATGAGACAGACAAAAGACACCAGCAATCCTACCATCATGTAAAACAATTACAGGCTTTCATTTTACACTCACTTGGCAGGACGGTAGTACCTCCCTGGGTGGTTGCTGTCTACCAACCTACTACCTATATATATATATCTACTTCCTGTACTGTACAGCCTCCCTCCACTTAATGACGGAATTCAATTCGTTGCTAAGTGAGGAGCATACTAAAATGGAAGTGGGTTTGTGTCAACCATCTCTGATACTGTTTTAATGTCATCATTGCTCCATTTATAACATTTCTGGTATATTTTTCAATGTTTATACAGTAGTGTACTGTATCCTATAATAAAGAGAAAATCAACTCTAAATATACATTATTTAGGTATGCATACTGGTCAGAGAGCCTGTCCTAAGTCCGAGTCATTGGTAAACAAGTACACTGCTAAGTAAGGAGAGGCTGTACTTCAAAATTCACTTATTTATCGTCTCTCTTAATGATTATTATGCAAAAGCAATACACAGTGAGCTAACAAACGACAAGTATCAGCTTATTTGCATAACCAGTCATTTTACTCTAAAAGCTATTGCATTACTCCCTCCAGAACTTGGCCCAACAAATGATAACAAGCGTACCAGTATTCATGGAAGTCAAAAGTTATAAAAGTGAGGTAGGGAGAGTCCAGTTGGAAGATGTTGTTCAGGAAAGCATCAGCAATCACTTTCTCCTTTCCTGTTTGTTCCACCAAACTAATGCAAGACACATGGCCATACTGTAACACCTCTGACTCCATGTGTTTGGCAAAAGCTACAGCTGTCTCAGCTGGGTCTGCAATGTAAAAATTATATGTAAAATACAATAGTATCAACCTTGTTTCAAGTAATCCCCTAATAAATTTAGAGAATTTTGCAAGCTTAGTTCATACTGTACACTGTGTAATGGTGTGTACGAGTATGCTATTTTCCAGAGTCAACATAAAGTAATGCATGAAAAGTCTTACCCAAACACTTCACTAATGAACAATTTCCTTACTAAACACTCAAATACTATACTGACATTACATACAAATTTCAATGAATAATTTCAACTGTTTTCTAACTATCTCAAACTGCCATAAACTCAAGCATAATCTAAATAAGCTTCCCATTAACCATTTAATTTTTTTAATAAAAAGGATTTTGGTCCTAGCTTAAGTTTGCTTGAAATGCTTTGCACAGTTACAATATGAGCCTTCCAAAATTGCAATGTAACAGACACATAATGTCTAATATAATCTTGTAACATTTAGTATTTTTTAAATTATTTTATAATCATTATTACTGTATATACATAAATCTTGAGCAGTAAAGAGAAATATCAAGATTTATGCATATACAGTAATAATGGTAATAAAATAATATAAAAAATACTACATGTTACAATATTTTATTAGATATTATATGTCTGTTACATTATATTTTTGGAAGGCTTATATTGTAACTTTGCAAAGCATTTCAAGCAAACTTAAGCTAGGACCAAAATCCATTTTATCAATAAAACTAAATGGTTAATGGGAAGCTATTTAGATTATTCATTGCAATTTGCATGAAATATCAGTATAGTATTGTTTATGAAGGATGAGATAAACCATAGAAGTGATGAAGGAAAAAAGGTGAGTGGTGTATTGAGGTATCTGTGGAGACAAAAAACATTATCCATGGAGGCAAAGAAGGGAATGTACAAAAGTATAGTAGTACCAACACTCTTACATGGGTGTGAAGCTTAGGTGGTAAATGCTGCAGTGAGGAGGTGGGTGGAGGCAGTGGAGATGTCCTGTCTAGGGGCAATGTGTGGTGTAAATATTATGCAGAGAATTTGGAGTGTGGAAATTAGGTGTGGAGTTACTAAAATAATAATAATAATGTTTATTTCTTTGTAAAGGTTACAATGTGTAAATACAATTTTGATTGGCTAAGTACAAAGATAGCCACTATCATGCCCAGGCATTTCGGGCAAACTAATCCAAATACATAATAACTAAAAAAAAATAGATAATATAAAAGTACATAGTAATTATTACTTAAAACTAAACATAGAATAGTGGCTAGCTGTTTTACAATCTTATTTGGACTTAATAAATCTTATGTATACTTAGTACAAAATATAATTTACAAGGAATGGTGCAGGTGGTAATATTTTATGGAATGGCAGAATTAAAAGTCAGGTAGTCACATGATAAAACTAGTCAGTAGATGTTTGGTTGATTTGGTTAATATTGTGAGATAAGATGATTTTTTAGCAGAGTCCTAAATTTATAAGTTGTCTGGGGATCCTTGACCTGTTCCGGTAGCGAGTTCCAGATCTTTGGGCCTTTTATGTGCATAGCGTTCTTACATAGTGAGAGTCTTACTCGAGGGATGTTGAAAAGGGCCTTATGCCTTGTATTGTGACTGTACATTCTGTTGTAACTGTCGAGTAGTAGTTTTAGGGGAGGGTTTACAGTGGAGTTTGAAGTTTTGTATATGTAATAGGTACAATAATAAGAGTGCATGTATGTCTTGTATATTTAGCAAGTTGAGTCTTTTGAAAAGTGGTGGGGTGTGCTGTCTAGCATAGGAGCTGGTTATTACTTTAACACAAGCTTTTTGTTGGATTATTAAGGGTCTAAGGTGGCTGGCTGTCGTTGAGCCCCAGGCACAAATACCATAGGTGAGGTAAGGCTATATTAGAGAGTGGTACAGGGTAAGGAGAGTTGTTTGTGGTACATAGTAGCATATCTTGGAAAGGATTCCTACTGATTTGGAAATTTTCTTGGCTATGTGATGGGTATGGGACTGAAATTTAAGATTACAGTCAAGGAGAAGACCTAGAAATTTGCCCTCAATGTGCCTTGATATACGGGAGTCATTTAACAGTATGTTGAGTTGAATATTTGAGGCTCTGTTGCCAAACAGCATGAAGTAAGTTTTGTCTATGCTGAGTGTGAGTTTGTTGGTTATCATCCAAGCATATATCTTTAGCAGTTCATTGTTTACAGTGTTTTCAAGCACAGCTGGGTCTGAATGGGAGTAGACATATGTAGTGTCATCTGCGAATAGAACTGGTGTAAAAAGTTGGGACGCATTGGGGAGATCATTGATGTAGATGAGAAAGAGGAGTGTGTCTAGGACACTACCTTGGGGTACTCCTACAGCTACAGGTTGGAGAGCGGAGTTGACTCCATTTGCATATACATACTGGTGTCTGCCGTTAAGATAGGATTTTAGGTAGTCAAGAGAATGTCCTCTTATGCCATAATGATTCAGTTTGAAGTGCAAGAGATTGTGGTCAACTGTGTCAAACGCTTTTCTTAGGTCAATAAAGAGCCCCAGGGAATATTCATTCTTATCGAGAGCTGTGCATATTAGGTCAAGCATTTGTACAATAGCATCATTCGTGCTTTCTTTTGGTCTAAGAGGACTAAAGAGGGGTTGTTGAGGTAGTCTGGTCATTTAAAGAGAATGGATCAAAACAGAATGACTTGGTGAGCGTATAAATCTGTAGGGGAAGGAAGGAGGGGTAGGGGTTGTCCTCGAAAAGGTTGGAGGGAGGGGGTAAAGAAGGTTTTGTGGGTGAGGGGCTTGGACTTCCAGCAAGCATGCATGAGCATGTTAGATAGGAGTGAATGGAGACAAATGGTTTTTGGGACCTGACGAGCTGTTGGGGTGTGAGCAGGGTAATATTTTGTGAAGGGATTTAGGGAAACTGGATAGCTGGACTTGAGTCCTGGATATGGGAAGGACAATGCCTGCACTTTAAAGGAGGGGTTTGGAATATTGGCAGTTTGGAGGGACTTCTAAACTGTCGTATCTGAGCATCTCTGCAAAGAGAGTGATTATGTGTGAGTGATGGTGAAAGTGTTGAATGATGATGAAAGTATTTTTCTTTCTTCTTGGGTTTTTCGTTCTTTTTGGGTCACCCTGCATCGGTGGGAAGCAGCCGATGTGCTAAAAAAAAAAATGCATAAATCTGTTATCAATAACCTGAACCAAGAGAAATATTATGGATAACCTCAATGAGGGGCAGCTCAATAAGTATGAAGGTAACAAAATGTAAGCAAACCTAAGAAAGTTAAAAGCACCTAAAATAATGAATTATTCTATTTCATGAACTTGCTCACTGCCAAAGCTAGCCAATACATGCAAGAGTTGTGCCAGGGTATGAAGAAAATCAGAGAAAATTACTCAGGAAATAACTCCAGTTTTATTTAACATTTTAAAATCAAAACCAAGGCTAAATGTGGCACTAGAGAAGCATAAAATAAGAGAGTAAAGCATTTGAGTGAGCTATGAGATGTATTATCAGACATAAAATATAGTTACATAAATAGATGTGTTCTATATATACAGTGGTACCTTGACTTACGAGTGCCCCAACTTACAAGTTTTCCGAGTTACGAGCCATCACTCGGTCGATTTTTTGCTTAGGGTTGTGAGCCAAATTCCAAGTTACGAGCGAGCTTCAGATATTCTACAAAAAAATAAAGTTACTAAGTTTATGACATTTGCAAAATATCTTGCCCTTTACTCTCACACAAATCACAAAATATTTGGAATATTTCCAATATTCCACAAGCCAATTGTAGAACAATCATTTTTTATGATTCCTGACAATATTATTGCACTTACTTCAACAATAAATGGTGGGCTTCATGAAATAAGTCAATAACTTACGTACTTCTGAGATATTCACCGGGAACGCGGGCCAGCCTCGAGCGCAGTTAGCCTCTCAAAAACTCAGTTTTCTCTTACCCAGGACCAAAGAACACGTTATAGGAAGAAGCAGCAATGATTTTACATGCTTCGAATGGTCCTGGACACTCGCCATATTATGGCCTATTTTATTCATTCTAGAGAATATATATTTCTATGTTACTTATAGGGCTTATTAAGCCATATTAGCTCAATTCTGATAGATAAATAAGTAGTAGAGTTGATATTTGCGTTTTTTTCAACGAGTCAGCCGTCTCCCACAGAGGCAGGGTGACCCAAAACGAAAGAAAATCCCCAAAAAGAAAATACTTTCAGCATCATTCAACACAAAAAAAGGCACAATACTGTGACTGGAACGATATACAGTGTGACTTTGCAAATGGTCCAAGTCAGACCGAAACGTCGTAAGCTCCTCTCTTCTATGTGCGGGTTATCTGTGTATCATTCAACACTTTCACCTCACTCATACACAATCACTGTCTTTGCAGAGGTGCTCAGATACGACAGTTTAGAAGTCCTTCTAAACTGTCAATATTCCAGACCCCTCCTTTAAAGTGCAGTCATTGTACTTCCAATTTCAAGGACTCAAGTCCAGCTAAATCTATAATAACCAGTTTCCCTTAATCCCTTAATTAAATATTACCCTGCTCACACTCCAGCAGCTCATCAAGTCCCAAAAGTCATTCGTCTCCATTTACTCCTAACACACACACACACACACGCTTGCTGGAAGTCCAAGCCCCTCACCCACAAAACCTTTACCCCCTCCCTCCAACCTTTTTGTGGATGACCCCTACCCCTCCTTCCTTCCCCTACAGATTTATGCGCTCTCCAAGTCATTCTACTTTGATCCATTCTCTCTAAATGACCAAACCACCTCAACAACCCCTCTTCAGCCCTTTGACTAATACTTTTATTAACTCCACACCTCCTCCTAATTTCCACACTCCAAATTCTCTGCATAATATTTACACCACACATTGCCCTTAGACAGGACATCTCCACTGCCTCCAACCGCCTCCTCGCTACGGCATTTACAATCCAAGCTTCACACCCACATAAGAGTGTTGGTGTGTGTTGTTTGTCCGTCGATTTGACGAGGACCATCTAGTCATCCTGGGGTCGAAGTTGGTGGGTACGCAGATGACTTGTCAGGCCAATCCGCGCACGAAACGTTCTCTGGCAGTGTGGACAGGGAAGGGTGGCAGCATCGAGGGGTCTGATGGCTCTGGTCTTCCTCGCCTGCCTGCGCTGCTCAGCTAGTGAGATTCTGCTTGCCTCGCAGGATGTTGCCCCTTTCTGGACAACTGCTCGCCAGTCATTCCTGTCCTGAGCTATCAGCTCCCACATGGTGTGGTTGATGTTGAAACCTTTCAGAGCAGTCTTAAGGGTGTCCTTATGGCGCTTCTTTTGGCCTCCTTGAGAGCGCTTTCCATGCTGCAGTTCGCCAAACAAGAGTTTCTTTGGCAGCCGGTGGTCTGGCATGCGAGCAACGTGACCTGCCCAGCGAAGCTGTGTCTGCATTAGGATGGTGTAGATGCTAGGCAGGCCAGCTGTAGTCAGCACTTCTGTGTCTGGGATCTTATCTTGCCATTTGATGCCAAGAATTTTTCTGAGCTGTGTGGTGTGAAAGTAGTTCAACTTTCTGGCATGACGTTTGTAGACAGTCCAGGTTTCGCAGCCATAGAGAAGTGTGGTGAGGACTATGGCTCTGTACACCTTGATCTTGGTGCTTGTGGTGATGCCTCTTCGGTTCCATACATTCTTGTGGAGAATGCTGAAGGTGGCACTGGCTTTGGCAAGTCTGGCATTCACCTCATCATCGATGACAACGTTTCTGGAAAGGGTACTGCCGAGGTAGGTGAATTTGTCTACGGCGTTCAGTCGCTGCCCGTTGATGGTGATGTTTGGCTCAACATACGTCTTTCCCGGAGCAGGCTGGTGCATCACTTCAGTCTTCGTTGTACTGATTGTCAGCCCGAAGTTGTTGCAGGCGTCAGAGAACTTGTCAACACTGTGCTGCATGGCGGCTTCTGAAGCAGCGTTGAGGGCGCAGTCATCAGCAAATAGCAGGTCATTGATGGTGTCAGTTGCAGCCTTGGCTTTTGCTTGAAGCCTCCTGAGGTTGAAGACAGACCCATCTGTACGGTACCTGATGCCGATTCCTGCGTCTGTGTCCCTGAATGCGTCTGTAAGCATGGCCGAGAACATCAGGCTGAACAGGGTGGGAGCAAGCACGCAGCCTTGTTTCACTCCATTTGAGACTGGGAATGGTTTAGACGTCTCTCCGTTGTCTTGGACTCTGGCCAGCATTCCATCGTGAAGTTGGCATACGATGGCGATAAAAGTTTTTGGGCAGCCATAGTTAGCCATGATTCTCCAAAGGCCCTCTCTACTAACGGTGTCGAAGGCCTTGGTCAAATCGACGTAGGTGGAGTACAAGTCGGCGTTCTGTTCCTGACATTTCTCCTGTAGCTGTCTAGCAGCAAACACCATGTCAATAGTCCAGCGATCTTTCCGGAAGCCGCACTGGCTTTCAGGTAGGAGTCCATGCTCTAGATGTTCATTGAACCGATTGAGTAGAACTCTAGCCAGGGTTTTGCCTGCGATGGAGAGCAGGGAGATACCACGGTGGTTGTCACATGCCTGGCGGTTTCCTTTTCGTTTGTAGAGATGCATGATGGAAGCATCTTTAAAGTCCTGAGGAACTGTCTCGTACTGCCATACAAGCTGGAAGAGTTGGTGAAGTTTCTCTACCAGTGCCATTCTGCCTTCTTTGTAGACTTCAGCTGAGATGGCATCAGACCCAAGAGCTTTGCCACTGGACAGTTGACGTATTGCTTGCTGAGTCTCCTCCAAAGTGGGGATGGCATTCAGCGTCTCGTTGGTCGGAATCTGAGGTAGACGTTCGATGGCTTCATCGTTGATGGTGGATGGACGGTTCAGCACGCTGTCAAAATGTTCTGCCCATCTCTCTAGAATTTTCTCCTTGTCTGTGAGCAGCGTTGACCCATCTGCGCTGAGGAGTGGTGATGTGCCAGAGGTGGTAGGGCCGTAGATTTCTTTCAGGCCGTCATAGAAGTTCTTCATATCGTTTCTGTCTGCAAAGCCCTGAATCTCATCGGCTTTGTTGCTTAGCCAAGAGTCTTGCATTTCACGCATTTTTTGCTGGGTATTGCTGCATATGTTTCTCAGTGCATCTTGCTTCGCTGTGGACTTTGGGTCGTTGATGTGGGCCATGTAGGCCTTTCGTTTCTCTTCCAGCAGCTGCTGGATTTCTGTGCAGTGTTCGTCGAACCAGTCCTTGTGCTTCCTGGTGACGGGTCCTAGACACTCCATGGCTGTGCTGTACACTGTATCACGGAGTGCGATCCATGCTGCTTCGACGTTTTGAACGTCCAGCACGACGGACTCCAAGCGGGTTTCCAGGATTTCTGCAAAGGACTGCTTGACGTTGTGGGCCTTCAGCTTGCCGACGTTCAGGCGTTTTGGTGGTTTCGCGCCCTGAGGGCATCTCCTGGGCTGGACACGGAGCTTGAGTTTCGAGACGATGAGGCGATGGTCTGTCCAGCATTCCGCGCCACACATGGCCTTCGTGACTCGTACATCCTGCCTGTCCCTCTTCCTGACAATGACATAATCAATGAGATGCCAGTGTTTGGAACGCGGGTGCATCCATGATGTCCTGTTGCGGGTAGGGAGGCTGAAGACGGTGTTGATGATCAGAAGGTCGTGTTTGGCGCAGGTCTGAAGGAGCAGCAGGCCGTTGCTATTGCAGCTGCCCACCCCATGCTTTCCGATCACGCCTTCCCAGGCAGTGCTGTCACGACCGACTCTCGCATTAAAGTCACCAAGGATGATGAGCTTATCTGTGCTGGGGACAGTGGTGATGACAGCGTTCAGGTCTTCATAAAACTTGTCCTTAACCTCGTCTGGGTTGGTCATGGTGGGGTCATAGGCGCTAACAATAGTGGCAAACTTCTGTCTGCAGGACAAGGGGATTCTCATCATCATAAGGCGATCGTTCGCTCCTTTTGGTGGGCCAGCCAGCTTGCCAATGAGGGATGACTTCACTACAAAGCCAACTCCTGCCTCCCGTCTCTCCTTGGCTCCTTGTCTGGACCAAAAGAAGGTATAGCCTGCTCCTCTTTCACAGAGTTCGCCCTCGCCAGCAAGTCTAGTCTCACTTATGGCAGCGATGTCAATGCTGTATCTGGCGAGTTTGTTCGCAATGAGTGCTGTACGTCTCTGAGGTCTGTCTGAGTCGTCCCTGTCGAGAAGCATACGGACATTCCAAGTGGCAAGGTTGAAGGGTGTGATCTTGGTTTTCTTCTTTAATGTCTTGTAGTTTCGACCGCATGTAGAAGGGTGCCCACCAACCGCGGTAAGCTGGCTAGGGTTTCGTGGAGCAGGCAATGTTTGGGACACCTTTTCTAGTCTGTTCCTCATGCCATGGAGGTAAGCAGTGCATTCCTGAAGAGGGCTGCTCAGTCACTAACACGGCTGCCGGACTCCACCGCTGCTCCGGCCGGTAAAGAACGACCCTATGGCCTGAGCCGCCTGTGTGCAGGTCCATGGCTATGACTTCCAGTGTACCCACACCTGTCGCTTCGTCGCTCGCCCGTCGCCACAGGTCTTGGGTGATGAGGTGGGATAAAGGATGACTGATGACATGCGCTGTGACTTTGTTTAAAGTAAGGAAGAGTTGCGCAGCGTCGACCTCACTCTCTCGTCCGGAGCCATCTGAGGCCAGTGGCAAGATAAAGTCGAGACGACTGGAGATGGGATCGGGTGCAGTGGATGACCAGGATGTCCTTAGTGCCTCATCATGCCCTTAGCGCTCCACAACGCCTTGCTGGAACTGCCTTTCTGCCCGTTGAACCAATCTAGTGGTTTCATCCGCGCGGTCCGCCA
This sequence comes from Cherax quadricarinatus, assembly GCF_038502225.1. Lineage (NCBI taxonomy): Eukaryota > Metazoa > Arthropoda > Malacostraca > Decapoda > Parastacidae > Cherax > Cherax quadricarinatus. The sequence goes on along the minus strand of NC_091359.1, from coordinate 16,308,556 downwards.
GAGCCAGTCTTCCCATGCTTAGGTAGGCAAGCCCTAGTTGACTTTACTGGGGGTCAGTGACCCGACAGCTACCCTCACTTGGTTTAGCCAGCCTGTCGAAGCCGTTGCCCGGGGTGTGGCTGCTGTCAAATGCTAACAGCTACTTGGAGCCACAAGTGAGAGCTGGGCGTCAGGTGGGGACCAAAAGCTGTCGAGCTGCCCCGAGAAGGGCAGCTCACCAGCTATACCTTCATACATTCCCTTCTTTGCCTCCATAGATAACGTTTTTTGTCTCCACAGATACCTCAACGCACCACTCACCTTTTTTCCTTCATCAATTCTATGGTTAACCTCATCCTTCATAAATCCATCTGCTGACAAGTCAACTCCCAAATATCTGAAAACATTCACTTCTTCCATACTCCTCCTCCCCAATTTGATATCCAATTTTTCTTTATCTAAATCATTTGATACCCTCATCACCTTACTCTTTTCTATGTTCACTTTCAACTTTCTACCTTTACACACATTCCCAAACTCATCCACTAACCTTTGCAATTTTTCTTTAGAATCTCCCATAAGCACAGTATCATCAGCAGAAAGTAAATGTGTCAATTCCCATTTTGAATTTGATTCCCCAAAATTTAATCCCACCCCTCTCCCGAACACCCTAGCATTTACTTCCTTTACAACCCCATCTATAAATATATTAAACAACCATGGTGACATTACACATCCCTGTCTAAGACCTACTTTTACCGGGAAGTAGTCTCCCTCTCTTCTACACACCCCAACCTGAGCCTCACTATCCTCATAAAAACTCTTTACAGCATTTAATAACTTACCACCTATTCCATATACTTGCAACATCTGCCACATTGCTCCTCTATCCACTCTATCGTATGCCTTTTCTAAATCCATAAATGCAATAAAAACTTCCCTTCCTTTATCTAAATACTTTTCACATATATGCTTCAATGTAAACACTTGATCTACACATCCCTACCCACTCTGAAACCTCCTTGCTCATCCGCAATCCTACATTCTGTCTTACCTCTAATTCTTTCAATTATAACCCTACCGTACACTTTTCCTGGTATACTCAGTAAACTTATTCCTCTATAATTTTTACAATCTCTTTTGTCCCCTTTCCCTTTATATAAAGGGACTATACATGCTCTCTGCCAATCCCTAGGTACCTTCCCCTCTTTCATACATTTATTAAACAAAAGTACGAACTACTCCAACACTATATCCCCCCCTGCTTTTAACATTTCTGTCATGATCCCATCAGTTCCAGCTGCTTTACCCCCTTTCATTCTACGTAATGCCTCATGTACCTCCCCCACACTTACATTCTGCTCTTCTTCACTCCTAAAAGATGGTATACCTCCCTGACCAGTGCATAAAATTACTGCCTCTCTTTCTTCCTTAACATTTAAAAGTTCCTCAAAATATTCTCGCCATCTACCTAATACCTCCATCTCCCCATCTACTAACTCCCCTACTCTGTTTTTAACTGACAAATCCATACTTTCCCTAGGCTTTCTTAACTTGTTTAACTCACTCCAAAATTTTTTCCTATTTTCATTAAAATTTCGCCTCTCCCACTCTATCATCTGCTCTCCTTTTGCACTCTCTCACCACTCTCTTTACCTTTCTTTTACTCTCCATATACTCTGCTCTTCTTGTAACACTTCTGCTTTGTAAAAACCTCTCATAAGCTACCTTTTTCTCTTTTATCACACCCTTTACTTCATCATTCCACCAATCACTCCTCTTTCCTCCTGCCCCCACCCTCCTATAACCACAAACTTCTGCCCCACATTCTAATACTGCATTTTTAAAACTATTCCAACCCTCTTCAACCCCCCAACTACTCATCTTTGCACTAGCCCACCTTTCTGCCAATAGTCGCTTATATCTCACCCGAACTTCCTCCTCCCTTAGTTTATACACTTTCACCTCCCTCTTACTTGTTGCCACCTTCCTCTTTTCCCATCTACCTCTTACCCTAACTGTAGCTACAACTAAATAATGATCCGATATATCAGTTGCCCCTCTATAAACATGTACATCCTGGAGCCTACCCATCAACCTTTTATCCACCAATACATAATCTCTCTTCTACACAGGTTGGTAGACAGGTTGGTAGACAGCAACCACCCAGGGAAGTACTACCGTCCTGCCAGATGACTGTGAAACAAAAACCTGTAACTGTTTTGCATGATGGTAGGATTGCTGGTTTCTTTTTCTGTCTCATAAACACGCTAAGATAACAGGGATATCTTGCTACTCCTACTTACACTTTGGTCACACTTCACAGACACGCACATGCATATATATATATACATACATCTAGGTTTTTCTCCTTTTTCTAAATAGCTCTTGTTCTTTTTTATTTCTTCTATTGTCCATGGGGAAGTGGAAAAGAATCTTTCCTCCGTAAGCCATGCGTGTCGTATGAGGCGACTAAAATGCCGGGAGCAATGGGCTAGTAACCCCTTCTCCTGTATACAATTACTAAAACAGAGAAGAAGAAAAACTTTATAAAACTGGGTTGCTTAAATGTGCGTGGATGTAGTGCGGATGACAAGAAACAGATGATTGCTGATGTTATGAATGAAAAGAAGTTGGATGTCCTGGCCCTAAGCGAAACAAAGCTGAAGGGGGTAGGAGAGTTTCAGTGGGGGGAAATAAATGGGATTAAATCTGGAGTATCTGAGAGAGTTAGAGCAAAGGAAGGGGTAGCAGTAATGTTAAATGATCAGTTATGGAAGGAGAAAAGAGAATATGAATGTGTAAATTCAAGAATTATGTGGATTAAAGTAAAGGTTGGATGCGAGAAGTGGGTCATAATAAGCGTGTATGCACCTGGAGAAGAGAGGAATGCAGAGGAGAGAGAGAGATTTTGGGAGATGTTAAGTGAATGTATAGGAGCCTTTGAACCAAGTGAGAGAGTAATTGTGGTAGGGGACTTGAATGCTAAAGTAGGAGAAACTTTTAGAGAGGGTGTGGTAGGTAAGTTTGGGGTGCCAGGTGTAAATGATAATGGGAGCCCTTTGATTGAACTTTGTATAGAAAGGGGTTTAGTTATAGGTAATACATATTTTAAGAAAAAGAGGATAAATAAGTATACACGATATGATGTAGGGCGAAATGACAGTAGTTTGTTGGATTATGTATTGGTAGATAAAAGACTGTTGAGTAGACTTCAGGATGTACATGTTTATAGAGGGGCCACAGATATATCAGATCACTTTCTAGTTGTAGCTACACTGAGAGTAAAAGGTAGATGGGATACAAGGAGAATAGAAGCATCAGGGAAGAGAGAGGTGAAGGTTTATAAACTAAAAGAGGAGGCAGTTAGGGTAAGATATAAACAGCTATTGGAGGATAGATGGGCTAATGAGAGCATAGGCAATGGGGTCGAAGAGGTATGGGGTAGGTTTAAAAATGTAGTGTTAGAGTGTTCAGCAGAAGTTTGTGGTTACAGGAAAGTGGGTGCAGGAGGGAAGAGGAGCGATTGGTGGAATGATGATGTAAAGAGAGTAGTAAGGGAGAAAAAGTTAGCATATGAGAAGTTTTTACAAAGTAGAAGTGATGCAAGGAGGGAAGAGTATATGGAGAAAAAGAGAGAAGTTAAGAGAGTGGTGAAGCAATGTAAAAAGAGAGCAAATGAGAGAGTGGGTGAGATGTTATCAACAAATTTTGTTGAAAATAAGAAAAAGTTTTGGAGTGAGATTAACAAGTTAAGAAAGCCTAGAGAACAAATGGATTTGTCAGTTAAAAATAGGAGAGGAGAGTTATTAAATGGAGAGTTAGAGGTATTGGGAAGATGGAAGGAATATTTTGAGGAATTGTTAAATGTTGATGAAGATAGGGAAGCTGTGATTTCGTGTATAGGGCAAGGAGGAATAACATCTTGTAGGAGTGAGGAAGAGCCAGTTGTGAGTGTGGGGGAAGTTCGTGAGGCAGTAGGTAAAATGAAAGGGGGTAAGGCAGCCGGGATTGATGGGATAAAGATAGAAATGTTAAAAGCAGGTGGGGATATAGTTTTGGAGTGGTTGGTGCAATTATTTAATAAATGTATGGAAGAGGGTAAGGTACCTAGGGATTGGCAGAGAGCATGCATAGTTCCTTTGTATAAAGGCAAAGGGGATAAAAGAGAGTGCAAAAATTATAGGGGGATAAGTCTGTTGAGTGTACCTGGTAAAGTGTATGGTAGAGTTATAATTGAAAGAATTAAGAGTAAGACGGAGAATAGGATAGCAGATGAACAAGGAGGCTTTAGGAAAGGTAGGGGGTGTGTGGACCAGGTGTTTACAGTGAAACATATAAGTGAACAGTATTTAGATAAGGCTAAAGAGGTCTTTGTGGCATTTATGGATTTGGAAAAGGCGTATGACAGGGTGGATAGGGGGGCAATGTGGCAGATGTTGCAAGTGTATGGTGTAGGAGGTAGGTTACTGAAAGCAGTGAAGAGTTTTTACGAGGATAGTGAGGCTCAAGTTAGAGTATGTAGGAAAGAGGGAAATTTTTTCCCAGTAAAAGTAGGCCTTAGACAAGGATGTGTGATGTCACCGTGGTTGTTTAATATATTTATAGATGGGGTTGTAAGAGAAGTAAATGCGAGGGTCTTGGCAAGAGGCGTGGAGTTAAAAGATAAAGAATCACACACAAAGTGGGAGTTGTCACAGCTGCTCTTTGCTGATGACACTGTGCTCTTGGGAGATTCTGAAGAGAAGTTGCAGAGATTGGTGGATGAATTTGGTAGGGTGTGCAAAAGAAGAAAATTAAAGGTGAATACAGGAAAGAGTAAGGTTATGAGGATAACAAAAAGATTAGGTGATGAAAGATTGAATATCAGATTGGAGGGAGAGAGTATGGAGGAGGTGAACGTATTCAGATATTTGGGAGTGGACGTGTCAGCGGATGGGTCTATGAAAGATGAGGTGAATCATAGAATTGATGAGGGAAAAAGAGTGAGTGGTGCACTTAGGAGTCTGTGGAGACAAAGAACTTTGTCCTTGGAGGCAAAGAGGGGAATGTATGAGAGTATAGTTTTACCAACGCTCTTATATGGGTGTGAAGCGTGGGTGATGAATGTTGCAGCGAGGAGAAGGCTGGAGGCAGTGGAGATGTCATGTCTGAGGGCAATGTGTGGTGTGAATATAATGCAGAGAATTCGTAGTTTGGAAGTTAGGAGGAGGTGCGGGATTACCAAAACTGTTGTCCAGAGGGCTGAGGAAGGGTTGTTGAGGTGGTTCGGACATGTAGAGAGAATGGAGCGAAACAGAATGACTTCAAGAGTGTATCAGTCTGTAGTGGAAGGAAGGCGGGGTAGGGGTCGGCCTAGGAAGGGTTGGAGGGAGGGGGTAAAGGAGGTTTTGTGTGCGAGGGGCTTGGACTTCCAGCAGGCATGCGTGAGCGTGTTTGATAGGAGTGAATGGAGACAAATGGTTTTTAATACTTGACGTGCTGTTGGAGTGTGAGCAAAGTAACATTTATGAAGGGATTCAGGGAAACCGGCAGGCCGGACTTGAGTCCTGGAGATGGGAAGTACAGTGCCTGCACTCTGAAGGAGGGGTGTTAATGTTGCAGTTTAAAAACTGTAGTGTAAAGCACCCTTCTGGCAAGACAGTGATGGAGTGAATGATGGTGAAAGTTTTTCTTTTTCGGGCCACCCTGCCTTGGTGGGAATCGGCCGGTGTGATAATAAAAAAAAATAATAAAAAAAAAAACATAATCTAATAAACTACTTTCATTACGTGATACATCATACCTAGTATATTTATTTATCCTCTTTTTCATAAAATATGCATTACTTATTACCAAATCTCTTTCTACACATAGCTCAATTAAAGGCTCCCCATTTACATTTACCCCTGGCACCCCAAATTTACCTACTACTCCCTCCATAACATTTTTACCCACTTTAGCATTGAAATCCCCAACCACCATTACTCTCACACTTGATTCAAAACTCCCCATGCATTCACTCAACATTTCCCAAAATCTCTCTCTCTCCTCTACACTTCTCTCTTCTCCAGGTGCATACACGCTTATTATAACCCACTTTTCACATCCAATCTTTATTTTACTCCACATAATCCTTGAATTAATACATTTATAGTCCTTCTTTTCCTGCCATAGCTTATCCTTCAACATTATTGCTACTCCTTCTTTAGCTCTAACTCTATTTGAAACCCCTGACCCAATCCCATTTATTCCTCTCCATTGAAACTCTCCCACCCCCTTCAGCTTTGTTTCACTTAAAGCCAGGATATCCAGCTTCTTCTCATTCATAACATCCACAATCATCTCTTTCTTATCATTTGCACAACATCCACGCACATTCAGACTTCCCACTTTGACAATTTTCTTCTTATTATTCTTTTTAGTAATCTTTACAGGAAAAGGGGTTACTAACCCATTGTTCCCGGCATTTTAGTTGACTTTTACAACACGCATGGCTTACGGAGGAAAGATTCTTATTCCACTTCCCCATGGATATAAAAGGAAAAGTAATAAGACCAAGAACTATTAAGATAAAATCAAAGAAAACTCAGATGAGTGTGTATAAATAAATGTGTACATGTATGTGTAGTGTGACCTAAGTGTAAGTAGAAGTAGCAAGACATACCTGTAATCTTGCATATTTATGAGACAGACAAAAGACATCAGCAATCCTACCATCATATAAAACAATCAGAGGCTTTCGTTTTACACTCACTTGGCAGGACGGTAGTACCTCCCTGGGTGGTTGCTGTCTACCAACCTACTACCATTTCTTATTTATAAATACATTATTCTTATTTATTAACCCATAACAAAAAATTTTGGGTGTTTTTTGGTGGGGCTGGAATGGATTAATGGCATTTCAATTAATTTCAGTGAGGAAAATTGATTTGATATGTGAGCAAATTGAGTTACGAGCTTGGTCACGGAACAAATTAAACTCGTAAGTCAAGGTACCACTGTATACATATATGAAAGACTGAAATCAGTTATCTTGCACATGGAGAGAAAATAATGTTAAAGGAAGACCGAGATACATTCATGAATACAACTACTGTCAAGCCATTACAAATGGCTTTGTCAAGCTGTTTGTAATGGCTTGACAAAGCTCCTGGAGAGCGAAATGTTGCCACAATAAAATGTCACATTAGTTGCACCTGTGTCCTATTACCTAACATACTGCAAGATTACATTATAAAGCTAAACTTATTTTTATATATGAAACTCATGACTTACATTAAAACGTACTCAACCCTTTAATAGTTAATGATGTAGATCTACGAGTGTGAAGGAAACTGTTCAAAATAATGGCAATCCTTGAATCAAATTCCCCTCACAAATGTTACATTCATGAGTTCAATAAATCAATCATTCAAACTTTATGAACAACCTCAGACAAAGAGACTGTTTGAAATGTAGTGTCTTGTTCTAGACAACACAATTACTATCCTTAATTCAAGCCATGTATAAAAAATTAGCAAGGAAAGCATAATGCAATTATAGTACTGATGCACACTAGTGCATGGTACTAATATGGTTCTCATATAGAAAAATACAGGCAAAGTAATAATGGCTTATGTTTCATTAACAAATCTGAATCAATTAAATTTAATAATTTATTGTATAATTTATTTGTTAAAAGATACTGGACGAAAGATTTGCTATGGATTAAAGCTTGCTTTGCTGCACTTCAATAAATTTAGGACAAAATATATGACAGACCTAAAGCTATAGCCTTGTTTAGCTTACAGGTGCAGCCAGTCCTGCCCTTTGAAGAAGATTCAAAACAGGGAGAACTAGAATAGTACCCCAACACAAAAACCATTTCATTCCACAATCATATAAATTAAATAATCGCCACCTCTCCAAATGTTCCAATATCTCACATCATTGAAGATTACATATATATATAAGTGACTATTACAATTTCAAGTAGTACAGTATATGTACATATGCTTAATTCAACATTAACCCTTTGAGGGTCCAGAGCCCTGATCTGAGACTTGTCCATAGATTCCAAGAATTTTCAAAAAAAAATTCTGTTATTTTCTCTTATGAGATGGTAGAGAATCTTTTTTCCAAAGGTGATAAAACAAAAAGTACGAAATTTGATGTAAAATTGACGAAATTACGCTGGCGTGAATTTTGGTGTGTCAGTGATATTTATGCACTGGTGACAATTACATTGTTCCAGTCGACCAAATTCTTAGCTATTTCACTAGTACGCCTTCCATTTTAGTGACTGAGCACAAGAAACTGCCCATTCATCTATTTCAACTACCCAATAAAATAATCAGAAATTAGTAATTTTGCCAATTTCACACAAATTTCAAAATAGGGTCCAGAATAAAAAATGCAGGTATTCCTGGCATTAAAATACCATTTCTTCTGTTCAATAGTCATGTTTCCAGGTTTTACACATGAATTCCATTTTTTTTTTTATTTATACAACGAATTTTTATTCACACCAAAAAATGATATTTACTGTAAAGGAATATTTTAATAATTGTATAAATAATATCAGTGCATTCATGGATGCGTGATGTGATTTATTTACTCTTGAACATCAGTAAAAATCAAACATTTCCACTAGTTTGAGCTCAACTTCAAGCTATTTTCCATCCTAAAACCAATGAAAATTATCTCCATTTCTATAATATATCTTCCATTCTATCAAATGAGACCGAGAAACCGTGAATACAACGATAAAAGTCACATGAAAATACACCACAAAGTCGCTATATTAAACTAAAAACATAGCCGCAGTTTTTTTTCTCATTATACACTGCGTGCTGCAGGATATTTTTATATGGTGTAAACTTATCACACAGACCCATTCTCTCATATATAGGACCAAATTTACTGCTCACGGCTTATCTGAATGAGCTGAGCTCATCACATAGTACTATGGCACGGACCCTGGCTTCAAATCCGTAGGACCACCGCATGGACCCTCAAAGGGTCAAAGAACAATCTGAGACATCAGCTCTTGATCCACTACAAAAATTTAATAAAATAAGTCGTGATTCCTCACCTCTGTCTAATCTTGGAGGAGGACGATACTTGTATCCTGGCTGACTCCAATAAACTGGTACAGAGCCACGCACCTGAAAGCACATATCTAGTTACATAACCAAAATATAAATTTTAATGACCGTCAGCAGGGTAACATTTATGAATGGATTCAGGGAAGCCAGTTAGCCCAACTCAAGTCCTGGTAGTAATGTAATAGCTAAAAATTAACTCATAAAGGTTACCTAGGAGAAGAACATAAGAACATAAGAACGAAGGAACACTGCAGAAGGCCTACTGGCCCATGCGAGGCAGGTCCAAGTCTCCTACCGGCTTAAGCCAAAGCACCCAACCTAACAGGTCAGGTCACATTGACTTAAGGGAGGAACACGGCAACCGACCTGTTAGCACAAGCTATCAGGTCCAACTCACACCCACCCACATCTACTCATGTATTTATCCAACCTATTTTTAAAGCTACACAACGTTCTGGCCTCTATAACGGTACTTGGGAGTTTGTTCCACTCATCCACAACTCTATTACCAAACCAGTACTTTCCTATATCCTTCCTGAATCTGAATTTTTCCAACTTAAAACCATTGCTGCGAGTCCTGTCTAGGCTAGATATTTTCAGCACACTATTTACATCCCCTTTATTTATTCCTGTCTTCCACTTATACACCTCAATCATATCCCCCCTAATTCTACGTCTTTCCAGAGAGTGCAGTTTCAGGGCCCTTAGTCTATCCTCATAGGGAAGGTTTCTGATACATGGGATCATCTTTGTCATCCTCCTTTGTACATTTTCCAGAGAATTTATATCCATTCTGTAATACGGTGACCAAAACTGTGCAGCATAATCTAAATGAGGCCTAACCAAGGATGTATAGAGTTGAAGAACAACCTGAGGACTCCTATTATTTATGCTTCTTGATATGAAGCCAAGGATTCTATTAGCTTTATTGCGAACACTTATGCACTGTTGTCTTGGTTTCAGATTACTGCTAACCAGAACTCCTAAATCTTTTTCGCAATCCGTAATATTAAGATCTACATTATTTAGTTTATATGTGGCATGGTTATTGTCCTGTCCAACATTTAGAACTCTGCATTTGTCTATATTAAACTGCATCTGCCACTTCTCCGACCACTGCATCAGTCTATTCAAATCTTCCTGGAGTGCTCGAATGTCCTCGTCAGAATGAATTCGACGGCCTATTTTGGTGTCATCGGCAAACTTGCCGATGTCGCTCTTTATGCCCTCATCTATGTCGTTTATGTAGATTGTGAACAGCAGGGGGCCCAACACTGACCCCTGTGGAACACCGCTCGTGACGCTTCCCCACTCTGATTTCTCCCCATTTATGCAAACTCTCTGCTGCCTATTTGTCAACCATGCCTCTATCCAGGAAAAAATTTCTCCTCCTATTCCATGTGCTTTAATTTTCCTCAATAGTCTCTGATGTGGGACCCTGTCAAAAGCCTTACTGAAGTCCATATACACAATATCATATTCATTACCATGATCTACCTCCTCAAATACCTTAGTGAAAAAAGTTAATAAATTCGTAAGGCAGGAACGCCCCTTTGTAAAACCATGCTGAGATTCGTTGATTAATTTATGCTTTTCAAGGTGGCTACGAACTGCCTCGGCAATTATTGATTCCATAAATTTTCCCACTATGGAGGTTAGGCTTATTGGTCTATAGTTCGAAGCTAAGGACCTGTCACCTGTTTTGAAAATAGGTATCACATTTGCCATTTTCCACTTATCTGGCACCATGCCAGTTTGTAGTGATATGTTGAAAAGATTAGCCAAAGGTGTGCTAAGCTCCTCTTTACATTCCTTTAGAACCCTTGCATACAGTTCATCAGGGCCTGGGGATTTGTTAGGTTTTAATTTATCTATTTGCCTAAGGACCATGTCACTTGTGACCCTAATAGTGCACAGTTTATTATCGTCCTGTTCTACATAATTTATCATTACTGGAATATCGCTGGTATCCTCCTGTGTAAAAACTGAGAGGAAGTATGTGTTAAAAATTCTACACATTTCCTTATCACTGTCAGTGAGCTGACCCGAGGAACTTTTGAGTGGGCCTATCTTGTCCCTGATCTTACTTCTGTATACCTGAAAGAATCCTTTTGGGTTAGTCTTCGATTCTCTTGCAACTTTAACCTCATAATCTCTTTTTGCTTTTCTAATTCCCTTTTTTATTTCTCTCTTTAACTGAATATATCGATTTCTTAATTGCCCCTCTCCTCTTTTGATTTGCCTATATATGCCTCTCTTTTGACCAATCAGATATTTTAATCTATTGTTCATCCATTTAGGATCATTTTTGTTTGATCTGATTTCCCTATTTGGAACATAATTTGACTGAGCAGCTAGAACTATGCCCTGGAAAGCATCATATCGGCAACCATCACCACCTACCTGACCCTTAGTCAGGTCATTCCAGTTCAGCCCACCTAAGTAATTTTTCAGTCCTATGAAATCAGCCAAGCGAAAGTCAGGGACGGAGACTAGATTGCCATTATTAGGGGAATTCCATGATATGTTAAAACTGAGTGATTTGTGATCACTCTCCCCAAGCTCATCATTAACCTCAAGATTATTAATTAGTGTTTCCCTACTGGCAAGAACCAAGTCAAGGAGGTTATTTCCCCTAGTTGGCTCTGTCACAAACTGTTTTAAAAAGCAATCCTGGATCGTATCAAGAAAGTCACCCGACTCTAAATTTCCTGTCAAATTGCTCCAGTCAATCTGTCTATAGTTGAAATCTCCCATTAGCACAACATTTTCGTATGTAGATGCCTTACGAATTTCGTCCCATAGAAGTTTACTGCACTCCCTATCAAGATTTGGGGCCCTGTAAATCACACCCAAAATTAGTTTTTCTCGGCCCTCGAGAAGCTGTAACCAAACAGATTCAGTGGCTGACGCTTCTAATTTAATATCTTGTCTAACACAACAATTTAAATTGTCTCTGACATACATCGCTACTCCACCACCTTTCCTGTTGACCCTGTCAGTGTGGAATAATTTATAGCCTTGTATGTGACATTCAGAGGGCATCTCTCTATCTTTCAGATTGAGCCAGGTCTCTGTTATAGCAATAATATCTATGTTTCCTGCACTTGCAATTAATCTTAGCTCATCTATCTTATTTCTAACACTCCTGCTATTAGTATAGTAAACCTTAAGGGAGCTAGTCCCTTGCTGCCCTCTGCTGTCCCCCTTTGTTTGCTGACCTGTTCTATTGTCTTTATTTATAACTTCATGCTGAATGCCTTTTATACATTTACTGTTTCCAACCCTAGTGTTGCAACCTGCTTGTTTCCCACACACACCCATACCTCTATCTTCCATCAGTTTAAAATCATAGGCATTTCACCAATGGCCTTCTCAATCGAGTCTGCAAGTGCTACCACCCCTGCCCCAGAGAGATGTACCCCATCCCTTGCATACATATCATGTTTGCCATAAAAGTTGTTCCAGTTGTCAATGAATGGGATTGCAAGTTCCTTGCAGTATCTGTCTAGCCAGGAATTTACACCAATTGCCCTAGACAACCATTCATTTCCTACTCCCCTTCTAGGCAAGATGCTACATATGATTGGGATCCCTCCCTTAGACTTAATGAAATCTATAGCTGACCTGTACTTATCTAGCAGCTCTTCTCTCCTACCCTTCCCAATATCATTTCCACCAGCACTGGACAGATAATGGGCTTGTTCCCATTACCTGACATGATATTATCCAGCCTGTTGACAATGTCCCCAACACCAGCTCCAGGGAAGCACACTCTATCTCTCATCTTCTTATTCCTATTACAAAAAGCACGGTCAACATATCTTACCTGAGAGTCACCAACCACAAGAATGTGCTTACCTTCATTAGCAGGGGCAGTAGTACCCTTACCTTCACTGGCCACTGAAGTACATTCATCCTGGAGAACAGAGAAGCGATTTCCTACCTTCAGATCTTCACTCTTAACTTTCCTTACTCTGATGCGCCTCCCATTACTGTGAACAACTCGCCACTTGTAGCAGGTGCTGGACTGCACCTCACTGCTGGTAGCCGTTGCTACCTCCCCACCTACAGCCTCCTCACAGTGAGAGACAGACTGCACCCCACTGCTAGAAGCATCATTCCCCACATCTCCAACCACCTCACACTCTCTCCCAGGCCCATTGAGGTGGACCTTCAGCCTCCTAATCTCCTCCTGGAGAAGCAAGACCTCCTCCTTCAACTCTCCAACCTCAGATTTTAAAACACTGCAGAAGCAAGCCATGCTTTGTAACCGTCCACGCTAATCCCCAAAGCAGCTCAGGGTCTGTGACCTCTGGCTGAGGAGAAAAGCAACACACAAGTGCATACTCTTTTTTTTTTTTCAACAAACCGGCCATATCCCACCAAGGCAGGGTGGCCCAAAAAGAAAAACGAAAGTTTCTCTTTTTAAATTCAGTAATTTATACAGGAGAAGGAGTTACTAGCCCCTTACTTCCGGCATTTCACTAGCCTCTCACAACATGCATGGCTTACGGAGGAAGAATTCTGTTCCACTTCCCCATGGAGGTAAGAGGAAATAAACAAGAACAGGAACTAGAAAGAAAATAGAAGAAAACCCAGAGGGGTGTGTGTATATATGCTTGTACATGTATGTGGGTATGAGGGGTGGGATTAAATTATGGGGAATCAAATTCAAAATCGGAATTGACACAGTTACTTTTTGCTGATGATACTGTGCATATGGGAGATTCTAAAGAAAAATTGCAAAGGTTAGTGGATGAGATTGGGAATGTGTGTAAAGGTATAAAGTTGAAAGTGAACATAGAAAAGAGTAAGGTGATGAGGGTATCAAATGATTTAGATAAAGAAAAATTGGATATCAAATTGGGGAGGAGGAGCATGGAAGAAGTGAATGCTTTCAGATACTTGGGAGTTGACGTGTCGGCGGATGGATTTATGAAGGATGAGGTTAATCATAGAATTGATGAGGGAAAAAAGGTGAGTGGTGCGTTGAGGTATATGTGGAGTCAAAAAACTTTATCTATGGAGGCAAAGAAGGGAATGTATGAAAGTATAGTAGTACCAACACTCTTATATGGGTGTGAAGCTTGGGTGGTAAATGCAGCAGTGAGGAGACGGTTGGAGGCAGTGGAGATGTCCTGTCTAAGAGCAATGTATGGTGTAAATATTATGCAGAAAATTTGGAGTGTGGAAATTAGGAAAAGGTATGGAGTTAATAAAAGTATTAGTCAGAGGGCAGAAGAGGGGTTGTTGAAGTGGTTTGGTCATTTAGAGAGAATGGAACAAAGTAGAATGACATGGAAAGCATATAAATCTATAGAGGCAGGAAGGCGGGGTAGGGGTCGTCCTCGAAAGAGTTGGAGAGAGGGGGTAAAGGAGGTTTTGTGGGCAAGGGGCTTGGACTTCCAGCAAGGGTGCATGAGCGTGTTAGATAGGAGTGAATGGAGACGAATAGTACTTGGGACCTGACGATCTGTTGGAGTGTAAGCAGGGTAATATTTAGTGAAGGGATTCAGGGAAACCGGTTATTTTCATATAGTCGGACTTGAGTCCTGGAAATGGGAAGTACAATGCCTGCACTTTAAAGGAGGGGTTTGGGATATTGGCAGTTTGGAGGGATATGTTGTGTATCTTTATATGTATATACTTCTAAACTGTTGTATTCTGAGCACCTCTGCAAAAACAGTGATAATGTGTGTGTGTGGTGAAAGTGTTGAATGATGATGAAAGTATTTTTCTTTTTGGGGATTTTCTTTCTTTTTTTGGTCACCCTGCCTCGGTGGGAGACGGCTGACTTGTTAAAAAAAAAAAAAAAATGTATGTGTAGTGTGACCTAAGTGTAAGTAGAAGTAGCAAGACATACCTGAAATCTTGCATGTTTATGAGACAGAAAAAGAGGACACCAGCAATCCTACCATCATGTAAAACAATTACAGGCTTTTGTTTTACACTCACTTGGCAGGACAGTAGTACCTCCCTGAGTGGTTGCTGTCTACCAACCTGCTACCTATACAAGTGCATACATGTTAGACAAAGAGACAAGCTTTGAGAGTCAAATTATTTAGCACATTAAATGTCATCAAGACTCAAGCTCTGGAATATGCAAAAGACAGAGTCAGAAATAACTATGGACAACTGACCAAGCACTCGAAGAAATCAAAATACAGATACATTATACAAGCTCACCAGAACAAAGGCAACTCGATGATGGGAATATGACACTATTTGTTCAGTTTCAACGTAGTTGGCAACATGGCCTTCTTCATCCACACCACGTCGCTTGTACCTGGTCCCAGCTCGATAACGACTTCTTCGAGATATTAGTGTCAATGTATAATGATCACGATTCTGCAAGAAAATATTAATGCATGTAAACCATAGAAAATTTATGTATTCAATACAGCCTCTCCTCACTTAACGACAGAGTTCCGTTCCTAAGACCATGTCAGCAAATGAATTCGTCACTTAGTGAGGAGCATACTATAATGGTAGTGGGTTTGTCTCAACTTCTTTCTTTCAGATATTATTTTAATGTCACCTTTGCACCTTTTATAACATTTCGGCTTTTTTTTTTTTTTCAACAAGTCGGCCGTCTCCCACCTAGGCAGGGTGACCCAAAAAGAAAGAAAATTCCCAAAATGAAAATACGTACTTTCATCATCATTCAACACTTTCACCTCACTCATACATAATCACTGTTTTTGCAGAGGCGCCCAGATACAATAGTTTAGAAGCATATATTTAGAAGCAGATCTTTTTAAATACAGTATTACAGTATGCGGTACACTACTGTATTTATACAGTAGTGTACTGCATACTGTAATAAACAGTACAGAGGAAATCAGCTTAATATACACTATTTAGGTATTCATACTGATTGGAGAGCTGGTCGTATGTTAGAGTGATCGGTAAACGAATATGTCACTAAGTCAGGAGAGGCTGTGTTGTATTAATAAAGCCACTGGATGGCAAAACGTCTACAAGTAAAAATACGCAGATGTTGCACTTGTCTAATTCATCATTTAGCATAGTCGTTCTGTTCATTAATCCACTCATTTTCTTTTTAGTATTGCTGTTTGGTGGGAAGGTATACCCATGCTTAGCCTGGGTGTGTCTCATCTAAAGCTGAAGTGTGATACAGTTTAATGTCAGTCAAAAGAAAAGAAAGCGGAATGAAGAGGAGCAAAAATGCAAAGCAGTATACCCAGAGAGGTTTTTGGGGGTCAACATCCCCGCGGCCCGGTCTGTAACCAGGCTTCGCAGTGTAAAAGAGTATAACAATAGCAATAGATGGGCTAGGATGGTCATCTGAATTTTGATGTATATACTCTTCTGGTCAGACAAAATGAGTGCTGACATGGAGAAAGCACAAATTGTACATAGAACCTTCAAGGCACACATTTTTTTTTTTTTTTTTTTTCAACAAGTCAGCCGTCTCCTAAATTACTGTGAACGGTTGAAGTTCCTTGATTTGTATTCCCTGGAACGCAGGCGAGAAAGATACATAATATATTCTTAGAAAATCCTAGAGGAATCAGTACCAAATTTGCACATGAAAATCACTCCCTACAAAAGCAAAAGACTTGGCAAGTGTCAGGAGCCCAAGACTGTTCAATTGTCTTCCAACATATATGAGGTGGACCACCAATAGTTCCCTGGCAATCTTCAAGAAGTCACTGGACAGGCACCTAAAGTCAGTACTGAGCAGCTGAGCTGTGGTTTGTCGGCCGGTTTGCGTGCAACCATCAGTAACAGCCTGGTTGGTAAGGACCTGATCCACTATGAGGCCTGGCCACAGACCGGGACATGGGGGCATTGACCCCCCCAAAACCCTCTCCAGGTATACTTCAAGTATAGTGAGAAATGACTGATGTGTTAAAAAAGACACCTCTAAAGACTTTTCTTGCTGCCCTCTAGCATATAAAATGTTAATTCATAACTCTTACTACATTCTAACAATGTGTTTTACGTTTCTACTCAAAACAGTATGCATCATTCATAGTCAGAAAGTATAATACAATGTTTACCTACCTGTTTATCCAGGGAATCATCAGGGGAGGTTGCAGTTGCATCTGCATCAAGGGGTACAGCTTCTGTCTGTACAAAGCCTTGTATCACAGGAACAATCCAGGCATCAAAATTTGATGACTGCCAATAAAAAGCATTGCATTATATTATTATTTAGTCAGGTGAAAATAATATGCACATTGATAAGAAGCAAAAAAGATAAAGTAAGACTGTATCTAAGGGTTAGGGCAAAAAAAGAGTCTTGAAATACCAGTTGATTAAGATGATTTTCATATTAGTAAAGAAAGATTTACAAATGATTATGATAAATTCTGAGTTCAAGCACATATAACAGTAACTTCGACGCCAAGTGTTTCTGTTAAGGTTTCCAGCCCTCATCTACAGTCTGAACATTCACTTGTTCTGCAAGAATTAAAAGTGAATGATACACAACAAAAAACTTTTCCCTAACAAATCTGTGAATAAACTGATATTAAATATTTTTTAACAAAGCTTAAGCTATATTTTTTTTTAACATGTCAGCCATTTCCTACTGAGGCAGGGTGACCCTAAGAGAAAGAAAAACCCAAGAAAGAAAAAACTTTCATCATCATTCAACACTTTCACCATCACTCATACAAAATCACCGTCTTTGCAGAGGCACTCAGATACGCAGTTTAGATGTCCCTCCAAACTGCCAATATCCCAAACCCCTCCTTTAAAGTGCAGGCATTGCACTTGCCATTTCCAGGACAAAAGTCCGACAAACTGGTTTCCCTGAATCCCTTCACAAAATATTACCCTGCTCACACTCCAACAGCTCATCAGGTCCCAAAAACCATTTGTCTCCATTCACTCCTATCTAACATTCATGTACGCTTGCTGGAAGTTTTAAATATTTAACCAATTAAAATGACTTATGTTATTAGATCAAAAATACAGTGCTACTGTACAGTGGAACCTCAAAAATCAAATGTATCACGTATCGAACGTTTCGAAAATAAGACCATTTTTTTGGACAAACTGTCCCTATTATCGAACGCGCCCCTATTTTCGGACCGCCGGGTACGAGACCTGTCTGCCGCCCACTCTGTCCGCGTCCCCGCGCAGGCGCCGTGAGCAGTCTAGCTTTGTTTATGCTTGAGTGAACACTAACCTGCACTCTCATTCACGCATTTTACGATTATTTTGTTGTGTTTAGTGCTTGTGGGACTGTGAAATAAGCTGCCATGGGCCCAAAGAAACTTGCTAGTGGTACCCCTGTGATAAAGAAAGTGAGAAACACCATAGATGTGAAGAAGGAAATAATACAGAAGTATGAGAGTGGTGTGAGACTTGAGCTTGCCAGGATGTATGGGAAAAACAAGTCGACCATCGGTTCTATCCTGACAAAGAAAGAACAAATCAAGGAAGCTGATGTTGCAAAAGGTGTTAATATAGGGAGTGGATGAGGTGCCTTCTTCAAAGATTAAGGAGATTTGTGCCAAGTGGAATGATGTCCAAATGTTTGTGCAGAAGTACCACCCTGAGCAAGCTGAAACAAGCCATCTTTGCAACAAGTTCAGTGACAGAACCATGTCCCATTTTAGGGAAATGTTAAAGAGGCGCCAGAAACAGAGGACTGTGGACAGTTATTTTGTGAGACAGGGGTCCAGTGACTCTCAAGCTGGTCCTAGTGGCATTAAAAGACAGAGAAGGGAAGTAACCCCAGAGAGGGCTTTACCTGAAGTCCTCATGGAGGGGGATTCTCCTTCCAAACACTAACCCCAACTCCCTCCCTCCTCCTCCCTATCTTCCAGATGCCATCACCAATCTTCAATAAAGATAAGTAAAAATGTTATTTTATATGTATTACTATACATAATTAAAAACTATAGTATTTGTTGTATATAAAACTGTAATTAATCTCTATAAAATGTATTTTTTGTGTGAATATTTTAGGGTTTCTGGAACGGATTAATTGTATTTCCATTATTTCTTATGGGAAATATTGCTTCGAATTTCAGACTTTTCGAATTTAGAACTAGCTCCTGGAACGGATTAAGTTCGATTTTTGAGGTTCCACTGTATTTAATCCTTAAACTGTCCAAACATATATCTACTTTCACTCGCGTAGCGCTCAGAATGTAGATCTACACTTTATTTTACAGTAGACCGTCGATTAACACGGTTTTGTCTGGCAAGAGGCGTGGAGTTAAAAGATAAAGAATCACACATAAAGTGGGAGTTGTCACAGTTACTCTTTGCTGATGACACTGTGCTCTTGGGAGATTCTGAAGAGAAGTTGCAGAGATTGGTGGATGAATTTGGTAGGGTTTGCAAAAGAAGAAAATTAAAAGTGAATACAGGAAAGAGTAAGGTTATGAGGATAAAAAAAAGATTAGTTGATGAAAGACTGGATATCAGATTGGAGGGAGAGAGTATGGAGGAGGTGAATGTATTCAGATATTTGGGAGTGGACGTGTCAGCGGATGGGTCCATGAAAGATGAGGTGAATCATAGAATTGATGAGGGGAAAAGGGTGAGTGGTGCACTTAGGAGTCTGTGGAGACAAAGAACTTTGTCCTTGGAGGCAAAGAGGGGAATGTATGAGAGTATAGTATTACCAATGCTCTTATATGGGTGTGAAGGATGGGTGATGAATGTCGCAGCGAGGAGAAGGCTGGAGGCAGTGGAGATGTCATGTCTGAGGGCAATGTGTGGTATGAATATAATGCAGAGAATTCGTAGTTTGGAAGTTAGGAGGAGGTGCGGGATTACCAAAACTGTTGTCCAGAGGGCTGAGGAAGGGTTGTTGAGGTGGTTTGGACATGTAGAGAGAATGGAGCGAAACAGAGTGACTTCAAGAGTGTATCAGTCTGTAGTGGAAGGAAGGTGGGGTAGGGGTCGGCCTAGGAAAGGTTGGAGGGAGGGGGTAAAGGAGGTTTTGTGTGCGAGGGGCTTGGACTTCCAGCAGGCATGCGTGAGCGTGTTTGATAGGCGTGAATGGAGACAAATGGTTTCTAATACTTGACGTGCTGTTGGAGTGTGAGCAAAGTAACATTTATGAAGGGGTTCAGGGAAACCGGCAGGCCGGACTTGAGTCCTGGAGATGGGAAGTACAGTGCCTGCACTCTGAAGGAGGGGTGTTAATGTTGCAGTTTAAACTGTAGTGTAAAGCACCCTTCTGGCAAGACAGTGATGGAGGAAATGATGGTGAAAGTTTTTCTTTTTCGGGCCACCCTGCCTTGGTGGGAATCAGCCAGTGTGATAATAATAAAAAAATTTTGGTTATAGCATGATTGATGAATTGTGGCATATTTTTGTTTAACACTTTGTAAAATCAATTTAACACGGTTGGTGGAGAGGAAAAAATTTTGAGTGCGCAGTCTCTCACGGGGCGGGACAGGCTGTGGGTTACATCACTGAGTCAACAGGGGAAACCTATCGCCATCTCCCGCCAGCATCAGCCACCTCCACCACCCTCCCAGCCTTCAGTTCAGTTCATACGTGTGTTGGACGAACCTGTGCCAGTAGCTCGCTGTGTTTGTTTAGATACGTATTAATTGCTATATCTTAACATGACTCACGAAATCGTAATGACACGATTGCAAACAAACCATACCACAGGCGGGAATAGAACCCGAGATCAGAGTCTCAAAACTCCAGACCATCGCGTTAGCCACTGGACCAGCTAGCCACAATAAGATTTGTCCAACTATATTTCTAAACCATAGGGAGGTTAGCAAACCTTCCTATGGTGTAGAAATATACCTAGTTGGGCGAATCTTATTGTGGCTAGCTGGTCCAGCGGCTAACGCGACGGTCTGGAGTTTTGAGACTCTGATCGGGGGTTCTATCCCTGCCCGTGGTATGGTTTGCTATATCT
This sequence comes from Cherax quadricarinatus, assembly GCF_038502225.1. Taxonomy (NCBI): domain Eukaryota; kingdom Metazoa; phylum Arthropoda; class Malacostraca; order Decapoda; family Parastacidae; genus Cherax; species Cherax quadricarinatus. The sequence goes on along the minus strand of NC_091359.1, from coordinate 16,287,631 downwards.
TAAATCTGCCAAGTAATCATTGCACCCAGTAGGCATACAAGTGTTGCTGAAAGTTGCAAGAAAAGGTTCAAGCATTTAAGTCTTAGAGTTAACAAAGAAAATAGAGATATTAGACAGAATGAAGTGTCATTTTGTACACAAAAAGAATGAGGTAAATATGAGTTTGTGTGATGACTGACTGACTGACTTACTGACTGACTCACTTACTGACTGAATTACTGACTTGACTGACTGAATGACTTGACTGACTGAATGACTTGACTGGTTGACTGACTGACGTGAGTGAATGACTCCACTGACTGAATGATTTGACTGACTTACTGAATGACTTGACTGACTTACTGAATGACTTAAAGTTAGATTTTTTCACTGAAGAGGACCCTGAAACGATGTCTAGAGCAGCTAATGTCTTACAGTCAATTGTATAATGTACTATAGGGTAAATTATTATTTATTATCATCACACTGGCCGATTCCCACCAAGGCAGGGTGGCCCAAAAAAGAAAAACTTTCACCATCATTCACTCCATCACTGTCTTGCCAGAAGGGTGCTTTACACTACAGTTTTTAAACTGCAACATTAACACCCCTCCTTCAGAGTGCAAGCACTGTACTTCCCATCTCCAGGACTCAAGTCTGGCCTGCCGGTTTCCCTGAACCCCTTCATAAATGTTACTTTGCTCACACTCCAACAGCACGTCAAGTATTAAAAACCATTTGTCTCCATTCACTCCTATCAAACACGCTCACGCATGCCTGCCGGAAGTCCTAGCCCCTCGCACACAAAACCTCCTTTACCCCCTCCCTCCAACCTTTCCTAGGCCGACCCCTACCCCGCCTTCCTTCCACTACAGACTGATACACTCTTGAAGTCACTCTGTTTCACTCCATTCTCTCTACATGTCCGAACCACCTCAACAACCCTTCCTCAGCTCTCTGGACAACAGTTTTGGTAATCCCGCACCTCCTCCTAACTTCCAAACTACGAATTCTCTGCATTATATTCACACCACACATTGCCCTCAGACATGACATCTCCACTGCCTACAGCCTTCTTGCTGCAACATTCATCACCCACGCTTCACACCCATATAAGAGAATTGGTAAAACTATACTCTCATACATTCCCCTCTTTGCCTCCAAGGACAAAGTTCTTTGCCTCCACAGACTCCTAAGTGCACCACTCACCCTTTTTCCCTCATCAATTCTATGTTTCACCTCATCTTTCATAGACCCATCCGCTGACACGTCCACTCCCAAATATCTGAATACATTCACCTCCTCCATACTCTCTCCCTCCAATCTGATATCCAATCTTTCATCACCTAATCTTTTTGTTATCCTCATAACCTTACTCTTTCCTGTATTCACTTTTGATTTTCTTCTTTTGCACACCCTACCAAATTCATCCACCAATCTCTGCAACTTCTCTTCAGAATCTCCAAAGAGCACAGTGTCATCAGCAAAGAGCAACTGTGACAACTCCCACTGTATGTGTGATTCTTTATCTTTTAACTCCACGCCTCTTGCCAAGACCCTCGCATTTACCTCTCTTACAACCCCATCTATAAATATATTAAACAACCACGGTGACATCACACATCCTTGTCTAAGGCCTACTTTTACTGGGAAATAATTTCCCTCTTTCCTCACTATCTTATCTCACTATCCTCGTAAAAACTCTTCACTGCTTTCAGTAACCTACCTCCTACACCATACACCTGCAACATCTGCCACATTGCCCCCCTATCCACCCTGTCATACGCCTTTTCCAAATCCATAAATACCACAAAGACCTCTTTAGCCTTATCTAAATACTGTTCACTTATATGTTTCTCTGTAAACACCTGGTCCACACACCCCCTACCTTTCCTAAAGCCTCCTTATTCATCTGCTATCCTATTATCCGTCTTACTCTTAATTCTTTCAATAATAACTCTACCATACACTTTACCAGGTATACTCAACAGACTTATCCCCCTATAATTTTTGCACTCTCTTTTGTCCCCTTTGCCTTTATACAAAGGAACTATGCATGCTCTCTGCCAATCCCTAGGTACCTTACCCTCTTCCATACATTTATTAAATAATTGCACCAACCACTCCAAAACTATATCCCCACCTGCTTTTAACATTTCTATCTTTATCCCATCAATCCCGGCTGCCTTACCCCCTTTCATTTTACCTACTGCCTCACGAACTTCCCCCACACTCACAACTGGCTCTTCCTCACTCCTACAAGATGTTATTCCTCCTTGCCCTATACACGAAATCACAGCTTCCCTATCTTCATCAACATTTAACAATTCCTCAAAATATTCCCTCCATCTTCCCAATACCTCTAACTCTCCATTTAATAACTCTCCTCTCCTATTTTTAACTGACAAATCCATTTGTTCTCTAGGCTTCCTTAACTTGTTAATCTCACTCCAAAACTTTTTCTTATTTTCAACAAAACTTGTTGATAACATCTCACCCACTCTCTCATTTGCTCTCTTTTTACATTGCTTCACCACTCTCTTTTTCTCCATATACTCTTCCCTCCTTGCATCACTTCTACTTTGTAAAAACTTCTCATATGCTAACTTTTTCTCCCTTACTACTCTCTTTACATCATCATTCCACCAATCGCTCCTCTTCCCTCCCGCACCCACTTTCCTGTAACCACAAACTTCTGCTGAACACTCTAACACTACATTTTTAAACCTACCCCATACCTCTTCGACCCCATTGCCTATGCTCTCATTAGCCCATCTATCCTCCAATAGCTGTTTATATCTTACCCTAACTGCCTCCTCTTTTAGTTTATAAACCTTCACCTCTCTCTTCCCTGATGCTTCTATTCTCCTTGTATCCCATCTACCTTTTACTCTCAGTGTAGCTACAACTAGAAAGTGATCTGATATATCTGTGGCCACTCTATAAACATGTACATCCTGAAGTCTACTCAACAGTCTTTTATATACCAATACATAATCCAACAAACTACTGTCATTTCGCCCTACATCATATCTTGTATACTTATTTATCCTCTTTTTCTTAAAATATGTATTACCTATAACTAAACCCCTTTCTATACAAAGTTCAATCAAAGGGCTCCCATTATCATTTACACCTGGCACCCCAAACTTACCTACCACACCCTCTCTAAAAGTTTCTCCTACTTTAGCATTCAAGTCCCCTACCACAATTACTCTCTCACTTGGTTCAAAGGCTCCTATACATTCACTTAACATCTCCCAAAATCTCTCTCTCTCCTCTACATTCCTCTCTTCTCCAGGTGCATACACGCTTATTATGACCCACTTTTCACATCCAACCTTTTCCACTTCCCCATGGACAATAGAAGAAATAAAGAAGAACAAGAGCTATTTAGAAAAAGGAGAAAAACCTAGATGTATGTATATACATATGCATGTGCATGTCTATGAAGTGTGACCAAAGTGTAAGTAGGGTAAAATAGAACAGAAATCCCTTACAGAATTTGTGCACACTCCAGTACAACCATCAACTTCAGTACCAGAACCTCTACCATCCACCTCAGCCCAGTAGGACCACAGCATAACTCTCCACTCTCTTCACAATCATCCACAAACACCAGCACCCACAATTTAAGGTAAGAAATACTATTATTTCTGTTGCATCTGTAATCTTATGCATAAAAACAACATAATACATCACGACAATGAACTACAATTACATATTCACTTTCATTTTTGTAAGATCTGTTGGTCAAAAAAAAAATTGTTTGGCTCTTTGGGGGCACCTAGGAATGTAACCCTATTTTTCCCCTTGAGTTCTTCATTTTGTCTAACATGGTTCTGCCTAACACGGCGTTTTCAGGAATATAACTATCGTGTTCAACAACGGTCTACTGTACGTGCTTTCAAATGTAAAAAAAAGTAGATCTACGTTCGGAGCGCTACGCAAGTGAACACAGATCTATGTTGGGACAGTTTAACTCTTATACTGTCCAAGCGTAGATCTACATCCATGTGCGGGGGGCTCCGAACGTAGATCTACTTTTCTTTTTACATGCTTTCAAATGGGGAAAATCAAGGTTGGAGCACTACGCACGTGAACGTAGATCTACGTTTGGACAAGTTTAAGGATTAAGGGTTAAGAACAGTAGCTCTGTTTCATTCCTCACGTTGATTTTTTTTTTTTCCACAGTTGTGTGCCAGCTTATTAATGTAGATACTTCTTCTTGCAATGCCTACTGCACCTGCTGCAGATACAGTACTAACCATAAGAAATGAACAACACTTCCCTTACCTTCTGATTTATGAGATCCATAAGCATGTGTTTGTTCCAGAAAAAATAGTCATTAGCTCTATGCCAAAGTGGCTGACTAGCATCATAGGAAGATTCACTTTGCCGCTGTAAAGAGCTCGTAAGATCTGCTTCGCAGGAGTAGTAGAAGGAGTCAGAGTCATTAAACATCTTCATCAACTCGTCCAAAACTCTTCTTTCATACCGTTCTTTGTCCCTTCCATCCCGCCGAGCCCTATTACCCTGGAACATATTTACACAGTCAAAACTTTAACCAACAAGGAAAGCTGTATGTAGAAGAAGAAGAATTATTAGAACAAAGAACCCGCTGTTAAAAAGTTTGCAAAACAAATGATTACTATTTCTTCTCAGTCAATGCTTTGATGTGTATCACTAACATATCACTCATTCAATATTGTTCTTAGAGTAGCTGCAAATTAAAAGTATGTGAAGAAGCTAACAGAATCTTTGGCTTCATATCTAGAAGTATAAATAATAGAAGTCCTCAGGTTGTTCTTCAACTCTATACAGTGGACCCCCGCATAACGATTACCTCCGAATGCGACCAATTATGTAAGTATATTTATGTAAGTGCGTTTGTATGTGTATGTTTGGGGGTCTGAAATGGACTAATCTACTTCACAGTATTTCTTATGGGAACAAATTCGGTCAGTACTGGCACCTGAACATACTTCTGGAGTGAAAAAATATCGTTAACCGGGGGTCCACTGTATACCCTTGGTTAGGCCTCATTTAGATTATGCTGCCCAGTTCTGGTCACCATATTACAGAATGGATATAAATGCACTGGAAAACGTACAGAGGAGGATGACAAAGTTGATCCCATGTATCAGAAATCTTCCCTATGAGGATAGACTGAAGGCCTTGAATCTGCACTCTCGAAAGGCGTAGAATTAGGGGGGATATGATCGAGGTGTATAAATGGAAAGCGGGAATAAATAAAGGGGATGTAAATAGCGTGCTGAAAATTTCCAGCCAAGATAGGACTCACAGCAATGGTTTCAAGTTGGAAAAATTCAGATTCAGGAAGAATATAGGAAAGCACTGGTTTGGTAATAGAGTTGTGGATGAGTGGAACAAACTCCCCAGTACAGTTATAGAGGCTAAAACATTGTGTAGTTTTAAAAATAGGTTAGATAAATACATGAGTGGGTGTGGGTGGGTGTGAGTTGGACCTGACTAGCTTGTGCTACTAGGTCTGATGCCTTGCTCCTTCCTTAAGTGGAAGTGACCTGACTAAGTGGGCTAATCTGGGGAAGGGGGAATGACCTGCTTCACATGGGTCAGTAGACCTGCTGCAGTGTTCCTTTCTTATTTTCTTATGATACATAACCCTAGGATAATTTACTCTTCAAAGAGCACATTCTTTTACTGATAGTATAATACAGTGGTACCCTGAGTTTCAGTCATAACTAGTTCCAGAAGGCTGTTCCAATGCTGTTACTGAACAAATTTGTTCCCATAAGGAATAATGTAAACTAAATTAGACCGTTTCAGACCCCCAAAAATACACTTACAAAAGCACTAACAATAATACACTTACATAATTGTTTGAGTTGGGAGCTGTCCGAAACTCGGGGTACCACTGCATTAGTACAGTGGACCCCCGGATTAAGACATCATCGGATTAAGGAATAACTGGATTAACCCTTTCAGGGTTGACAGGCCCTCTCCCAGACTTGTTCTCAGGGTCGCCAAATTTAAAAAAAAAAAAAAAAAAAAAAAAAAAAAAAAAAAAAAATTGTTTTATGAGAGATAGAGAATATTTTCCTGATCATAATGACACCAAAAGTATGAAATTTGATGGAAAACTTACGGAATTATGCTCTCACGAAGTTAGCGGTCTCGACAATGTTTATGCATCGGCGATTTTGCCCACTTTGAGCCCTATTTTGGGTCAATTCCAATGTACTAGTCGACAAAAATCATAACTTTCGCTAGAACTCCATTTTTTCTATCGAATGAGTACAAGAAACCACCCATTTACTGATTTCAACTATCCAATAAAGTGGTCAGAATTTAACAATTTTGCCAATTTCACACAAATTTCAAAAGATGCTAATTTCCAAATAGGGTCCAGAATAAACAAGAAAGACATTCCTGGCACTAAAATAACATTTCCTCTGTTCATTAGTCACATCCCCAGACCCATCTTACATTTCTTTTGCTTTCCACTTTGAAATTTTATTCTCACAAAAAATAGAAGATTTACTGTTATGCAGACTACTGCATTAGTGTAGAAATGGTATAAATAATATCAGCGCACTTGTGAAAGAATATCAGATTCACCAACTGACGTGTACTGGACGCGTGGCATGATTTGTTTACTTTTGAACTTTGGTAAAAATCGAACATTTCTGCTACTTTGAGCTCAATTTCAAGGTACCTTTCATTATGAAACCAATCAAAATTGTCTCAATTTCCATAATATGTCTTCCATTCTATAAAATAAGACCAGGAAAACTAGAATACAACCATAAGTACCATAGGAAAATACAGTGCAAAGTCGCTGTTTTAAACCAAAAACACGGTCAAAGGTTTTTTTTTTTTCTCATTATGCACTGTGTGCTGCAGGATTTTTTTTATACTGCGCACACTGACCACATAGACCCATTCTTTCATATGTAGGCCTACCAGCTTTCTCTTGCTAGATTTGAGGGCGCTAAGATTTATACGTACTAGTACGTCAAAAACCCTGGCGCATAAGCCGTACTAGTACGTCGCAAACCTTGAAAGGGTTAAGTAATGTTTTTGCATCAAAATATTGGCTCGGTTAACAACACTGAACTCAGTAAAAGTCATTCGTCCTGAACATGTCTGCGTGCTGTTAACGGCCTGGACACTCCATGTACAGCCAGTGTGCCATTGTTTACCAGCCAGTGAGGAAGATTCCACGCATACATGCGATACATTTTGTATTATTCCATTGTTTTTAGTGCTTGTAAATGCTAAATAAGCCACCATGGGTCCAAAGAAAGCTTCTAGTGCCAGCCCTTTGGTAAAGAGGGTGAGAAACACTATAGAATTCAAGAAAAAGATCATCGCAAAATACAAAAGTGGAGTGTGTCTCCGAGCTGGCCAGGTTGTATAACAAACCCCATACAACCACTGCTACTATCTTGGTCAAGAAAAAGGCAATCAAGGAAGCTGTTGTTGCAAAAGGTGCAAATATGCTTACAAAACAGAGATCGCAAATAATCGAAGATGTGGAGACTTTGTTGTTGGTGTGGATCAATGAGAAACAATTATCAGGAGATAGTGTTATGCAGTCAATTATATGTGAAAAGGCAAGGCAGCTGCATGATAATCTCATCAAGAAAATGCCTGGAACTAGTGCTCATATTGGTGAATTTAAGGCCAGCAAAGGCTGGTTTGAGAGATTTAAGAATCATGGTGGCATACACAGTGTGATAACGCATGGTGAGGCTGCCAGTTCTGACAAAAAAGCGGCTGAAAAATATGTTTAGGACTTCAAGGGGTACATAGAAGCTGAAAAATTAAAACCCCAACAAGTGTTCAATTGTGACAAAACAGGCCTGTTTTGGAAGAAAATGCCAAAGAGGATCTACATTACTCAGGAGGAAAAGGCACTGCCAGGACACAAGCCTATGAAAGACAGGCTAACTCTCATGTTTTGTAGTAATGCTAGTGGAGATTTGAAAGTGAAGCCTTTACTGTGTATCACTCTGAAAATCCTAGTGTTTTCAAGAAAAACAGTGCCATCAAGAGTAAACTGTGTGTGATGTGGAGGGCAAACAGTAAGGCATGGGTCACAAGGGACATTTGCCTCTATTGGTTCCATGACATGTTTGGCCCCAGTATGAAAAAATACCTCCTGGAAAATAAATTGGAACTCAAGTGCCTCCTGGTAATGGACAATGCTCCTGCTCATCCTCCAGCCTTGGAGGAGTGAATGGTGCCAGAGTTTCGTTTTATCAAAGTGAAGTTTTTGCCTCCTAATACCACTTCTCTCCTCCAGCCCATGGACCAGCAGGTCATTTCAAATTTCAAAAAAATGTACACCAAAGCAGTGTTTCAAAAGTGCTTTGAAGTGACCTCAGACACTGAACTGACCCTATCAGAGTTCTGGAAAGATCACTTCAGTATCCTCAGTTGCATAAACCTTATAGGTAAAGCTTGGGAGGGAGTGACTTGCAGGACTTTGAACTCTGCTTAGAGAAAACTGGCCAGAATGTGTACGAGAGGGATTTTGAAGGGTTTGGAGCTGACCCTGAGGAGCCTATGCCAGTTGTGGAATCTATTATGGTATTAGGGAATTCCATGGGGTTGGAAGTGAGTTTGGAGAATGTGGAAGAGTGGGTGGAGGACCACGATGAAGAGCTGACCACTACAGAGCTGCAAGAGTTTCATGTGCAACACCAACAGACCACAGCTCAAGAATTTGCTTCAGAAGAGGAGAAAGAGAGATGGAGGAAGTTGCCTTCTTCAAAGATTAAGGACATTTGTTCAAGGTGGAGTGAGGTGCAAACATTTATGGATGAACATCACCCTAATACAGCTGTTGCAAGCTGTGCTGGCAACATGTACAATGACAATGTTGTGTCCCATTTCTGGGAAATCTTAAAGACACGCCAGAAACAGAGCTCTCTGGACAGATATTTTGTGCAACAGGGGTCCAGTGACTCTGAAGCTATCCCTAGTAGCATTTAAAAACAAAGGGAAGTGACCCCAGAAAAGGACTTGGTACCTGAAGTCTTTATGGAAGGGGATTCCCCTTCCAAACAATATTACATCTCCATCCTCTCCCCTCCTCCCGTCTCATCACTCATCAATAAGTCTTCAATAAAGGTAAGTGTCATTTTAGTATTGTTTATTCTGCATGTCTCATTGTTTTCTGTGTAGGGAAATACATATTTCAGGTAAAAACATTATTTTGTTTAAAACTTTTGGGTGTCTGGAACGGATTAATTGGATTTCCATTATTTCTTATAAGGAAAATTAATTCGGAATAAGTCAGATTCGGGTTAAGTCACTCTTTCTGGAACAGATTAATTTTGTAATCCAGGGGTCCACTGTACTGTTAAAGATATCAAAATGTATTCATAACTCAATAAAGTGCCACCTTTTTTTTTTCAACGATATGGCCATATCCCACTGAGGCAGGGTGACCTAAAAATAAAAAAAAAATTTTTTTTTAATTCAGTAATTTATACAGAAGGGGTTACTAGCCCCTTGCTCCTGGCATTTTTAGTCGCCTCTTATGATACGCATGGCTTACGGAGGAAGACTTCTTTTCCACTTCCAACCGTCCACTCCCAAATATCTGAATACGTTCACCTCCTCCATACTCTCTCCCTCCAATCTGATATTCAATCTTTCATCACCTAATCTTTTTGTTATCCTCATAACCTTACTCTTTCCTGTATTCACCTTTAATTTTCTTCTTTTGCACACCCTACCAAATTCATCCACCAATCTCTGCAACTTCTCTTCAGAATCTCCCAAGAGCACAGTGTCATCGGCAAAGAGCAGCTGTGACAACTCCCACTTTGTGTGTGATTCTTTATCTTTTAACTCCACGCCTCTTGCCAAGACCCTCGCATTTACTTCTCTTACAACCCCATCTATAAATATATTAAACAACCACGGTGACATCACACATCCTTGTCTAAGGCCTACTTTTACTGGGAAAAAATTTCCCTCTTTCCTACATACTCTAACTTGAGCCTCACTATCCTCGTAAAAACTCTTCACTGCTTTCAGTAACCTACCTCCTACACCATACACTTGCAACATCTGCCACATTGCCCCCCTATCCACCCTGTCATACGCCTTTTCCAAATCCATAAATGCCACAAAGACCTCTTTAGCCTTATCTAAATACTGTTCACTTATATGTTTCACTGTAAACACCTGGTCCACACACCCCCTACCTTTCCTAAAGCCTCCTTGTTCATCTGCTATCCTATTCTCCGTCTTACTCTTAATTCTTTCAATTATAACTCTACCATACACTTTACCAGGTACACTCAACAGACTTATCCCCCTATAATTTTTGCACTCTCTTTTATCCCCTTTGCCTTTATACAAAGGAACTATGCATGCTCTCTGCCAATCCCTAGGTACCTTACCCTCTTCCATACATTTATTAAATAATTGCACCAACCACTCCAAAACTATATCCCCACCTGCTTTTAACATTTCTATCTTTATCCCATCAATCCCGGCTGCCTTACCCCCTTTCATTTTACCTACTGCCTCACGAACTTCCCCCACACTCACAACTGGCTCTTCCTCACTCCTACAAGATGTTATTCCTCCTTGCCCTATACACGAAATCACAGCTTCCCTATCTTCATCAACATTTAACAATTCCTCAAAATATTCCTTCCATCTTCCCAATACCTCTACCTCTCCATTTAATAACTCTCCTCTCCTATTTTTAACTGACAAATCCATTTGTTCTCTAGGCTTTCTTAACTTGTTAATCTCACTCCAAAACTTTTTCTTATTTTCAACAAAATTTGTTGATAACATCTCACCCACTCTCTCATTTGCTCTCTTTTTACATTGCTTCACCACTCTCTTAACTTCTCTCTTTTTCTCCATATACTCTTCCCTCCTTGCATCACTTCTACTTTGTAAAAACTTCTCATATGCTAACTTTTTCTCCCTTACTACTCTCTTTACATCATCATTCCACCAATCGCTCCTCTTCCCTCCTGCACCCACTTTCCTGTAACCACAAACTTCTGCTGAACACTCTAACACTACATTTTTAAACCTACCCCATACCTCTTCGACCCCATTGCCTATGCTCTCATTAGCCCATCTATCCTCCAATAGCTGTTTATATCTTACCCTAACTGCCTCCTCTTTTAGTTTATAAACCTTCACCTCTCTCTTCCCTGATGCTTCTATTCTCCTTGTATCCCATCTACCTTTTACTCTCAGTGTAGCTACAACTAGAAAGTGATCTGATATATCTGTGGCCCCTCTATAAACATGTACATCCTGAAGTCTACTCAACAGTCTTTTATCTACCAATACATAATCCAACAAACTACTGTCATTTCGCCCTACATCATATCGTGTATACTTATTTATCCTCTTTTTCTTAAAATATGTATTACCTATAACTAAACCCCTTTCTATACAAAGTTCAATCAAAGGGCTCCCATTATCATTTACACCTGGCACCCCAAACTTACCTACCACATCCTCTCTAAAAGTTTCTCCTACTTTAGCATTCAAGTCCCCTACCACAATTACTCTCTCACTTGGTTCAAAGGCTCCTATACATTCACTTAACATCTCCCAAAATCTCTCTCTCTCCTCTGCATTCCTCTCTTCTCCAGGTGCATACACGCTTATTATGACCCACTTCTCGCATCCAACCTTTACTTTAATCCACATAATTCTTGAATTTACACATTCATATTCTCTTTTCTCCTTCCATAACTGATCATTTAACATTACTGCTACCCCTTCCTTTGCTCTAACTCTCTCAGATACTCCAGATTTAATCCCATTTATTTCCCCCCACTGAAACTCTCCTACCCCCTTCAGCTTTGTTTCGCTTAGGGCCAGGACATCCAACTTCTTTTCATTCATAACATCAGCAATCATCTGTTTCTTGTCATCCGCACTACATCCACGCACATTTAAGCAACCCAGTTTTATAAAGTTTTTCTTCTTCTCTTTTTTAGTAATTGTATACAGGAGAAGGGGTTACTAGCCCATTGCTCCCGGCATTTTAGTCGCCTCATACGACACGCATGGCTTACGGAGGAAAGATTCTTTTCCACTTCCCCATGGACAATAGAAGAAATAAAAAAGAACAAGAGCTATTTAGAAAAAGGAGAAAAACCTAGATGTATGTATATATATATATGCATGTGCGTGTCTGTGAAGTGTGACCAAAGTGTAAGTAGGAGTAGCAAGATATCCCTGTTATCTTAGCGTGTTTATGAGACAGAAAAAGAAACCAGCAACCTTATCAATATAATTTTTACTAAGTATGCATCTCCCATAAAATAACTGGAAAGGTTTACTTTGACAAATTGTGATAAAAGGTTTACTTCTGCATCCAAAGATAGGGAAGCCTCTCATTTATTAGTCTAAGTTTAAAATAACAAAGAAACTATTACCTGTCCAGTTGCTGTTACTGCAGCATTAACTGTAGCAGTTTTGATCGTTGATGTAACACTACGAATAGTGCCAAATGTTTTAGAGAGTGCGACCTTCTGTTGCAAGTCTCCAAAAGGCAAACCTAGCTTTCGCTCTCCTGCACCACTGTAAGAAAAGAAATAATACAATGATATAAAGTCCTGTGTCCTGTAGCTTGATTGCTAGCGCACTCGGCTCACACACTGAGGTCCGGGGTTCGATCCCCGGTATGGCTGGAAAATGTCAGGACGTGTTTCCATAAGACACCTGCTGTCCATGTTCAACCATCAGTAAAATGGATGCCTGGGTGTTACTTGATTGCTGTGGGTTGCATCCTGGGACAAAATTGACCTAATTTGTCCAAAATGCTCTGCATAATAAGGTGCTTTCTATATACTAATAGTAAAGTATGTCACTGATGTCAGCTAGGCCTGAATACCTTGCACATGTACCTGTAGAAATAAAGATACGTATTATTATTATTATTATTATTATTATTCTTTCAACAAACCGGCCATATCCCACCAAGGCAGGGTGGCCCAAAAAGAAAAACGTAAGTTTCTCTTTTTAAATTTAGTAATTTATAGAGAAAGGGTTACTAGCCCTTTGCTCATTATTATTATTATTATTATTATTATTATTATTATTATTATTATTATTATTATTATTATTATTATTATTATTATTATTATTATATGTATATCCTTTATAGAGATACACAATGTTGCGTTCACATGTAGAGGTACTCTGTAGGAGTACCTCAAGGTAGTGTCCTAGGCCCACTCCTCTTTCTCATCTACATCAATGATCTCCCCAATGCATCCCAACTCCTTACACCAGTTCTATTCGCAGATGACACTACATATGTCTACTCCCATTCAGACCCAGCTGTGCTTGAAAACACTGTAAACAATGAACTGCTAAAGATATATGCTTGGATGATGAGAAACAAACTAACTCTCAACATAGACAAAACATACTTCATGCTGTTTGGCAACAGAGCCTCAAATATTCAATTCAACATACTGTTAAATGGTACCCCTATATCAAGACACACGGAGGGCAAATTTCTAGGTCTTCTCCTTGACTGTAATCTTAAATTTCAGTCCCATACCCATCACATAGACAAGAAAATTTCCAAATCAGTAGGAATCCTTTCCAAGATACACTACTATGTACCACAAACGACTCTTCTTACCCTGTACCACCACTTACCTCACCTATAGTATCTGTGCCTGGGGCTCAACCACTGCCAACCACCTAAGACCCTTAATAATCCAACAAAAAACTGCTGTGTAGGCGATAAGAGCTCCTGTGCTAGACAGCACACCCCACCACTTTTCAAAAGACTCAACTTGCTAAATATACAAGACATACACTCTTATTATTGTGCCTATTACATATACAGAACTTTAAACTCCACTGTAAACCCTCCCCTAAAACTACTACTCGACAGTTACAACAGAATGCACAGTCACAATACAAGGCATAAGGCACTTTTCAACATCTCTCGAGTAAGATTCTCACTATGCAAGAACGCTATGCACATAAAAAGGCCCAAAGATCTGGAACTCACTACCGGAACAGGTCAAGGATCCCCAGACACCTTACAAATTTAGGACTCTGCTAAAAAATCATCTTATCTCACAATATTAGCCAAATCAACCAAACATCTACTGACTAGTTTTATCATGTGACTACCTGACTTTTAATTCTGCCATTCCATAAAATATTACCACCTGCACCATTCCTTGTAAATTATATTTTGTACTAAGTATGCATAAGATTTATTAGTCCAGATAAGATTGTAAAACAGCTAACCACTATTCCATGTTTAGTTTTAAGTATAATTACTATGTGCCATTCTCTTATCTAGTTTTAATTAGTTACCATATATTTGGATTAGTTTGCCCGAAATGTCTCGGCATGATAGCGGCTATCTTTGTACTTAACAAATCAAAATTGTAATTACACAGTATAACCTTTACAAAGAAATAAACTTATTATTATTATTATTATTATTATTAATCCACTTCAGAAAGTTCACTATTTGTGAACAAAACATGCACCTCTACAAATAAAAGTTCTCTTGTTTTCTTGTCTTTTTTATTACTATTTGTTGGCTCTTGTCACAATTTCACCTACTGTAATCACAATTAACAATACACTGACATTCTTATCACACTGACTTACATGAAACCTTTGAACAAATAAAATTTACAAGTACATATATAAAATGACCTTTACCATGAGCGGAAATGAAAAATACAATTACATGTATTCATAAAAAGAACTACAGTTTATAATCAAAACATCTTAAACTGCTATGATATTGAACACCCCCATCTTATAGCATTATGAAGAAACATTAGCAAAAATGCAGGTACTATATACTACAGTATATAACCACTATTACATCAGCACAAGGACAAGGATGTTTCCTACACATTAATCTATACATAATACACTACATAGATTAAAGTACTATTTAAATGGTCTTAATCTTTCCCCATATTCTAAAGCTTACCCAGCAGGATGATTCACATGTTTTCGACATGGCTGCAGATTTAACTCTGTGTCAGGTGGTGCAGACAAGGGCAGAAAAATTACACGCGTTATGCAGTACACAAACTGACCTTCCCCTAGCATGCCAACTTTGCGCACTCCAGATACCAATACCAATCTCGGAGACAGGTCTGGGAAAACAATGTGTATTACCAAAAATGTACAGTATTATACTCTGGGATCCTCCTCAATTCAGATTAATGAACAGAGTTAAAAAGTACATTAAGGAGAATTTATGGGAAATAAATGTTATTGGTAGGTCATATGATCCGATCTTTTGCTTCAGCCTTTAAAGAAATTGCATCTGTTACTGTGCTAAGTCTAAATTCTCTTTTTAAACAACTTCAGTGAGAATTTGGTGGCTAGTTAACATTTCTTCATATGTCCCTAAACCCATGTCAACTGAAACTAAAATTTCCCTGTGGTGCTCAATAAATTTAACAATATGAAGAGGAAGATTCTTATGCAGCGAGATATTCAGCAGAGTTTGTGGAACCCACACATTCTGCTGAATATCCAGAAGTCAAACATTTTCCTCTTTGACAAAAAAAAAAGGGGGGGGGGGAACCATAATTAATGCATTAAAGAGAGACATAAAGTGGTATATGCTAAAACTGTATAAAGATAAAAGGATAAACCAGTCATAAGCATATAACCACATAACAGTAAAATAAAATATACCCAGTACCCTTATTAAAAATTAAAAGTGGTAGTACAAGTCCATTCCACTTGAGGTATTCTGTAAATTAATATATTATTTTACATGTCAATTCTGTCATGTACACTGTGCAGTAGTATTCTCCAAATATTCCTAGTATGTACTATAACCTCAATAGGAATGGTAAGGGAGATTTTATTCAGTTACACTATAACAGCTAAATCATTATTGAATAATGGTGATAGAGAATCATTAAAGATGATAGCACTTCTGTGGTGATAACAATGGACCACTGTACTGTACTTGCATGACAAGCTGTGGTGACAGTGGAAAATTGTAATGGCCTACACCTTTATCCCCATCAAAGTTATCTTATGACTGTGTTATGGGGTTCTAAGTGCTATTAAATCTCATCACTCAGAACCTTCACTTTGTTCCTCAGTACCTGCACATCGCCACTCATTACCTGCACCTTGTCCCTCACTATCTTCACCTCATCACTCAGTACTTGCACATCATCACTCAGAGCCTTCACCTCATCACTCAGTATCTTCACCTCATTACTCAGTAGCTTCACCCCATCATTCAGTATCTTCACCCCATCACTCAGTATCTTCACCCTATCACTCAGTATCTTCACCCCATCACTCAGTAGCTTCACCCCATCATTCAGTATCTTCACCCCATCACTCAGTATCTTCACCCCATCACTCAGTATCTTCACCCCATCACTCAGTATCTTCACCCCATCACTCAGAATCTTCACCCCATCACTCAGTATCTTCACCCCATCACTCAGTATCTTCACCCTATCACTCAGTATCTTCACCCCATCACTCAGTATCTTCACCCCATCACTCAGAATCTTCACCCCATCACTCAGAATCTTCACCCCATCACTCAGAATCTTCACCTCATCACTCAGAATCTTTACCTCATCTTAATACCATTGAAACAATATAAGCCATTAAAGTACCCCTTTCCCTTGAAGGAAGCATGGATCGTTCCTTATCTAGCTTGCTTCCCAGCAGCCCACAGGACATAACCCTCACTCACCTGGATGGATCTGCAGCTTTCCCAAAAGAAGATGAATGATACCAAGACATGTTGGATTTTCTGCAGCAGCTAAATCCCAACCTGGAAAATGGAAGACTATGCAGTATAGTAACTGACAACGTCCGTCAATAAAATGCACAGGTGCTCCTTGACTTATGATGGGGTAACGCTCCGACAAACCCATTGTAAGTCAAAAATATCGTAAGCTGAATATAGTTTTGGAGTGGTTGGTGCTATTATTTAATAAATGTATGAAAGAGGGTAAGGTATCAAGGGATTGGCAGAGAGTGTGCATAGTTCCTCTGAATAAAGGCAAAGAGGACAAAGGCAGTGCAAAAATTATAGGAGAATAAGTCTGTTGAGTATACCTAGTAAAGTTTATGGTAGTTATTACTGAAAGAATTAAGAGTAAGAGAGTATGACAGCAGATGAACAAGGAGGTTTTAAGAAAGGTAGGGGGTTTGTGGCTAAGTGTTTACAGTGAAACATATAGGTGAACAATATTCAGATAAGGTAAAGAGGTTTTTGTGGCATTTATGGATTTGGAAAAGGCATATGGCAGAGTGGATAGGGTTGCAATGTGGCAGATGCTGCAAGTGTATGGAATAGGAGGTAGGTTACTGAAAGCAGTGAAGAGTTTTTATGAGGATAGTGAGGCTCAGGTTAGAGTATGTAGGAGAGAGGGAGATTATTTCCCAGTAAAAGTAGGCCTTAGACAAGGATGTGTGATGTTACCATGGTTGTTCAATATACAGTGTATTTATAGATGGGGTGGTAAAAGAAGTGAATGCGCAGGTGTTGGCAAGAGGTGTGGGGTTAAAAGATAAAGAATCTAACACAAAGTGGGAGTTGTCACAGTTGCTCTTTGCTGATGACACTGTGCTTCTGGGAGATTCTGAAGAGAAGTTACAAAGGCTGGTGGATGAGTTTGGTAGGGCATATAAAAGAAGAAAATTAAAAGTGAATATAGGAAAAAGTAAGGCGTTGAGGATAACAAAAAAAATTAGGTTACGAAAGACTGGATATCAGATTGGAGGGAAAGAGTATGGAGGAGGTGAATGTATTCAGATATTTGGGAGTGTCAGCAGATGGGTCTATGAAGGATGAGGTGAATCACAGAACTGATGAGGGGAAAAGAGTGAGTGGAGCAGTTTGGAGTCAAAGAACTTTGTTCGTAGAAGCAAAGAGGGGAATGTATGAGAGTATAGTTATACCAACACTCTTATATGGGTGTGAAGCATGGGTGGTGAATACTGCAACAAGGAGAAGGCTGGAGGCAGTGGAGATGTCATGTCTGAGGGCAATGTGTGGTGTGAATATAATGTAGAGAATTCGTAGTTTGAAAATTAGGAGGTGCGGGATTACCAAAACTATTATCCAGAGGGCTGAGGAAGGGTTGTTGAGGTGGTTTGGACACGCAGAGAGGGTGGAACAAAATAGAATGACTTCGAGAGTGTAAAAATCTGTAGTGGAGGGAAGGTAGGGTAGGGTCGGCCTAGGAAAAGTTGGAGGGAGGGGGTAAAGGAGGTTGTGTGCGAGTGGCTTGGACTTCCAGCATGCATGCATGAGCATATTTGAGAGGAGTGAATGGAGACATACGGTTTTTAGGACTTGATGTGCTGTTGGAGTGTGAGCAGGGTAACATTTATGAAGGGATTAAGGCTGGACTTGAGTCCTGGAGATGGGAAGTACAGTGTCTGCACTCTGAAGGAGGAGTTTTAATGCTGTAGTTTTATAACTGTAGTGTAAGCACACCTCTGGCAAGACAGTGATGGAGTGAATGATGATGAAAGTTTTTCTTTTTGGGGCCACTCTGCCTTGATGGGAAGCGACCGATGTGTTAACCCTTAACCCTTTGAGGGTCGACAGGCCCTCTCCGAAACTCGTTCTCAGGGTCGGCCAAATTTAAAAAAAAAAAAAATTATTTTCTCTTATGAAAAGATAGAGAATCTTTTCCCGATCATAACGACACCAAAAGTTTGAAATTTGATAGAAAACTTACGGAATTATGCTCTCGCAAAGTTAGCGGTCTCGGCGATGTTTACGGATCGGCGATTTTGCCCACTTTGAGCCCCATTTTCGGCCAATTTCACTGTACTAGTCGACAAAAAACATGAATATTTCGCTAGAACTCCATTTTTTCTATCGAATGGGTGCAAGAAACCACCCATTTATAAATTCAACTATCCAGTACAGTGGTCAGAATTTAGCAATTTTGCCAATTTCACACAAATTTCAAAAGATGCCAATTTCGGAATAGGGTCCAGAATAAACAAGAAAGACATTCCTGGCACTAAAATGACATTTCCTCTAGTCATTAGTCACGTCTCAAGGCCCCTCTTATATTCTTTTGCTTTCCACTTTGAATTTTTATTCTCACAAAAAATATAAGATTTACTGTTATGCAGACTACTGCATTAGTGTAAAAAATGGTATAAATATTATTGGTGCACTTGTGAAAGAATATTAGACTCACCAGTTGACGTGTATTGCACGCTTGGCACGATTTGTTTACTTTTGAAATTTGGTAAAAATCGAACATTTCTGCTACTTTGAGCTCAATTTCAAGGCACCTTTCATTGTAAAACCAGTCAAAATCATCTCAATTTCAGTAATATGTCTTCCATTCTATAAAATGAGACCAAGAAAACTAGAATACAACAATAAATACCATACGAAAATACACTGCAAAGTCGCTGATTTATTAAAAAAAAATGGAAAAAGTTTTTTTTTTCTCATTATGCACTGTGTGCTGCAGGATTTTTTTTAGACTGTGCACACTGACCACATAGACCCATTCTTTCATATGAAGGCCTACCAGCTTTCTCCCACTAGATTTGAGGTCGCTAGAATTTATGAGTACTAGTACGTCAAAAACCCCTACGCGTAAGACGTACTAGTACGACGAAAACCCTCAAAGGGTTAAACTGTCCAAATGTAGATCTACGTTCACCTGCATAGCACTCCGAATATTTTGAAAAAACAAAAAAAAAAAAAAAATTTAAATGAAGAGCGCATTTTTATAAATATTATAAGATAAAAAAAATTTTAGGGTCAGTACTTACCGAGATATAAGCCCACGAAGTTGGTGCTAAATGATGAGGTGTTGGCAACATGGAGCACTGCCACTTGCAGAAATAATAAACCTTTACCCTTTTTTTTTCCAATTCTTTTCTATTTTTTGTTGTTTTCATGTTATGATGATAATGTTTTGTTGCAGATCTTTTGATTTCATAGTCATTCTTGTTGAGACACAATTGTTTGGTACTGAATTAGTAATCATACTGTCACAAACACACATGTTCACACTGATAGATGAATTTGTACACCTGGTTCAATCACATACTATTGTTTACATATAGTATATACAAGGTATTTACAGGTCCCATTTATGTTTCTGGAAGTCCACCACTGTATGATACTCCATGAAGCATGGATTCATACAGAGTGCCACCCCACATTGCTGACATATGAATCGTGTTTTTTCACACTTGGGGTCGCCTTGTAGCGTAACAACACACAACACACTTCTGTGCATACTTCTTCCTTGGGGTAGATGGTATCAGTATCAGTCAGTGACAGTTAGGGATTATTCAGTTGGGCACTTCCCCCTCTGGTTGTGGGGTGACAGGTTGCTGTTGTGGGGTGACAAGTCGCTGTGGAGTGGCAGGTACAGGTGTGGCACCATACTTTTTTGTTATCTGCTTGATGACCTTGAGGGTGAATTCCGCGTATCGTTGTCACTTCCCAGTCTTTATTTCATACATGTTGAAGGCACTGAGCATTACAATGTCTACAAGGTGGAGAAACACTTTTATATACCACTTGCGACTCCTACGCACACAGTCAACAAACCCTCTCATCATGTCACACTTGTCGACTAGCAGCATATTGTTCATATAGTTGACACAGCAGCTGGCTTTACAATAGGTTCATTGTTGAACCTGCTCAGTCTGTCCGTCTGTACCATCTCGTTTCTGTGGATGGGTAACAGCAATGTCATATCCCGTTTGTCATGCCACGTCAGTGCCATGATGTCATTGGCATGAAACGCTTCCACTAGACTTGCTCCAGTGAACCTTGGCATGTGTTTTGTACTTCTTCTCATTGTTCCACATATATCAGTATTTTTCACACATAGGAAATCAACAAGCATAGGGCTTGTATACCAGTTGTCTGTGAACAATGTATGGCCCTTGCCCAGGTATGAGTCCATCATCTTGAGAACATCACCAGAAATGCCCAACATCTGCCTGGTATCGCCGAGTGCGTTTTTCCCCGTGTAGGTAATGACATCCAACACAAGACCAGTCTCACAGTCACACATAAAGTGTTTTATACCAAAGCAATTACATTTGCTTGGTATACTATATTGTTTGAACGACAATTGTCTCTTGAACGGAACCAAGGACTCATCAACAACAATGTTCCTGAATGGATAAAAGTAGGCACTGAATTTTTGCTTCAGATACATAAACAATTCCCGGATTTTGTATAGGAAGTCACTTCAGTTTGGCGTATTCCTGTCTGAGAAGTGCAACATTCGTAGCAACAGAGTGAATCCGTTGCAGGGAAGGTGGTCATGGAAGACTGGAGTGCTGATGAAGTAGTCTGTGGACCAGTAGTGTGCTATATTGTTCTTATATGTGTGTGGCATAAGCACGACAGTGCCAAGTTATAAATACACATTTCTGCCACAGTTGTATCTTTCCACCTGCACAGCCAGGATGATTCTGAAACATCTGTGTAGTACATGTTGGTCTGGGTAACAATCACATTCATTATTGGCTCATCAGAGCATAGCTGAAAGTAGTCTAACTCTGTAGACTCATTTGTGATGGGACAGTGTGGCATGATGCCACTTCCACTGGCATCAAAATTGAAAGGATGTGGCACGAATGGTGCACTTTCTGTCAAGTTCCATTCGTGGTCACCTGGTGCAGGATGGACCTGTGGCATGGGGCGTTGGAGAGCAAGAGGGACAAGTGTGGAGGCAGCACATGCTTGAGAGGGTGCTGGGCAGTCCTTTGTCTGCCCACCCACCGCGCCCGAGGTACCATGCAACCCCCCTCTTCCTCCATCCCAGCATACTCTCCTTCATGATCTTTATCACCATCAGTGGCAGGGGTTTTGAATCATGACCTGCCACGGCCCTTGCCGACTGCATATGGCACACTGCCTGAATGTAATCGATGCCACCTAAAAGTATGTTTCACCGGGGAATAATGATAATCATTTTCACTCAATGAATCCTCTATTGGCATAAAATCAATTTCATCATCATCACTTATATCACTTTCATTATTGTCATCACCAAAACACAAGGAAAATGATAATTTACTCTTGCAGAGTTGCCTTTGGGTAGTAACACTAGGAACCCCAGAGGTGCTGGGCTGAGGGTCTGTTGTGGCCACATTGGCCACATTAGCCACACTGGCCACCTCAGAAGTGCTGGGCTGAGGGCCTGGTATTGCCACACTGTCCACAATGGCCACCCCAGAGGGTGGGTCATCTGGGTTGTCATCAGTATTCTCACTATCTCCTTGATCATTAGTGGCCATATCGGTGTCAAATCGACTAAACTTCCATTCTGAATCATTTCTCGAGAATAGTAGAGTGGTGATATGATGAGGCACGAGTGAATCATGGGGGTTTGCCATGTTGACCCAAGATGGAGCTGAAATTAACTGGTCCTACCACACGATACCCCAGTGTCCCCGATTTATTTCATACTAAGCACACTGAGTGTGTAGACCCATTCTCTAGTGTCTAGGCGACTCAGGCCTATTGCGGCAATTTTGAAGGAATGAAAAATAATGTATTTTGATCTACATTCGAAGTGCTACATATGTCAACATAGATATACATGTGGACAGTTTAAGGGTTAGCCCTTTGTCGCGCAGACTCTAAAATTTTCTAGCTTAAACACGTGTAAGTTTGTGAGTGTCATCCTACACGCGCCGCGCATCTGGATTCCCGTTCTTTAATTTGAACCAATCACGAGCCTTCCCTGAGTCTCTTCAGCTAAGTGGTGATGGCGTTTGCCGCCTTCCCATTGGTTGAGAGAACAAAACAAACACTTGTGGCTTGGTGTCGCCCAGAGTGGGTTTTTTCCATCCAGTGTCACTAATATACTCTCGGATTTCACCCTCTACAATGTCGGTAAGTACTGATTGTTGTGTTTAGTGTGTACATGAATAGTTTAGGCATATTTTGATATATACATAAAGTCCATGTGAAGCATAATGTGAGTGTAGCATGCAGTTGAAAAAAGTACAACAAAGGAAGCTCAAAAATTTTCGTGGCTGCCCGAGAAGTGACATAGTACAATTTCAGTAAAATAAATATTTGTAAAAAAATTTCTATTGCATATATGAATTCTGTAGTCGTCTGGATCTATACAGAAGGTTTTTATTGTCCTTCCAGATCAATGAGAAATTGTTTTATGGGGAGCCCTTCAGCACCAGGTCAAAATATGAGGCAGCACCCTAAGAACATCTATAAGACCTTCACCAAGTAATTCACCATGTACTTCCAATGGTGTCAACATAGTGAAAGCTGTGCAGGGCCAACATGCACAAAGGCCTGATGACAGTGTTAGGCTTGACAGAACTCTAAACCACTTGCCACTGGCAGGAAAAAAGCCATTTAGTTGCAAGTATTGCAGCAACTCGAAGAAATATGTCACATCCTCATTCCAGTGTTCTGTATGCAAAGTAAATCTGTGCATAAAGAGTAATAGAAATTGCTTCAGCGACTACCATACTATCAATCAGCAATATAGAATAATTTGTCTTCCTCATGAATCTCAGGAATATGGGACTTGAAAGTTTTATCCCTTTGCAATGTGTCCTTGTTGCTATTTGTTTCATTTTTATATTTTTCTAATACATACAAACTGTTTTGATACAAGTTCCATTTATGTTTTTGATATTGTCTGTTTGTATAATAAATTTAAAAAATAGTTATTGGGTGTTTTATTAACAATTGCAAGTTTGCAACATTCAGATTTATACTCCCTATGTCGGGCAAGGTTGAAAATTTTCGCTCTTCAGAGATTTGCAATTACTTGAAAACTAACCATCAGAATTCCATTTATATGGGCTCATTGACCTTATATTGAGTTACTCTATCCACTATAGGGAGTTCAGTTCGAATTTCTAATTTTATGGCCATTTGCCTGATAAAGGTTTAATAATAATACTAATAAAAAATAACTAATGTCACTAAGTAAATAAACAAATAATTACTGTAACTAAATACCAGTATTGAAAAGTAAATAAATGAATACAAGTTACAGACTTGCTGCTTTCATGCTGGCTAATTGTCTGAAGCACCATCATAAAGTCAAAATGGACCAATTATGTACCTCTGTAATCTTTTGACTACCGCCCACAGGATGGGTATGGGGTGCATAATAAACATATTAAACTAACTAAACTAATATTACCTATTGCATGTTGGAATGAGAATATTGCATAGGATATGGAGATATGAAAATATTACTTGGGGTACCAGGTATGTTACTGGATATAGTAATATACAGTATCAAGATATGAAGTAAAAATACAACCTGAAAATGATATACAGTATACAGTGGTACCTTGACTTACGAGTGTCCCAACTTACAAATTTTCCGAGTTACAAGCCGTCGCTCGGTTGATTTTTTGCTTTGAGTTATGAGCCACAATCCGAGTTACGAGGGAGCTTCAGATACGCCACCACTAGCTGGCACAGTGAACGCCACAAAATTCTCCCAGCATGTGTGTGTGTGTGTGTACTCACCTAGTTGTACTCACCTAGTTGAGGTTGCAGGGATCGAGTCCAAGCTCCTGGCCCTGCCTCTTCACTGATCGCTACTAGGTCACTCTCCCTGAACTGTGAGCTTTATCATACCTCTGCTTAAAGCTATGTATGGATCCTGCCTCCACTACATCGCTTCCCAAACTATTCCACTTGCTGACTACTCTGTGGCTGAAGAAATACTTCCTAACATCCCTGTGATTCATCTGTGTCTTCAACTTCCAACTGTGTTCCCTTGTTGCTGTGTCCCATCTCTGGAACATCCTGTCCTTGTCCACCTTGTCAATTCCTCTCAGTATTTTGTAAGTCGTTATCACGTCCCCCCTATCTCTCCTGTCCTCCAGTGTCGTCAGGTTGATTTCCCTTAACCTCTCCTCGTAGGACATACCTCTTAGCTCTGGGACTAGTCTTGTTGCAAACCTTTGCACTTTCTCTAGTTTCTTTACATGCTTGGCTAGGTGTGGGTTCCAAACTGGTGCCGCATACTCCAATATGGGCCTAACGTACACGGAGTACAGGGTCCTGAACGATTCCTTATTAAGATGTCGGAATGCTGTTCTGAGGTTTGCCAGGTGCCCATATACTGCAGCAGTTATTTGGTTGATGTGCGCTTCAGGAGATGTGCCTGGTGTTATACTCACCCCAAGATCTTTTTCCTTGAGTGAGGTTTGTAGTCTCTGGCCCCCTAGACTGTACTCTGTCTGCGGTCTTCTTTGCCCATCCCCAATCTTCATGACTTTGCAATTGGTGGGATTGAACTCCAGGAGCAAATTGCTGGACCAGGTATGCAGCTTGTCCAGATCCCTTTGTAGTTCTGCCTGGTCTTCGATCGAATGAATTCTCATCAACTTCACATCATCTGCAAACAGGGGCACCTCTGAGTTTATTCCTTCCGTCATGACGTTCACAAATACCAGAAACAGCACTGGTCCTAGGACTGACCCCTGTGGGACCCCACTGGTCACAGGTGCCCACTCTGACACCTCGCCACGTACCATTACTCGCTGCTGTCTTCCTGACAAGTATTCCCTGATCCATTGTAGTGCCTTCCCTGTTATCCCTGCTTGGTCCTCCAGTTTTTACACTAATCTCTTGTGTGGTACTGTGTCAAACGCCTTCTTGCAGTCCAAGAAAATGCAGTTCACCCAGTGTGTGTGTGTGTGTGTGTGTGTGTGTGTGTGTGTGTGTGTGTGTGTGTGTGTGTGTGTGTGTGTGTGTGTGTGTGTGTGTATTGTGTGTGCGTGTATTGTGTGTGCGTGCATTGTGTGTGCGTGTATTGTGTGTGCATGTATTGTGTGTGCGTGTATTGTGTGTGCATGTATTGTGTGTGCATGTATTGTGTGTGCATGTATTGTGTGTGCATGTATTGTGTGTGCATGTATTGTGTGTGCATGTATTGTGTGAGCGTGTATTGTGTGTGCATGTATTGTGTGTATTGTGTGTGTGTGTATTGTGTGTGCATGTATTGTGTGTATTGTGTGTGTGTATTGTGTGTGTGTGTGTATTGTGTGTGTGTGTGTGTACTGTGTATGTACTGTGTGTGTGTGTGTGTGTGTATTTTGTGTATTGTGTGTGTGTGTGTACTCACCTAATTGTACTCACCTAATTGTGGTTGCAGGGGTCGAGACTCAGCTCCTGGCCCCGCCTCTTCACTGATCGCTACTGGATCCTCTCTCTCTCTGCTTCCTGAGCTTTGTCATACCTCTTCTTAAAACTATGTATGGTTCCTGCCTCCACTACTTCACTTGCTAGGCTATTCCACTTGCTGACAACTCTATGACTGAAGAAATACTTCCTAACGTCCCTGTGACTCGTCTGAGTCTTCAGCTTCCAGTTGTGACCCCTTGTCCCTATGTCCCCTCTCTGGAACATCGTATCTCTGTCCACCTTGTCTATTCCCCGCAGTATCTTGTATGTCGTTATCATGTCTCCCCTGACCCTTCTGTCCTCCAGTGTCGTCAGTCCGATTTCCCTTAACCTTTCCTCGTACGACATTCCCTTGAGCTCTGGGACTAGCCTTGTTGCAAACCTTTGTACTTTCTCTAACTTCTTGACGTGCTTGACCAGGTGTGGGTTCCAGACTGGTGCTGCATACTCCAGTATGGGCCTAACATACACAGTGTACAGTGTCTTGAACAATTCCTTATTAAGGTATCGGAACGCTATTCTCAGGTTTGCCAGGCGCCCGTATGCTGCAGCGGTTATTTGGTTGATGTGTGCCTCCGGTGATGTGCTCGGTGTTATGGTCACCCCAAGGTCTTTCTCCCTGAGTGAGGTCTGTAGTCTTTGTCCACCTAGCCTATACTCTGTCTGCGGTCTTCTTTGCCCCTCCCCAATCTTCATGACTTTGCATTTGGCTGGATAGAATTCGAGAAGCCAGTTGCTGGACCACATGTCCAGCCTGTCCAGGTCTCTTTGCAGTCCTGCCTCATCCTCGTCCGATTTAATTCTTCTCATCAACTTCACGTCATCTGCGAACAGGGACACTTCAGAGTCTATTCCTTCCATCATGTCGTTCACATATATCAAAAATAGCACTGGTCCTAGAACTGACCCCTGTGGGACCCCGCTTGTAACAGGCGCCCACTGTGATACCTCTTCACGTACCATGACTCGTTGCTGCCTCCCTGTCAGGTATTCCCTTATCCATTGCAGTGCCCTCCATTTTACATGCACCTGATCCTCCAGCTTCTGCACTAATCTCTTGTGGGGAACTGTGTCAAAGGCCTTCCTGCAGTCTAGGAAAACGCAATCTACCCACCCCTCTCTCTCGTGTCTTACTTCTGTTACCTTGTCATAAAACTCCAGGAGGTTTGTGATACAAGATTTGCCTTCCATGAACCCATGCTGGTTTTCATTTATAATCTTGTTCCTTTCCAGGTGTTCGACCACTCTCCTCCTGATAACCTTCTCCATGACTTTGCACACAATACATGTCAGAGACACAGGTCTGTAGTTTAGTGCCTCATTTCTGTTTCCTTTCTTAAATATGGGGACTACATTAGCTGTCTTCCATTTCTCAGGTAGTTGCCCAGTTTCAAGGGATGTGTTGAAGATTGTGGTTAGAGGCACACACAGCATCTCTGCTCCTTCTCTAAGGACCCATGGGGAGATGTTGTCCGGTCCCATCGCCTTTGAGGTGTCAAGGTCACTTAAGAGCTTCTTCACCTCCTCCTCAGTTGTTCGTATGTCATCCAACACTTGTTGGTATATTCCCTCTTGATGTTCCCTTCTGTGCTGTCTTCCCACAGCCCTTCCTGTCTCTACTGTAAAAACTTCCTTAAATCTCCTGTTCAGCTCCTCACATACCTCCTGATCATTTCTTGTGAGTTCTCCACCTTCTGTCCTTAATCTGATCACCTGGTCTTTGACTGTTGTCTTCCTCCTGATGTGGCTATACAACAGTTTCGGGTCAGTCTTGATTCTCGATGCTATGTCATTTTCATACTATCGCTGGGCCTCCCTCCTTACCTGTGCGTACTCATTCCTGGCTCTGCGACTGATCTCCCTATTTTCGTGTGTTCTCTGCCTTCTGTACTTTTTCCATTCTCTATTGCATTTTGTTTTTGCCTCCTTACACCGTCGGGTAAACCAGGGGCTCGTTCTGGTCTTCCCGTTGTTACTGTTGCCCTTGGGAATAAACCTTTCCACTGCCTCCTTGCATTTTGTTGTTACATATTCCATCATTTCATTTACTGGCTTTCCTGCCAGTTCTCTGTCCCACTGGACCTCCCGCAGAAAGTTCTTCAACCCTATGTAGTCCCCTCTTTTATAGTCAGGCTTTTCCCATTCAACTCCTGTTATTCTCTCCACTTGCAGCTCTACTATGTATTCAAAGCACAGAACCACGTGGTCGCTAGCTCCTAGGGGACTCTCATACTTGATGTCCTCAATATCTGAGCTGCCCAGGGTGAACACAAGGTCCAATCTTGCTGGTTCATCCTCCCCTCTCACTCTGGTAGTGTCCTTAACATGTTGGTGCATGAGGTTTTCCAGCACCACGTCCAACATCCTGACTCTCCATGTTTTGGGACCCCCATGTGGCTCCAGGTTTTCCCAGTCAATCTCCCTGTGGTTGAAATCCCCCATAACCAGCAACTTTGCTCTGCTGGAGTGAGCTCTTCTTGCCACCTCAGCAAGTGTGTCCACCATTGCTCTGTTGCTCTCTTCATATTCCTCTCTTGGCCTCCTGCAGTTCTGTGGTGGATTATACATCACTGCAATGACCACTTTGTGTTCCCCAGACTGAAGTGTACCTGCTATGTAGTCTCTTTCTCCCGTCTCATCTATTCCTTCCATTTTCTCGAATTTCCATCTGTTTTTTACGAGCAGAGCAACCCCACCTCCCCCCTTGCCCCTTCTATCTTTCCTCATGATCTGGTATCCTGTGGGAAGATTGCATCTGTTATTGTCTCCATGAGTTTTGTTTCTGTAACTGCTATGATGTTTGGGGACTTCTCATTGATTCTTTCTTGCCATTCCTCATGTTTATTCGTTAATCCATCTGCATTTGTGTACCAAACCTTCAACTTCTGTTCTAATACTGTAAATGTGGTGCAGGGGGTGGAAACAGAGGGATCGGTGTGTGATGGTTGGTTTGGATTGTTCAGTTGCCTTGGGGGTGTCGTGGCTGGAGTCCTTCTGCAGGTGTTTCTGGGGGGTGCGCTTGTCCTTCCATTTGATCCTGGATTATTCTGCTCTCCTTTTTCATTTCCTCCCATTTCTCCTTTCGTTTTTGAACTCTCTCTTTTATTGTCTTCCTTTCGTCCTGTGTTCTGTCTCGATCGAGGTACACACTCTGGAACTCCTGCTTGCCTCTCAGCCGTGCTTTCTCCTGCAGGATCATGGTTCGGGTTGATTCTGCCTTGAAAATTACTTTGAGAGGCCGATTCCTTTTCTTTGTGAACCACCCAATTCTCCGAAAATTTGCCACCTGGGCCATGTCCCCCTCGCCTATCACCTTCATGATATCTTCAATCGCTTTTTTCTCCTCCTGCTTCTTTGTGTCTGTACTCACCTATTTGTACTCACCTATTTGTGGTTGCAGGGGTCGAGTCACAGCTCCTGGCCCCGCCTCTTCGCTGATTGCTACTAGGTCCTCTCTCTCCCTGCCCCATGAGCTCTATCATACCTCGCCTTAAAACTATGTATGGTTCCTGCCTCCACCACATCACTTTCTAGGCTATTCCATGGCCTGACTACTCTATGACTGAAGAAATACTTCCTAACATCCCTTTGATTCATCTGAGTCTTCAACTTCCAATTGTGACCTCTTGTGTCTGTGTCCCATCTCTGGAACATCCCGTCTTTGTCCACCTCGTCTATTCCGCGCAGTATTTTATATGTCGTTATCATGTCTCCCCTGACCCTCCTGGCCTCCAGTGTCGTCAGGCCGATTTCCCTCAACCTTTCTTCATAGGACAATCCCCGTAGCTCTGGGACTAGTCTTGTTGCAACCCTTTGCACTTTCTCTAATTTCTTGACGTGCTTGACTAGGTGTGGATTCCAAACTGGTGCTGCATACTCCAGTATGGGCCTGACATAGATGGTGTACAGAGTCTTAAACGAATCCTTACTGAGGTATCGGAACGCTATCCGTAGGTTTGCCAGGCGCCCGTATGCTGCAGCAGTTATCTGATTGATGTGCGCCTCAGGAGATATGCTCGGTGTTATACTCACCCCCAGATCTTTTTCCTTTAGTGAGGTTTGCAGTCTTTGGCCATCTAAACTATATTGTGTCTGCGGTCTTCTTTGCCCTTCCCCAATCTTCATGACTTTGCATTTGGCAGGGTTAAATTCTAGGAGCCAGTTGCTGGACCAGGCTTGTAGCCTGTCCAGATCTCTTTGTAGTCCTGCCTGATCCTCGTCCGATTCGATTCTTCTCATTAACTTCACATCGTCTGCAAACAAGGACACTTCTGAGTCTATCCCTTCCGTTATGTCATTCACGTATACCAAGAACAGCACAGGTCCTAGGACTGACCCCTGTGGAACCCCGCTTGTCACAGGCGCCCACTCTGACACCTCGTCGCGTACCATGACTCGTTGTTTCCTCCCTGTCAGATATTCTCTGATCCATTGCAGTGCCTTTCCTGTTATGTGTGCCTGGTCCTCTAGCTTTTGCAGTAACCTCTTGTGAGGAACTGTGTCGAAAGCCTTCTTGCAGTCCAAAAATACGCAGTCGATCCACCCCTCTCTCTCTTGTCTTACTTCTGTCACCTTGTCATAAAACTCTAGTAGGTTTGTGACACAGGATTTTCCTTCCCTGAAACCGTGCTGGCTGTCAATTATACACTTGTTTCTTTCCAGGTGCCCCACCACTCTCCTCCTGATGATCTTCTCCATGACCTTGCATACTATACACGTTAGAGATACAGGTCTGTAGTTTAGTGCCTCATGTCTGTCTCCCTTTTTAAAAATTGGGACTACATTTGCCATTTTCCATACCTCAGGGAGTTGC
>NC_091359.1:16234166-16246666 GCF_038502225.1 Cherax quadricarinatus | reverse complement strand
CAAGGTGAATACAAAGTCCAGTCTAGCTGGTTCATCCTCTCCTCTCTCTCTGGTAGTGTCTCTTAACATGTTGATGCATGAGGTTTTCCAGTACCACATCCATCATCTTGGCTCTCCATGTTTCGGGACCCCCATGGGGCTCCAGATTTTCCCAGCCAATCTCCTTGTGATTGAAATCACCCATAACTAGTAACTTTGCTCCCCCCATGTGTGCTCTCCTGGCCAACTCAGCTAGTGTGTCGACCATTGCTCTGTTGCTCTCATCGTATTCTTCTCTTGGCCTCCTGCAGTTCTGTGGTGGGTTGTACATTACTGCAATTATCACCTTATGTCCCTCAGACTGGATTGTTCCTACTAAGTAGTCCCTTTCGCCCGTGCCATCCATTCCTTCCATTTTCTCAAAACCCCACTGGTTTTTAATGAGCAGTGCAACTCCTCCTCCCCCTCTCCTCCCTCTGTCTTTCCTGAGGATTTGATATCCGGATGGAAAGATTGAATCTGTTATTATTCTGGTGAGTTTTGTTTCTGTGAGTGCTATTATGTCTGGGGATGTCTCCTTGATTCTTTCGTGCCACTCCTCATACTTATTTGTTATTCCATCTGCATTTGTATACCACACCTTCAACTTCTTTTCTAAGACTGTGGTCTGGGAGGTGTATGTGTATTGTGCGTGTGTGTGTGTATTGTGCGTGTGTATTGTGTGTGTGTGTATTGTGTGTGTGTGTATTGTGTGTGTGTGTATTATGTGTGTGTGTATTGTGTGTGTGTGTGTGTGTGTGTGTGTATTGTGTATTGTGTGTGTATTGTGTGTGTGTGTAGTGTGTGTGTATTGTGTATTGTGTGTGTGTGTATTGTGTGTGTGTGTGTGTGTATTGTGTGTGTGTGTGTGTGTATTGTGTGTGTGTATTGTGTGTGTGTATTGTGTGTGTATTGTGTGTGTATTGTGTGTGTGTGTATTGTGTGTGTATTGTGTGTGTGTATTGTGTGTGTGTGTATTGTGTGTGTGTGTATTGTGTGTATTGTGTGTGTGTGTGCATTGTGTGTGTGTGTATTGTGTGTGTGTATTTTGTGTGTGTGTGTGTGTGTGTGTGTGTGTGTGTGTGTGTATATTGTGTGTGTGTGTGTGTGTGTGTGTGTGTGTGTGTGTGTGTGTATATTGTGTGTGTATTGTGTGTGTATATGTATGGGTGTATTGTGTGTGTGTGTATTGTGTGTGTGTGTATTGTGTGTGTGTGTTTTGTGTGTGTGTGTGTGTGTGTGTGTGTGTATTGTGCGTGTGTGTATTGTGCGTGTGTGTATTGTGCGTGTGTGTATTGTGCGTGTGTGTATTGTGCGTGTGTGAATTGTGTGTGTATTGCGTGTGTGTATTGTGTGTGTGTATTGTGTGTATTGTGTGTGTGTATTGTGTGTGTGTATTGTGTGTGTGTATTGTGTGTGTGTGTATTGTGTGTACTGTGTGTGTGTATTGTGCTGCGTGTGTGTATCGAGTTGTGTGTGTGTGTATTGTGTTGGGTGTGTATTACACCCTTATTTCCCACTCGTTATTTCTAGCATTTTTTCCCTTAGCTTCATTCTCTTCCTGCCCTTTCTTCCACCCTTCCTCATTTCTTTCCTTCACTGCCTCTTCTTTCTTCCCTCTCTCATTCACATTTATTTTACATGATTCCATTTACTTTCCCTTAGCTCCAGTTTCCTGATCCTTGCTGGTATTTCCGTCCATCTTTCTTCTCATTTTCCTTACCTAAGTTACAATTTTGTTCACCCTCTCTCTCCCCTTTCCTTCCATTTTGCTCCCGGTTCTTTTCCTCTCACATTTTCTTACTCCTCTCTCTCTCTCTCTCTCTCTCTCTCTCTCTCTCTCTCTCACACATACACACACACACAATCAGTGCGAGCTATCTTTAAGCCTGCACCTCCAGGAATTTCTCTTTTATCCTGTAAATCTCTCAAAAAATTTGAGATTCCTTCTTTCCTTTAGTGCTCCTGTGCTCCTTTGATGCTCCTTCAGTTCCTTCTGTAATGTAGATGAATGGTTCCTTCAGTGTTCTAGTGTTCATTCAACATTCTTCCTTTAGTGCTTCTTCAGTGTTCTTCCTTTAGTACTCCATCAGTGTTCCTTTAGTGCTCTTTCAATGTTCCTTTAGTGCTCCTTCAATGTCCCTTTAGTGCTCCTTCAATGTTACTTTAGTGCTCTTTCAATGTTCCTTTAGTGCTCCTTCAATGTTCCTTTAGTGCTCCTTCAATTTCCTCTGCCTATCTTTTCCACCCTCCACCTCCGCCAGCATCTTCCGTTAGCCTAAGTCGTCTGATCTCCAAGGTAAATACGATTTATAAAACCAGTTTATTTCTTTACATTCTCTTTTATTATGTTTTTATACAACATTTCTTATTTATAAAAATAAAAAAGAATGTAAAGAAATAAACTGGTTTTATAAAGTGTATTTACCTTGGAGATCAGACAACTTGGGCTAACGGAAGATGCTGGCAGAGGTGGAGGGTGGAAAAGATAGGGAGAGGAGATTGAAGGAGCACTAAAGGAACATTGAAGGAGCACTAAAGGAACACTGAAGAAGCACTAAAGGGACATTTTTCTTATTTAAAAACCCGTAACAAAAAAAAATGGGGTGTTTTTTGGGGGCTGGAACGGATTAATGGCATTTCAATTAATTTCAATGAGGAAAATTGATTTGATATACATACAAGCAAACTGAGTTACAAGCTTGGTCACGGAATGAATTAAACTCGTAAGTCAAGGTACCACTGTATAACTTCAGTGATTATAATACTGTAGTGGCAAAGTTGCTTCACATCCACATAAGGATGACTGTAAAGAACTAGTAAGGAGGAGCACCCACAGATAATGACAGATGTGTAAAAATACACAAATGATTAAGAGATGGATTCACAGAAAAGTAGGGGACTTCAGATATACCAGCAACAACTAGAAAACATCTATACAATAAAGGTCAAAGTGATGAAAATACTGAAGAAACCTTACATAATATTGAGAGGCTCACACAATGTACAGTGCTCATTGTTAAAGTATGCTGGGTAGCCAGCATCCAGTGTAATGCAATGTCCAAAGTAATACCTTACCCTTGTAGGTTTGGTGATAAGGCAAAAGTTATACTGGCTTTACAACTCAAAGCAGAACATCTCAGGATTTCTTAAGGCTACTGGCTGCATCTTAAGTGCCTTCTAGGCTTGTGTGGTAGACGGTTTTGTGTCCATGGTACCCCTGTACTTCACAGTCTCGAGGCTCGAGTTTCTTGAATATTTTCAACTGCTGACAAATTAATATGGGCAGGAGTAAGTCAATGACACACAAAACAAATGCAAAGATCATTGGATTACATAGGGTGGGCCATCCAACAAAGGAAATAGCAGAAGCCACCAATATGTATGAGGATCCAGTGAGGACCTCCTTGTGTCAGTTCCTTAAGGACAGTGTTGATGATATGCCCACACCAAAAGCATGTCCAGGGAAGCCTTGAAAAATGACCTCATTAACATACCTAGAAATACTGTTATTTGCCCAAATCTTTCACACAGTATGGTACAAAATTTATATTCAAGGCAGACCTTCTTGCCACACCACAGAATCTGCTGTCTAATGACTTCATGCCTGTGAAGTACTCTTCCTTGATGACTGGTCAGGATATTCCCCAGACTTGAACCTCACTGAGAACCTCTGGGCTGTGATAGAGATAGATCTACTAGTGGGAAGGATATTACCCCAATCCCATGACTTTAGAACACCATCCATGAACCAAGGGGAAATTTACCCCATGAAACTCTAAAGAAAGTGTTAATAATTTCCTAGATGACTGAAGAATGTCCTAAAATGCAAAAGACAATCTATTTTGAGGTCACAGTTTCAGGGAAGAAGGGCCAGTAAGCTTTAGTGACAAGCACTATCTCCATGAGCACAGAAAGTCCAGAAACACCAGTCTCTGGACATGGGGCAATTATCAGACAACTGATAATAAGCTAGTAACTCCAGTATATAAAAGCAGGACAGACATGAAGTATTGAATTTAGGCCAGTATCAATGATTTTCAAGTTATCCAAAGTTCTGGATCAAATTTAACTGTATTAAGAGCATGTGGAGAGGATAGGCTTTGTCAGGAAAAAACTATAATAAATTAAAAGATGAAAATTCCATCTTGTAAACTTATAATCATAGAGATAAAACAAAGGTTTTGGGGAACTGCATCTTCTTGGATTACAAGAAAGAATTTGACCCCACCAGGGACTGATCTACAATCTACAAGAACAGTGCATCTAGTGGATCAGAGAATATTTTCAAGATGGAAGAAAAATAGAATGAATCAGACAAAGAGGTGGAGGCAAATTTCATACATACAATTTTCAAGAGTAGCTACAGTATGCCATGAACCTAAGAGGCCAGAAACCAGTAATGTCTACCAATGTTACTTAGAGGCATGGTCAGGAGCTAAGACTTAACCCCTTCCCCCATCCCTACAAACACAAATCAATGAGTACAAATCAGTGAGTAGAGGAAGGCCCCACTTATACAGTAGGTTACATTCTGGGCTACTGATGTAAAGCAAAAATTGCTGTAAAGTGAAACATACTTTTTTCACTTTCAAATGCATATAAAAGCCTGATAACATGTTTACTCTATCATATATTAAGTGAGCAATAAATCTAGGTCAAAAAAGGCATATACAGTACACACATTACTTACTTTAAAATATTTTTGTCCTTAGCTTGTAGTGAGTGGTGAATATATTTATTGTAGAAAGTCTGAATAAATGAAGAATGGGTATAACTGAAAACCGCTGCATTAGCGAAATGCCGTAAAGTGAAGAGCTGTGAAGTGAGACCCGCCTGTGCACACTGTATTCTTACAATATAAATCATACAACAGCACATGTATTGTTTGTTATGCCAATACTTTTTTCCTCTGCCTCAACCCTGCTTTTCATGTGCTGTACTAAAGTACGGTAATAAAATACAGGTACCATCCGACTTACAACCGAGCTTGGTTCCAACCAACTGGTCGTAAGCCGAAATGGACGTAAGTCGAACCTTACTACTGAATATCAACATCACATTTTTGTAATGCCTTTATTTTATAGTTTTATTTTGGTATTTCATTTTTTACTTTACTTTTTATGCTGTTAGTACTTTATTTTATACTGTAAGGTTTAGGATAAACACTGTGTACAACACAAACAGTTGTCTATTTCCCAGAAATTTGGCATACAAAACACTGTCGTAAGTTGAGTGGTCGTATGTCAAGCAGGTTGTAAGTCAGATGGTAGGTGTATATGTTATAACCAACACTGATATTACTGTCAAGTTCACATGGATCAAGCTAAGTGATAATCACACTTATATATACAGTACTGTAGTTACATTTAAATAGGAGGATTAAGAGTATGCAATGACACAACAGCAATAATATGGAAGCGCAAGCAGGTTATGATGTTTAAGCAAACATACCTTCAATATGTTTTCAGGAAAGATGGAAGATTGGAAACGTGTTTAAAAGGTAAACAGAGTGCGGCTTTGAGGAGTAGAGCTATCCTGAAAGGTAAGAAAGAATTTGAATTTGGAAGAGATTGCATGAGTGACAAGCCAATACATCCAACCAAGCAAGAAAGCGTGGGTAAGCTTTGTGCAGACAGAACTCAAAAGATTGTGCTTATTACTATTTCACAATACACAAATAAGCTGTCCATTTTCCCCTTGCCTATATATACTGGCTCCCTCACTCTTTTCTGTTAGTGTGACTTTGTAAATGGTCCAAGTCAGACCGAAATGTCATTAAAAGCCCCTCTCTCCTATATGTGGGTTGTGTGTGTATTGTTCTGGTCACAGTATTGTGCCTTTTTTTTTTTGTATTACTATCTGTTTGCAAAATAGAACTAAAATGATATCCTAGCTATTAAAAAAAGATAACTGGGATTCATGACATAAGAAAGGAGGACGTCATTCTTCAAAAAGTAATTTCTAAATAAGTTTTTTTTTTTAACACATCAGCCATTTCCCACCAAGGCAGGGTGACCTGAAAAAGAAGAAATGCTTTCATCATCGCTCACTCCATCACTATCTTGCCAAATGTATACAGACACTACAGTTAAAATACTCCAACATATCTCCACTCTTCCTCCAGGATGGAGGCACTGTACTTTCTACCTCCAGGATTCAAGTCCAGCTAACAAGTTTCCCTAAATCCCTTCATAAATGTTACCTAACAAGGTATATATAACAAGGAATATATAACCTTAAATGACCTGTTTTAAGAGTTTTTCCACACTTGAAGCCCTGCCTGGAGGCCATGTTTTTCTGGTGATTGCCTGTTCAGCTTTTGAAACCAGCCACAGGTATATTATTACCATTACTTGTATTATGTTTAGAGAGAGGTGCTATACTCATAGGTGTCGTACATGCCCAGGGAATGGGGGCAATCAGGTTCAATCGAAGGAAGAAGAAAAGTTTAATTCCTTTAATTGTACAATAGTAAGTTGGTTTTATATCTGAGATGTTATTTTATTATGCAAATGGTAAAAAATGTACCCAAGCCTAATGAAACCCACCTAATCTAACCTAAAATAACTAAACATAACTTAACCTTACTCTGCCTTTATTTACATTAGACAAGTATATGTCACGGCTCAATATTAAGTGTTGATTAGCTAGATGTGTTATGCAAACTGTACGATTTTCACTTATCTCCCATAACAATAATTTGCAGAAGAAATACTTAGTCTGTGATATACATTGGTGGCTTGTATTATAAAATGTAATGCCCAAGTTTCTCCGAGTATTACTCAGTAACTAGAGCCTGTATGTGGTATTGTGACCCTGCACGTGGCAATGTAAAGCCGTCTGTACTGCTGTGACCTTGCATGTGACACCACCCATAGCACACTGACCCCACCCATTGTACCATAACCATCACCACTGCCACAGGGGAGATCACTGCCCTCCCCTGTGGCACTGTAACCCACTCATAGTATTGTGACCCCCCAACACGACCCTTGCCCCCACCAGTGGTACTAAGTTTATTTAGGCACAGGTACACATAAGTACAATTACCATACATACTACAAAATACCTAGGATAACCTCCCAAAAGAGTCAGTAGTATTACCTGGAGTTTACCTGGAGAGAGTTCCGGAGGTCAACGCCCCCGTGGCCCGGTCTGTGACCAGGCCTCCTGGTGGATCAGAGCCTGATCAACCAGGCTGTTGCTGCTGGCTGCTGGAGTCCTTAAGTGTCAGCCGCTAAGTATATTCAGGTACACAAATACGATTACATAAATTATCATACATAGCAGCGTATGTGTATATTACCTAGGATTAACCCAAAAAAGCCAGACTAAGGAACTTATTTCCACTGGAGAACTCGATTATTATTATTATAATCAAGGGGAAGCGCTAAGCCCGTAGGATTATACAGCGCCTGTGGGGAGGAAGGTATCCAGGTGTAATTCAGAGAACTGAAGCACAGATCCAATTCCCTAGATCAAGAGCCCCTCACCAGCATCAAGGAAGCTTCCTTGAGGGATGGAGTAGTGACACCAGCTGTGACACACCACCTGAGTCCACCTGCCGACCATAATTACTCACCACCTGACTATTATGATTAAGGGATGATAAGCTGACTACTGTAGTTAGGGGGGAGGGGTGTGAGATAAAGTGAGAGTTATGGTGTTTAAGAGGTCACGAGGTCACTGACCAGCTGGTGGTTGAGGTCAATTATTATTATTATAATCAAGGGGGAAGCGCTAAACCCGGAGGATTATACAGCGCCTGGGGGGGGGATGTGAAAGGCATTCAGGCTTAATTCAGGGAACTGGAGCACAGATCCAATTCCCTAAATCAAGAGCCCCTCACCAACATCAAGGAACCTTCCTTGAGGGGGGTTGAGGTCAAGCTGTGGTAACAATGACATGTAAACAATCCTCCTCCTACTCACATGTTTTGGCCTGGAACTGCCCGGTTTTCCGGTTACACCACAAGGAATCTTGGCCTCTGTTAAATATATAGTATTTGTCAGTTTGTAAGAGCTCCATATCTCCGAACTACACACCGCCAGGGACTCATAAATGTTGTTTGACACATCGATTGTGGTCTTACATGTCACACCTTCCAGCCCACTCCCACAACATGCAGGAATATTAATGGAGTT
This sequence comes from Cherax quadricarinatus, assembly GCF_038502225.1. NCBI lineage: Eukaryota > Metazoa > Arthropoda > Malacostraca > Decapoda > Parastacidae > Cherax > Cherax quadricarinatus. The sequence continues at coordinate 16,238,501 of NC_091359.1, read as the reverse complement.
CTTACCTCTTATTACCTACTACTGTACCCTTAGATTATTATTTTTTCTATTTTTTATATGGTTTATTGCTGCTTAATGAGTTTTAGAGCAGTTTATCTGCTTAACGTAATTGTTTGTTTTTTCATCCGTTTTTAAATTCTATGAATTTTATGTTTGTGGATTCTATGCTCAATAGCTGGCGACCGGTTCAAATATATTTTAATATTTTTTTATGATCCGGTACCATTTTACTAGCGTCTTGGGTTAGGTTAGGTAAGGTTTGTCAGGAAACAGGACAAGTGTTTCGTGACGCGGGTCTTAGTCATATGATGACCCTTAGCTGAAGCTTTTGGTCCTCTGACCGAGGCCTTCCACTGGCTGACTGGTCCACAACTGACTGGTACACAAATACAGTTACACGGATTATCATACATAACAGCATATATGTAGAGACCCTAGGATAACCCAAAAAAAAAGTCACTGACTTTTTTCCACTGGGGTCCTTTTAATACCTTATTATTATATAATGTAGGAGACATCTTATTATTGTACTATAAATGATATATACTAGGAATAAGGTAAAAAGAGTTATTTACATTTACATGTGTGTTAGCTAAAAAAAATAAAATATCATTTTCCTCCCTTTCTGTTGCTACATTCATTAGGTACCTTTCAGCTCTTGTTGAACCTGGTTCATGCAATGACTGGCTTTGACATGTGCAGGCAACATGTTCCATTCCTTTACTGCTGTACAATAAAAGGTGTTTGAAGCCTGGCTATTGACTGTGGGTACTACAAAGTTGTACTTTCTCCCTCTTGTACTGCGATTGCTTCGGACATTAAAGATACCCAAATGTTGCACGTGTCTAATTTATCAACTTGTCGGTTCTCTGAACCATTCATCTACATTCCTGTCTGACACAGCAACATCTTGGGCTCTTAATACAAGGAATTCTTCAACTTGCCTAACCCTTGGACATAACCTACTTCCACATTGGACAAGTGTGGTACCACCTACTACTGCTGCACCTCTCCTGCCTACAATATATAAGCTACTTCTTCACACATATGCTGCATTCAGGTTATAAATGACCATAATTTTTAAAGGGGTGGACCGGTAAGCCAGCGGAAGGCCTCGGTCAGATGACCAAAAGCTCCAAAGGCGGGTCATCATCTGACTAAGACCCGCGTCAGGAAACATTTGTCCTGTTTCCTGACGAACCTTACCTAACCTAACCTAACATATGCTGCATTCTTTTCAAAATTGATGGACTGACCACATCTACTCAAGGTTGAGGGACTGATTACCTCACACTCCTGTTCTTCACCATTCTCCTTTGTATGGACTGATGAAGCCACTGTGTGGCGAAACGTTTTCTCATTAAAGATTCAACAATGTTGCATATGCGTCTAATTTATCAATTCTGTGATACACATTCACCATATATGATCCTTGCTGCTTTCAAAACATATTGAAGATTCTTATTACACAGAGTTAACTGTTTATGGGGTGATTAAGCATACTATCGAAGATACGGTACTATGTTCCACAGTCAGCCCTCCTGGCCCTATATCACTCTCTTATTTACCCCTATCTCACCTACGGAATTTGTGCATGGGGCTCAACAACAATTAACCATCTCAGACCACTAATTACCCAACAAAAGGCTGCAGTTAGAATGATAACAAATTCTCACTACAGGCAGCACACTCCACCAATATTCAATACACTAAACCTACTCACCATACAAAACATCCATACTTATTACTGCACCTATTACATACATAGAACACTTAACTCTGATATTAACCCTCCCCTCAAACATCTCCTTGCCAACCTCAACAGAACACATGACCATAACACAAGGCACAGATCACTCTTTGATGTTCCTCGTGTTCATCTCACACTATGCAAAAACTCAATGCACATAAAAGGCCCTAAAATCTGGAATTCATTACCTGTAAATATAAAAGAAACACTACCTGTTTATAAATTCAAGTCTCTACTCAAAGATCACTTACTCACCCAAAACCAAATAAATACTGAATAACTGAACCTTATAAATTGTATATCTTAAATGTTTCTCACAATTATATCACATAAATGTTAAACCTAAAACCGAATCTAACTTTATTATTTTTTAAATACACTACCTAACAGAATCCTTCATATGACTGAATGCAACCATATGACCTGTCTTTGTAATACTCACTTGTGCTTTATAGTAATCTGTTTACATTAATGTTTTATCACTGACTTCATCATTGCTTAGTTAATCTTAAGTTAATTTTAAGCCAGCCCGTAATGCTATGCATAGTATAAGTGGCTTTGGCATGCTGCTCTTATCTGTATTTTTTTGTACCTCTGTATGTGTGCTCAAATTTATAATAAATAAATAAATAAATAAAAAATAAAACTACCGCATGTTCAGGCTCGGTGGCCTGGTGGCTAAAGCTCCCGCTTCACGGATTACAGAGGTACATAATTGGTCCAGGGACTGGACTATCAAAACTTTGGAGTCCAGTCCCTGGACCAATTATGTACCTCTGTAATCTTTTGACTACCGCCCACAGGATAGGTATGGGGTGCATAATAAACATATTAAACTAACTTCACGCACGGAGGGCCCGGGTTCGATTCCTGGCGGGTGGAAACATTTCGACACGTTTCCTTACACCTGTTGTCCTGTTCACCTAGCAGCAAATAGGTACCTGGGTGTTAGTCGACTGGTGTGGGTCACATCCTGAGGGACAAGATTAAGGACCCCAATGGAAATAAGTTAGACAGTCCTCGATGACGCACTGACTTTCTTGCTTTATCCTGGGTGGCTAACCCTCCGGGGTTAAAAATACGAACGAAATCTTATCTTATCTTATCTCACATATCTGGAATACATCTACATCATCAAATAAGGGATATCAAACTTGCAGCAAGCTGGTTCATGTATTATTATTATTATAATCATGACGGAGCGCTAAACCCGTGGGATTACACAGCTGTTGTGGGGGGAGAGGATGGAGAGTATTCAGGCTTAATTCAGGGAACTGGAGCACAGATCCAATTTCCTAGATCAAGAGCCCCTCACCAGCATCAAGGAACCTTGAGGGGTTGGTTCATGTAGAGGTTGCAATGTTTCTTGACTTACTCACTCTACTGCTATGCTTACAGTATCCCATCTTTGTTTAATGTGTTTATCATATAATTTTTCACAATATCATTGCCTGTAACACTTATTTATTTTTATTTGGCAAAAGCACCAAAACAGTAGGGGTCATGTATTATTATTATAATCATAACTAAGCACTAGAGGGGTCAGAGAGCACCTTAGGAATGGAAGATACTTGGGTTTAATCCACGGACGAGGAGGATAAAGTCCCAGTTCCATGGACCTCTTTGAACACTTCTTTGAATCTCATGTTGAGCTCCTCATATACTTCGCGGTCGTTTTTTGTGACCTCTCCTTCCTTCCTCAGCCTGATTACCTGGTCCTTGACTGTTGTGTACTCACGTAATTATACTCACCTAATTGTGGTTGCAGGAGTCGAGACTCAGCTCATGGCCCCGCCTCTTCACTGATCGCTGCTAGGTCCTCTCTCTCTCTGCTCCCTGAGCTTTATCATACCTCGTCTTAAAGCTATGTATGGTTCCTGCCTCCACTACATCACTTGCAAGACTATTCCACTTCCTGACAACTCTACGACTGAAGAAGTACTTCCTAACATCCCTTTGACTGGTCTGAGTCTTTAGCTTCCAGTTGTGATCCCTTGTTTCCGTGTCCCATCTCTGGAACATCCTGTCTCTGTCCACCTTATCTATTCCACACAGTATTTTGTATGCCGTTATCATGTCTTCCCTGACCCTCTTGTCCTCCAGCGTCGTCAGGCCAATTTCCCTCAACTTTTCTCCGTAGGACATTTCCCTGAGCTCCGGAACTAACCTTCTTGTAAACTTTTGCACTTTCTCTAATTTCTTGACGTGTTTAACCAGGTGTGGGCTCCAAACTGGTGCTGCATACTCCAGAATGGGCCTGACGTACACAGTGTACAGTGTCTTGAACGATTCCTTACTAAGGTAACGGAACGCTATTCTCAGGTTTGCCAGGCGCCCATATGCTGCAGCAGTTATCTGGTTGATGTGGGCTTCCGGAGACGGGCTCGGTGTTATGCTCACCCCAAGATCTTTCTCCTTGAGTGAGGTTTGCAGTCTTTGTCCACCTAGCCTATACTCTGTCTGTGGTCTCCTTTGAGCTTCCCCAATCTTCATGACTGCATTTGTGCATTTGGCGGGGTAGAATTCGAGAAGCCAGTTGCTGGACCAGGTGTTCAGCCTGTCCAGGTCTCTTTGTAGTTCTGCCT
>NC_091359.1:16185411-16234066 GCF_038502225.1 Cherax quadricarinatus | reverse complement strand
GCTGTGTAATGCAGCAAAGTATGAACAAAGAGCTGATGGAATGGAATGCTAGTGCATATAATAAGTGCACTTTTATTAAAGATTCCATCGGGAAAAGGTTCCTATGAATATAATAAAACATATCCCAAGATGGGATGGATAACAGCGGTGTAATTTGGGTTCTTGTGAACAAACACAAACATGGGAAAACTGGGAGAGCAACACCTGAAGCTCACCCCAGTTACCTCTGAGGCCGTGGATATTCCACTGTAAGCAAGCCATGATTTGTGAGGGGATACAAGAAATCTGAAAGTAGAGGTATCTATGGACTAGAAGGGTTAAAAAAAAGTCCACATGTGGAGGCAATGGAAAATGCACAAGTAGCAAAGGATTGGGACGCTGCAAATAAAGGAGTTGTGCAGACGGAGAAGAGTGAAGAGGAGGAACAGGAGGTGGATCGGTGTTCGTCAGTGATCTAGTCTCCTTGATATGTTCGGAGATAGCTTCAAGTGCTTCAGAGGACAAGGACATTGTATGTGGGACGATAATGGAGATGGAAGGAGGATGAGTAAAGATCAGGGCAATGATGAAATGTACCACAGTAGGGTGGGGGAGACGAAAGGGTAGAGGGAACTGGAGAAGAAACTTGGGAGGGGACAGGAGAGAAAGTGCTGAGAGGGGGCAGAAGAGGAAGAAACTTGGGAGGGGACAGGGAAGGAAGGTACTGTATGAGGAGGATGAACCTCTGCACTCGTAACAGAGCCAGTTAGAGGTGAAAAACCAGGTACAGAGACTGGAAAGGAAAAATGTGCAGGCAAGAGGGGTTAAAGAAGATTTTAACAATGGGGATTTTTTGGACTTCGAAGAAGTAGAGGGATGATGGGGAGGAGTTGTTGTATGAGGTCTTGTAGACAAACTTTTGAGTGAGAAGAGGTAGAGGTGAGAACAGAATGAAGTGTCAAAGTAGGGACCTTTGATTCCAGGACAGCAAACGAATTAAAGACAGGGGAGGGAGGTGACTGTGGAATGGGTGACCAGAGACTGCGGAGGTTGGGACCCCAGAGGTGAAGGGTCGTTTAGTAACTCGAGAATAAGAAATACAGGAAGTCTTCCTTGGAGGCGTAGATGAGAGACTGTCATATCATAAGGAAAGCCTCTTTGAGGCAACGATTTTCTCGCTCATTTAAGTTAACTTGGCATAGGCGACAGTAAGATGGGTGAGCCTCATGACAATTAAAGTAAAAGGGATTACGACTATATGGTATGGCTGTCATCACCACAGACCGGGCATTCAGCTATGGACCTGCAATATTTTCCTGGATGACCATAATGCCAACTATTTCTACACTGTTGTGGTGTAGGGATCATCTTTTGAACTTGTAAATGGTGTCCTGCAATATAAACCGAGGATGGAAGCTCATGGCAGTCAAAAGTTAAGTGAGCTACATTGCAAGGGTATCATCTCCGCCTGTTGGCAGGAAGAACATAAGTGTCTACTTTGAGGTTTGGAGCTCAAGCTGTTCCAGAATGCTATCACCACATGTCAGGAAATTCTGTTGGACAATGGTATGAGACAGAATGACAGTACCACTACAAGAATTGAGAGAGTGATGTTTTCAATAGTTACAGGAATAGCATCTATGGTTGTAAGGAGAGAAAGATTGTGAGCTTGGCTAGTACTCTGGACTGTGATGATGCGTGCATCGCTCGAGAGCATAAAAGGATACATCTCGACCAACATGGCGTAGGAGCGCCTTGCCGATACTATGATCAGAAAGATAGTCAGGAGAAGTCAGTTGCAGAGTAAAAACTTAGTGTAATTTGAAACAGCGTGTAAGGGGAGGGAGTGTCGTGGGAGTCTTTTCTGGGCAGAATGAGAAGGAAGCGAAGGAGTATCATCAGGTAATGGTCTTGGGTGTTTTGGTGTGGGACCGAAGTTGGTCCGACGTGGGAAGGGCAGGCAGTCCGAAAAGTGCCACACAATAGAGGGAGAAGCCGGAAGCATGGTCAAAGAAGTGCAGAGGTCAGATGTATCAAAGGAGTCAGGGGGACCCCAGTACCTTTAGCGGGTGACAAAACGGCACCAGCAGGAGGTACAGGGGCATGAGAAATGTCTGAAGAGTGGTCAAATAACAAGGGAGGGTCAGAACAAGGTGCGGTAGCAGACAGGGGCCTGGGGGAGCTGTTTCATGGACTTGGGACTCCATGGTTATGTCACTTCCTTTTTTAGAAAAAAAAATAAAAAAAGGGGGGAATGTGGAGGGATAGCTCCTAGGAGGAATGATTATTATAATAATCAAGGGGGAACATTAAACCCGTAGGATTATGCAGCACCCGTGGGGGGATGTGGAAGGTATTCAGGCTTAATTCAGGGAACTGGAGCACAGATCCAATTCCCTAGATCAAGAGCCCCTCACCAGCATCAAGGAACCTTCCTAGAGGGGCTAGGAGGAATGAAAGGGCTGTAAATCCCCCTCTGCACCCAAGACGACCCCAGCACCGCAAGTAGTGCAGATGCAGCATGAAACCCATGCCATACCCTACCTTTCATGCCAGTAAACCTCACATCTACCGAGCCACCTAAGTAGACAAAAGAGTTGGCGGCCGGATACTTGCCACAAAGCATACCTCCTTTGGCCACCACACCCCGGAATCTGAAAGGCAGCTTCCAGAGATACACCCGTCACCCAAAGCCACCCCCTGGGAGACCAGAGGTAATGGGACGTCCCCAGGCGATCCAGATTCCACGGCAAACTACACCACCGCCACAGACCTCAACAGAATGGGATGGACCACAGTACCCTTCCCCCTACCTAGGAACTAGTGCCTATGGGAAGAATCCCAAAGGTTGAAAACAGGAAGGGGATAGGGAAGAGATGGGGAGAGGAAGAAAGGGAAAAGTGGGGATGGGGAGGATGGGATAGGGAATGGGGGATTGGGGGGTAATTAGGTACAGTCTGAGGAAGGAGACCAACAGGTCTAATTCCTCAGACCAAGAGCCTCTTCACTGCACCAAGGAGCTCCCCCGTGAAGAGGTTTATGCGCATAACATTTTTGCACAAGGAGAGATGGACACGAGGGATATGAGAGTGATTTGGGATCCATCATGTACCACATTTTTGGACTTCCTGATACACTTCTTTTATGGCCTTTCATACATTGTAGATAGCTTTTTCCATCATCTCCATCCATATTAAATATAGTTAACCAATGTATCATATGCATTAATTATAATCATGGAGGAGCGCTAAACCTGTAGGATTATACAGCGCACATGATGGGGGGATGGAAGGCATTCAGGCTTAATTCAGGGAACTGGAGATCCAATCCTCTTCAAGGGGGGCTCCTTGGCGTGGTGAAGAGGCTCTTGGTCTGAGGAATTAGCCCTGTCGGTCTTCTTCCTCAGACCGAACCTAATTACCCCCCATTCTCCCCTCCCCTATCCCATCCTCCCCATCCTCCCCTTTTTCCATTCCTCCTCCTCCTCCTCACCCCTCCCTTTTGCCCTTCCTCTTTTTAGCCTTCGTGATTTCTCCCACAGGCGCGCTAGTTCCTAGGTAGGGGAAAGGACACCGGGGTCCATCCCATTCCGTTGAGGTTTCTTGGCGGTGGCGTAGTTTGCCGTGGAATCTGGATTGCCTAGGGATGTCCCGATCCCTCTCCGGTATCCCGGAGTAGCTTTGGGTGTCTTTTGGGCGACGGGTGTATCTCTGGAAGCCACCTTTCGGATTCCGGGGGTGGTGGCTGAAGGAGGTATGCTTTGTGGCGGATATCCGGCCGCCCTCTCTTTTGTCCACCGAGGTAGCTCGGCAGATGTGAGGTTGCTATCCCGGATTGCTGGTTTACTGGCATGAAGGGTAGGGTATGGCACGGGTTCCATGCTGCATCTGCGCTACTAGCGGTGTCGAGTCCTCTTGGGCGCGGAGGGAGATTTCCGGCCCTTTCATTCCTCCTGGGAACTATTCCTCCCCGCTCCCCCCTTTTTTTATTCTTTTTTTTATTTTTATTTTCTTTTCTTCTTTCTTTTTTTTTCTTAAAAACAAAAAGCAAAGGAGTAACCTAACCATGGCAGCCCTAGTCCATGAAACCACTACCCCCGGGCCCCTTCTTGATACCGCACCCCATTCTGACCCTGCCTTGTGTTTAGACCACTCTTCGGACACTCCTGATGCCCCTGTACCTCTTGCTGGTGCTGTTTCCTCACCCGCTTCAGGTACCGGGGCTTCGACTGACTCCTTCGATTTGTCTGAACTTCGCTCTCCTTTGACTATGCTTCCGGCTTCTCCCTCTACGGTATGGCAATTTTCGAATCGCCCACCCATTTCATGCCGGACCAACTCCGGTCCTACTCCTAAACGCCAACGTCAATCTCCTGATGATGCTCCGTCGTTACCTTCCCATTCTACTCGGAAACGACCGACACGTCAAGCACTCCCTCTCCACGCTCAGTTTCGGACCACACAATGGACTAAATTCTTTACTTTAAGACCAACTTCTTCTTCTGCCTACCTTTCTGACCATAATATTGCCAAAGCGCTCCTGCGTCATGTTGGCAGAGATATTTCATTTCACGCTCTCAAGAGCGGTACGCGCATCGTCACTGTCCAGAATGCTACCCAAGCTCATGATCTTTCTCTCCTTTCGAATATCGATACTACTCCTATCACTATTGAAAAACATCTTTCTCTCAATTCTTGTAGTGGTACTGTCATTCTGCCCCATACCATAGTCCAACAGAATTTCCAGTCATGTGGCAATGACATTTTTGAACAGCTGGAACTCCAGGATCTCCCAATCCTCAAAGTAGACACTTATGTCCTTCCTGCCCGGGGGCGGAGACGTTACCCTTGCAATGTGGCTCGTTTAACTTTTGACAGCCGAGAACTCCCGTCCTCTGTATATGTCGCGGGACATCGGTTACAAGTTCGAAAGGTGATACCTACACCGCAACAATGTAGAAATTGCTGGCATTTTGGTCACCCAGCGAAATATTGCAGATCTATGGCCGAATGCCCAGTCTGTGGTGCCGACGACCATTCTAATACATCTTGCAGTCAACCTCCATCTTGCCTTAATTGTAATGAAGCTCACCCTTCGTACTCCCGCCGTTGCCAGGTCTACTTAAATGAACGTGAAATCCGTTGCCTCAAAGAGGCAGAAGGTCTCCCTTATGCTATGGCAGTTACTCATCTCCGCCTCCAAGGGAGACTACCCCGTGTTTCTTATTCTCGTGTTTCCAAACGTCCCCCCACTTCTGGGGTCCCATCTTCTGCAGCCTCCTCTGTTGTTACCCCTCCCATAGCCACTACGGCATCTAATCCTTTTGCTGTCCTTGGCTCTGACGTCCCGACTACAACTCGGTCTGTTCTCACATCTTCGCGTCCTTCCTCACAAGCCCCAGTATCGACAAGACCTCGTACGACACCTAATACCAATCGCCCCTCTACTCAGAAGTCCAAAAAATCCACATTGCTCAAATCTTCTTTGCCCCTTCCTTCCCTTCTTCCGCCTCCACACTTTACCTTTCCAGTCTCTGTACCTAGTTCTTCCCCTCTCTCTGGCTCTATTACAAGTGTGGAGATTCACCCTCCTCCTCGTACTATGCCTTCCACCCCCGTCCCCTCCCAAGTTTCTCCCTCTTCTGTCACCTCCCAGGTTTCTGCCTCTTCTGTCCCCCCCCACACTTCATCTCCAGTCCCTTACACTTTTCCCTCCCCCTCTACTTTGGTACAGTCCATTACTGTCCCAATCTTTACTCACCCTCCTCCTCCTATCTCCAATATGGTCTCCCATACATCTTTGAATTCAGAAACACTTGAAGCCATTTCAGAATATATTGCAGAGACTAAACCTTCAATGGACACTGATTCACTTCCTGTTCCTTCTCTTCCCTCTCCTCCATCTTCACAACCCCATTCTTCGCAACGCTCCGTTCCTTCGCTACTTGAACATCTTCCAATGCCACCACACGTTGACTTTTCTAACCCCTCTAGTCCGTAGGTGCCTTTACCTACAGATTCCTGAAATTTTCTTCATCGCCAATCATGGCCTATTTACAGTGGAATATCCGCGGCCTCAGGGGTAATCGGGGTGAGCTTCAGATGTTGCTTTCCAGGTTTTCCCCTGTTGGTGCTTGCTTACAAGAACCAAAATTACACTCGGCTGTTTTCCAACCTATCTCAGTCTATAATTTATTGTATTCTTCGGATCCTTTCTCAGATGGGACCTTTAATGAAAGTGCCCTTCTTCTACGCAATGATATTCCGTACTGTCAACTATTTGTCCATACCTCGCTGCATTACACTGCAGCCCGTATCCACTTGAATAAGTGGTTTACAATATGTTCTTTATATCTCTCTCCTTCTCGAGCATTTTCTATCCCAGACTTTGCCTTTCTTGTTTCATCCTTACCACCACCACTTCTGTTACTTGGTGATTTTAATGCCCACCATTTCCTCTGGGGGGGGTCTCATTGTGACTCACGTGGCATTCAGTTGGAGGCTTTTCTTGCCTCTCACCCCCTCCATGTTTTAAATACGGGTACTCCCACCCATTTTGATCCTCGTACTCATACTCTCTCTTGCATCGATCTATCAGTCTGCTCTTCCTCCACTGCACTAGACTTCACCTGGTCTGTTCTACCAGACTTACATGACAGCGATCATTTTCCGATCATTCTTACTTCTCCTTCCTATTCACCACCTTTCCGTAGCCCTCGCTGGCAATTTGATCGGGCAAATTGGGATCTTTACTCACACCTCACTGCTTTTAGTGAGGTTCCTTCTTCATCCTCCATTGATGAGCTCCTACACATCTTCTCGACATCAGTTTATACCGCAGCTTCTCATTCTATACCCCAAACCTCAGGCAGGCATTCTCAGAAGTGCGTGCCTTGGTGGTCTCCTGCTTGTGCTCGTGCAGTACGTTTGAAACGTGCTGCATGGGGCAGGTACCGGTACAATAGAACCGCTGAGAGACTTGTTGATTTTAAGCAGAAGCGTGCGATCGCTCGCCGTGTCATCCGTGAAGCTAAACGCACTTGTTGGCGAGACTATGTTTCCACCATCACCTCTGCTTCTTCTATGAGTGCAGTCTGGAAAAAAGTGAGGAAATTGAGTGGTAAATACTCTCCTGACCCGGCTCCTGTTCTACGGGTCACTGGTGTTGATATAGCAAACCCTCTCGACGTTGCCATCGAACTTGGCACACATCTGGTCCGTATTTCCCGAGGGCTCCATCTATGCCCCTCGCTTCTTTCCTCAAAGTCTGCCAGAGAGTTAGTACCCTTGGACTTTTCTTCTCTCGGAGAAGAACAGTATAATGTGCCTTTTACACTTCAAGAACTGGAGGCAACGCTCTCAGCTTGCCGATCATCGGCAGCTGGGCCTGATGACATTCATATTCGTATGTTACAACATTTACATCAGTCAGCCCTTGTAGTCCTCTTACACCTCTTCAATCTTATTTGGGCACAAGGAGTTCTTCCCCAGCTGTGGAAATCTGCCATTGTTCTCCCTTTCCGCAAACCGGGTACTACAGGACATGATGCCTCCCACTATCGCCCCATCGCTCTTACAAGTGCAGTTTGCAAAGTGATGGAACGCCTCGTAAATCGACGTTTAATGTGGTATTTAGAGACTCACAACAGTCTCTCCGCTAGTCAATATGGCTTTCGTAAGGGTCGTTCTACCATAGACCCCATACTACGCTTGGATACGTATGTGCGTAATGCCTTTGCGAATAATCACTCAGTTATTGCCATATTTTTTGACCTTGAGAAGGCATATGACACAACTTGGAGGTATAATATTTTGGCCCAGGCCCATTCCTTAGGCCTCCGAGGCAATCTACCATCCTTCCTTAAGAACTTTTTAACTGACAGACATTTCCGTGTTCGAGTCAATAATGTTCTTTCCCCGGACTTCGTCCAAGCTGAAGGTGTCCCTCAGGGATGTGTTCTAAGCACAACACTTTTTCTCCTTGCTCTAAATGATTTGGCCTCTGTTCTTCCACCCAATATTTGGTCATCACTCTATGTTGATGACTTCGCTATTGTTTGTGCAGGCGCTGACTGTCACCTTATTGCAGTTTCTCTCCAGCATGCGGTCGACCGTGTTTCCACTTGGGCCACCACACATGGGTTTAAATTTTCAAGTACCAAAACTCACCAAATTACTTTCACTAGACGCTCTGTTATCTCCGATCATCCTTTGTATCTCTATGGCTCCCGTATCCCCGAACGTGATACAGTCAGGTTTCTAGGCCTTCTCTTTGACCGTCGGTTATCCTGGAAACCTCACATTACCTCTCTGAAGGCAACTTGTCACAGCCGGCTAAACCTTCTTAAAACCCTTGCTCATCTTTCCTGGGGAGCTGATCGTCGAACTCTGCTTCGCCTACATTCAGCCCTCGTTTTATCGAAACTCGATTATGGTGACCAGATTTATTCCGCGGCCTCTCCTGCTACTCTCTCTAGCCTTAACTCTATCCATCACCAAGGCTTACGTTTGTGCCTTGGTGCTTTTCGCTCTTCCCCTGTTGAGAGCCTCTATACAGAAGCAAATGTTCCATCCTTGTCTGATCGCCGTGATGCCCATTGCCTTCGTTACTATGTACGCTCTCACGATCTACACAATCCTTCCATTTATAGAATGGTCACCGATATTAGTAGACATTCTTTATTCGTTCGCCGCCCCTGTTTGCTCCGTCCCTTTTCTCTTCGCCTACATTCACTCTTGTCTTCCCTTCAGTTACCACCTTTATATGTTCATGTAGCATCTCACTTTTCCCTACCCCCCTGGGAAGTTCCAGCTGTTCGGGTCTGTTCTTTCTCACTCCCTTGCTCGAAAGCTCAACTGCCTACGGTGGCTTCCCGCTCTCTTTTTCTTGATCACTTCCACTCCCATTCTCATGCCACTGCTGTGTACACAGATGGCTCTAAGTCTTCAGACGGCATCGGATTCGCAGCAGTGTTTCCGGACAGCGTCGTACGAGGGCATTTACTATCTTCAGCTAGCATTTTTACTGCTGAACTGTATGCCATTCTTGCAGCACTTATTCGTATCGCATCTATGCCTGTGTCATCATTTGTAGTAGTCTCAGACTCCCTTAGTGCTCTACAGGCTATACGAAAATTTGATACATCTCATCCCCTAGTTCTCCGTATCCAACTTTGGCTACGCCGTATCTCTACCAAACATAAAGATATTGTTTTTTGTTGGGTCCCTGGTCATGTCGACGTACAGGGCAATGAACAGGCAGACACTGCTGCGCGGTCAGCAGTATATGACCTACCAATTTCCTATCGAGGTGTTCCATTTCTGGACTATTTTGCTGCAATAGCTACCCACCTTCGCACCCGTTGGCAACAACGTTGGTCAACTCTGCTCGGTAACAAACTTCATTCTATTAAACCGAGCATAGGTTACTGGCCGTCTTCTTGTCATCAGTGCCGAAGTTGGGAGACCACTCTCTCCCGCCTTCGCATTGGCCACACTCGTCTTACTCATGGGTATCTCATGGAGAGGCACCCTGTTCCTCTCTGTGAGCAGTGTCAAGTTCCAGTATCGATTAGCCACATTCTGTTAGACTGCCCTCTCTATCAACGAGCACGCAGAATTTACCTCCAACGTCGTCTTCGTTCTACTACTCTCTCTTTACCTTCCCTTCTTGCTGATGGACCCTCCTTTAATCCTGACTCTCTCATTGACTTCTTGACAACGACTGATTTACTCCACAAACTCTGATGATGCTTTTCGCACTCCCCTCAGCCCTTTCTGGTTCAGTCTCTTGCTGCCCTTTACCCTTTCACCATCCACTGCCCCGCTGTTATCCGTAACCTGTTGCTCATCCATCTCCCTTTTGCCACCTGATGCCCTCACTTCCTTCCTGCCCTGCAGCGCTGTATAGTCCTTGTGGCTTAGCGCTTCTTTTTGATTATAATAATAATGGAGATCCAATTCCTTAGATCAAGAGCCCCTTACCAGCATAAAGGAACCTCCCACAAGGGGTATCACATGCATTTCTCAATTTATGTGATCTAGTGACACTTAATTTTAATATGGCAAACTAAACCCATTGGGGTCATACAGCAATTGGAAAATAGAAGGCAATTATGTTTGATCTGAGGAAAAGGGTAGCTCAAATTCCTTGGATCAAGATCCCTTCACCAGTATCAAGGTATCCTCACTAACAGAACACAGAGAGTAGTCGTCAACAGAGTAAAGTCCGAGGCAGCTACGGTGAAAAGCTCTGTTCCACAAGGCACAGTACTCGCTCCCATCTTGTTCCTCATCCTTATATCCGACATAGACAAGGATGTCAGCCACAGCACCGTGTCTTCCTTTGCAGATGACACCCGAATCTGCATGACAGTGTCTTCCATTGCAGACACTGCAAAGCTCCAGGCAGACATCAACCAAATCTTTCAGTGGGCTGCAGAAAACAATATGAAGTTCAACGATGAGAAATTTCAATTACTCAGATATGGTAAACATGAGGAAATTAAATCGTCATCAGAGTACAAAACAAATTCTGGCCACAAAATAGAGCGAAACACCAACGTCAAAGACCTGGGAGTGATCATGTCGGAGGATCTCACCTTCAAGGACCATAACATTGTATCAATCGCATCTGCTAGAAAAATGACAGGATGGATAATGAGAACCTTCAAAACTAGGGAGGCCAAGCCCATGATGACACTCTTCAGGTCACTTGTTCTATCTAGGCTGGAATATTGCTGCACACTAACAGCACCTTTCAAGGCAGGTGAAATTGCCGACCTAGAAAATGTACAGAGAACTTTCACGGCACGCATAACGGAGATAAAACACCTCAATTATTGGGAGCGCTTGAGGTTCCTAAACCTGTATTCCCTGGAACGCAGGAGGGAGAGATACATGATTATATACACCTGGAAAATCCTAGAGGGACTAGTACCGAACTTGCACACGAAAATCACTCATTACGAAAGCAAAAGACTTGGCAGACGATGCACCATCCCCCCAATGAAAAGCAGGGGTGTCACTAGCACGTTAAGAGACCATACAATAAGTGTCAGGGGCCCGAGACTGTTCAACTGCCTCCCAGCACACATAAGGGGGATTACCAACAGACCCCTGGCAGTCTTCAAGCTGGCACTGGACAAGCACCTAAAGTCAGTTCCGGATCAGCCGGGCTGTAGCTCGTATGTTGGTTTGCGTGCAGCCAGCAGCAACAGCCTGGTTGATCAGGCTGTGATCCACCAGGAGGCCTGGTCTCAGACCGGGCCGCGGGGGCGTTGACCCCCGGAACTCTCTCCAGGTAAACTCCAGGTATCCCCTGGAAGGGTCAGGTCCAGGATAGCAGAGGCCACTTATATTGATAATGCAGGTTTTCATTTTTTGAAAAACTACAAAATATCCTGCAATAAAGATGGGACTATCAGAGGTAAGGGCAGGAAAAGTAAACATGTCAGGGTGCTGAAGAAAACACTTGAAATTATAGTGGCACACTGACGAGCAGGACCATCTATCTTTTTTATATTATTATTATTATAATCAAAAAGAAGCGCTAAGCCACAAGGGCTATACAGCGCTGCAGGGTAGGGAAGGAAGCAAGGGAATTGGATGGCAGGAGGGAGGGGGGATGATCAGCAGGTTACAGAAAACAGCGGGGCAGGGGATAGTACGGGGGTAGAGGGTAGCAAGAGATACAAGTAGAAAGGGCTGAAAGTATCAGAATTTGTGAAGTAAGTCAGTCGTTGTCAAAAAGTCAATAAGAGAGTCCGGATGAAAGGTGGGTCCATCAGCGAGAAGGGAAGGTAAAGAGAGAGCAGCGGGGCGAAGACGACGACAGAGGTAAATTCTGCGTGCTCGTTGATAAAGTGGGCAGTCCAACAGAATGTGGCTGACTGATAATGGAGCTTGGCAATTCTCACAGAGAGGAGCAAGTCGCCTCTCCATGAGATATCCATGAGTAAGACGAGTATGGCCAATGCGAAGACGGGAGAGAGTAGTCTCCCAACCTCGACACTGGTGATAAGAAGACGGCCAGTAACCTATACTCGGTTTAATAGACTGAAGTTTGTTGCCGAGCATAGTAGACCAACGTTGTTGCCAACGGGTGTGAAGGTGGGAAGATATTACAGCAAAATAGTCCGTACATGGAATACCTCTATAAGAAACTGGTAGGTCATGTACTGCTGACCGCGCAGCAGTGTCTGCCTGTTCATTGCCCTGTACGTCAACATGACCAGGGACCCAACAAAAAACAATATCTTTATGCTTAGTAAAGATGCGGCGTAGCCAAAGTTGGATACGGAGGACTAAGGGGTGAGGTGTATCAAATTTTTGTATAGCCTGTAAAGCACTAAGGGAGTCTGAGACAACCACAAATGATGACACAGGCATAGATGCAATACGGATAAGTGCTGTAAGGATGGCATATAATTCAGCAGTAAAAATACTAGCTGAAGATAGTAAATGCCCTTGTACGACGCTGTCCGGAAACACTGCTGCGAATCCTACGCCGTCAGAAGACTTAGAGCCATCTGTGTACACAGCAATGGCATGAGAATGAGAGTGAAAGTGGTCAAGAAAAAGAGAGCGGGAAGCGACCGTAGACAGTTGGGCTTTCGAGCAAGGGAGGGAGAAAGAACAGACTTGAACAGCTGGAACTTCCCAGGGGGGTAGGGAAAAGTGAGATGCTACATGTACATAGAAAGGTGGTAGTTGAAGAGAAGACAAGAGCGAATGAAGGCGAAGAGAGAAGGGACGGAGTAAGCAGGGGCGGCGAACAAATAAAGAATGTCTACTAATATCAGTGACCATTCTATAAATGGAAGGATTGCGGAGATCATGAGAGCGTACATAGTAGCGCAGGCAATGGGCATCACGGCGATCGGATAAGGATGGAACGTTCGCTTCTGCATAGAGGCTTTCGACAGGGGAAGAGGGAAAAGCACCAAGGCATAAACGTAATCCTTGGTGATGAATGGGGTTAAGGCTAGAGAGAGTAGCAGGAGATGCCGCTGAATAGATCTGGTCACCATAATCAAGTTTCGATAAAATAAGGGTGGAATGTAGGTGAAGGAGGGTTCGACGATCAGCTCCCCACGAAAGATGAGCAAGGGTTTTAAGAAGGTTCAGCCGGCTGTGACAAGTTGCCTTCAGAGAGGTAATGTGAGGTTTCCAGGATAACCTACGATCAAAGAGGAGGCCCAGAAACTTGACTGTATCACGTTCAGGGATACGTGAGCCATAGAGGTACAAAGGATGATCAGAGATGACAGAGCGTCTAGTGAAAGTGATTTGGTGGGTTTTAGTGCTGGAAAATTTAAACCCATGTGTGGTGGCCCAATTGGAAACACGGTCGACTGCATGCTGGAGAGAAACTGTAAGGAGGTGACAGTCAGCGCCTGCACAGGCAATAGCAAAGTCATCAACATAGAGTGATGACCAAATATTTGATGGAAGACTAGAGGCCAAATCATTAATAGCAAGGAGAAAAAGTGTTGTGCTCAGAACACATCCCTGGGGGACACCTTCAGCTTGGACAAAGTCCGGGGAGAGCACATTATTAACCCGAACACGGAAATGCCTGTCAGTTAAAAAGTTCTTAAGGAAGGATGGTAGATTGCCTCGAAGGCCTAAGGAGTGGGCTTGGGCTAAAATATTATACCTCCAAGTTGTGTCATATGCCTTCTCAAGGTCAAAAAATATGGCAATAACTGAGTGGTTATTCGCAAAGGCATTACGAACATACGTATCCAAGCGCAGTAAGGGGTCTATGGTAGAACGTCCCTTACGAAAGCCATATTGACGAGTGGAGAGACTGTTGTGTGTCTCTAAATACCACACTAAACGTCTATTTACTAGACGTTCCATTACTTTGCAAACTGCACTGGTAAGAGCAATGGGACGATAGTGGGAGGTTTCATGTCCCGTAGTGCCTGGTTTGCAGAAAGGGAGAACAATGGCGGATTTCCACAGCTGTGGAAGAACTCCTTGTGACCAAATAAGATTGTAAAGGCGTAATAGGACTGCAAGGGCTGACTGATGTAAATGTTGTAGCATACGAATATGAATGTCGTCGGGCCCAGCTGCCGATGATCGACAAGCTGAGAGTGTTGCCTCCAGTTCTTGAAGTGTAAAAGGCACATTATACTGTTCTTCTCTGAGAGAAGAAAAGTCCAAGGGTGCTAACTCTCTGGCAGACTTTGAGGAAAGAAATGAGGGGCATAGATGGAGTCCCTGAGAAATACGGACCAGATGATTGCCAATTTCATTGGCAACATCTAGTGGGTTTGCTATATCAACACCGGCAACCCGCAGAACAGGAGCCGGGTCAGGAGAATATTTACCACTCAGTTTTCGTACTTTTTTCCAGACTGCACTCATAGAGGAAGCAGAGGTGATGGTGGAGACATAATCTCGCCAGCAAGTGCGTTTAGCGTCACGGATGACACGGCGAGCGATCGCACGCTTCTGTTTAAAATCAAGGAGTCGCTCTGTGGTTCTATTGTACCGGTACCTGCCCCATGCAGCGCGTTTCAAACGTACTGCACGAGCACAAGCAGGAGACCACCAAGGCACGCATTTCTGAGAATGCCTGCTCGAAGTTTGGGGTATAGAATGAGAAGCTGCGGTGAAAACGGAGGATGAGAAGAGGTGTAAAAGCTCATCGATGGAGGACGAAGAAGGAACCTCTTTAAAAACAGTCAGGTGTGAGTAAAGGTTCCAATTTGCCCGATTAAATTGCCAGCGTGGGGTGCGAAGAGGTGGCGAATATGAAGGGGAAGTAAGAATGATTGGGAAATGATCACTGTCATGTAAGTCCGGGAGAACAGACCAAGTAAAGTCTAATGCGGCGGAGGAAGAGCAAACTGAGAGATCGATGCAAGAGAGAGTATGAGTCCGAGGATCAAAATGGGTGTGAGTACCTGTATTTAAAACATGGAGGGGGTGGGTGGCAAGAAAAGCCTCTAACTGAATTCCACGGGAATCACAGTGAGACCCTCCCCAGAGGAAATGGTGGGCATTAAAATCACCAAGTAACAGAATTGGTGGCGGTAATGACGAAACAAGGAAGGCAAAATCCGGAATAGATAATGCCCGAGAAGGAGAGAGATATAAAGAACAGAGCGTATACCACCTATGTAAGTGGATACGGGCTGCTGTGTAATGCAGCGAAGTATGAACAAATAGCTGATGGTACGGAATATCAGTGCGGAGAAGAAGGGCACTTTCATTAAAGGTCCCATCAGGAAAAGGATCTGAAGAATACAATAAATTATAGCCTGAGATGTGAGAAATAACAGCAGAGTGTAATTTTGGTTCCTGTAAGCAAACACCAACAGGGGCAAACTGGGAGAGTAACATCTGAAGCTCACCCCGATTACCCCTGAGGCCACGTATATTCCACTGTAAAAAGGCCATGAATGGCAATGATAAAGATACTTGAAATCCGCAGGTAAGGGTTCCTACGGACTAGGAGGGTTAGAAAAGTCCACATGCGGAGGCAGTGGAAAATGTTCAAGCAGCGAAGGAACGGTGCGCTGTGAAGAAAGGAGTTGCGCAGATGGAGCAGAGGAGAGAGAAAGAGCGGAAGGTGGATCAGTGTCCATTGATGGTTTGGTCTCTGCAATATATTCAGAGATTGCTTCAAGTGTTTCAGAATTCAGAGATGTCGTATGGGAGACAATATTGGGAATGGTAGGGGGAGGATGAGTAAAGATTGGAACTGTATTGGACTGTACCAAGGTAGGGGGGGGCGAAAGGGTGGAGGGAACTGGAGAAGCGTGGCAGGGGACAGAAGAGACAGGAACCTGGGAGGTGGCAGAAGAGGAAGAAACTTGGGAGGGAACAGGGGAGGAAGGTACATTACGAGGAGGAGGGTGAACCTCTGCACTTGTAACTGAGCCAGTGAGAGGGGAAGAACTAGGGACAGAGACAGGGAGGGTAAAATGAGGAGGTGGAAGATGGGTAGGAGGTGTTACCGGACCTTTTTTTGACTTTTGAGAAGTAGAGGGACGATTGGGAAGAGGTGTCGTACGAGGTCTCGTCGATACTGAGGCTTGTAAGAGAGAACTCGAAGAAGCGAGATTAGACTGAGGCGTTGAAGTAGGGACGTCTGAGCCGAGGACAGCAAAAGGATTAGATACAGGAGTGATTATGGGAGAGGTAACCACAGAGGTGGGTGTAGAAGATGGGATACCAGAAGTGGGGGGACGTTTTGAAACACGGGAATAAGAAACACGTGGGAGTCTCCCTTGGAGGCGGAGATGAGAAACTGCCATGGCATAAGGGAGACCTTCTGTCTCTTTGAGGTAACGGATTTCCCGCTCGTTTAAATAGACCTGACAACGGCGAGAGTACGAAGGGTGAGCCTCATGACAGTTAAGGCAAGAGGGAGATCGATTGCAAGACGTATTAGAATGGTCATCGGCACCACAGACTGGGCATTCGGCGATAGATCTGCAATATTTCGCTGGATGGCCAAATCGCCAGCAATTTCTACACTGTTGTGGTGTAGGGATCACCTTTCGAACTTGTAACCGATGTCCTGCTATATAAACTGAGGATGGGAGTTCTCGGCTGTCAAAAGTTAAACGAGCCACATTGCTAGGGTATCGTCTCCGCCCACGGGCAGGAAGAACGTAAGTGTCTACCTTGAGGATTGGGAGATCTTGGAGTTCCAGCTGTTCTAGAATGTCGGTGCCGCATGTCTGGAAATTTTGTTGAACTATGGTATGGGGCAGAATAACGGTACCACTACAAGAATTGAGGGAATGATGTTTTTCAAGGGTGACAGGAACAGTATCTATATGGGAAAGACGAGAGAGCTCACGAGCCTGGGTAGCATTCTGTACGGTAATGATGCGCGTACCGCTCTTAAGAGCATGAAAAGAAATATCTTTACCAACATGGCGTAGGAGTGCCTTGCCAATACTATGGTCAGAAAGATAGGCAGTAGAGGAAGTTGGTCGCAAAGTGAAGAATTTAGTCCACTGTTCAGTCTGAAACTGAGCGTGGAAAGGTAGTGAAGGACGTGTCGATCTTTTCTGAGAAGAACGAGAAGGTGAAGGTGGAGAAGTATCATCAGCAGGTAATTGTCGTTGACGTTTAGGCGTGGGACCAGAGTTGGTCCGACGTGGAACGGGTCGGCGATTTGAAAATTGCCGCACCGTAGAGGGAGAGGCCGGAAGCATAGTCAGAGGAGAGCGAAGGTCTGATAAATCGAAGGAGTCAGTCGAGGCCTCAGTACCTGAAGCAGGTGAGGAAACAGCACCGGCAATAGGTACAGAGGCATGAGGAATGTCTGAAGAGTGGTCCAAAGACGAGGCGGGGTCAGAACGGGGTGCGGTATCAAGAAGGGGCCCGGGGGTAAAAGGTTCATGGACTAGGGCTGCCATGGTTACCTGGAGTTTACCTGGAGAGTGTTTCGGGGGTCAACGCCCCCGCGGCCCGGTCTGTGACCAGGCCTCCTGGTGGATCAGCGCCTGATCAACCAGGCTGTTGCTGCTGGCTGCACGCAAACCAACGTACGAGCCACAGCCCGGCTGATCAGGAACTGCCTTTAGGTGCTTGTCCAGTGCCAGCTTGAAGACTGCCAGGGGTCTGTTGGTAATCCCCCTTATGTGTGCTGGGAGGCAGTTGAACAGTCTCGGTCCCCTGACACTTATTGTATGGTCTCTTAACGTGCTAGTGACACCCCTGCTTTTCATTGGGGGGATGGTGCATCGTCTGCCAAGTCTTTTGCTTTTGTAGTGAGTGATTTTCGTGTGCAAGTTCGGTACTAGTCCCTCTAGGATTTTCCAGGTGTATATAATCATGTATCTCTCCCTCCTGCGTTCCAGGGAATACAGGTTTAGAAACCTCAAGCGCTCCCAGTAATTGAGGTGTTTTATCTCCGTTATGCGCGCCGTGAAAGTTCTCTGTACATTTTCTAGGTCGGCAATTTCACCTGCCTTGAAAGGTTTCTTTTTGTTTTTAAGAAAAAAAAAGAAGAAAAGAAAATAAAAATAAAAAAAAGAAAAAAAAAGGGGGGACCGGGGAGGGATAGTTCCTAGGAGGAATGAAAGGGCCAGAAATCTCCCTCCGCGCCCAAGAGGACTCGACACCGCTAGTAGCGCAGATGCAGCATGGAACCCGTGCCATACCCTACCCTTCATGCCAGTAAACCAGCAATCTGGGATAGCAACCTCACATCTGCCGATTATTATTATTATAATCAAAAAGAAGCGCTAAGCCACAAGGGCTATACAGCGCTGCAGGGTAGGGAAGGAAGCAAGGGAATTGGTTGGCAGGAGGGAGGGGGGATGATCAACAGGTTACAGAAAACAGCGGGGCAGGGGATAGTACGGGGGTAGAGGGTAGCAAGAGATACAAGTAGAAAGGGCTGAAAGTATCAGAATTTGTGAAGTAAGTCAGTCGTTGTCAAAAAGTCAATAAGAGAGTCCGGATGAAAGGTGGGTCCATCAGCGAGAAGGGAAGGTAAAGAGAGAGCAGCGGGGCGAAGACGACGACAGAGGTAAATTCTGCGTGCTCGTTGATAAAGTGGGCAGTCCAACAGAATGTGGCTGACTGATAATGGAGCTTGGCAATTCTCACAGAGAGGAGCAAGACGCCTCTCCATGAGATATCCATGAGTAAGACGAGTATGGCCAATGCGAAGACGGGAGAGAGTAGTCTCCCAACCTCGACACTGGTGATAAGAAGACGGCCAGTAACCTATACTCGGTTTAATAGACTGAAGTTTGTTGCCGAGCATAGTAGACCAACGTTGTTGCCAACGGGTGTGAAGGTGGGAAGATATTACAGCAAAATAGTCCGTACATGGAATACCTCTATAAGAAACTGGTAGGTCATGTACTGCTGACCGCGCAGCAGTGTCTGCCTGTTCATTGCCCTGTACGTCAACATGACCAGGGACCCAACAAAAAACAATATCTTTATGCTTAGTAAAGATGCGGCGTAGCCAAAGTTGGATACGGAGGACTAAGGGGTGAGGTGTATCAAATTTTTGTATAGCCTGTAAAGCACTAAGGGAGTCTGAGACAACCACAAATGATGACACAGGCATAGATGCAATACGTATAAGTGCTGTAAGGATGGCATATAATTCAGCAGTAAAAATACTAGCTGAAGATAGTAAATGCCCTTGTACGACGCTGTCCGGAAACACTGCTGCGAATCCTACGCCGTCAGAAGACTTAGAGCCATCTGTGTACACAGCAATGGCATGAGAATGAGAGTGAAAGTGGTCAAGAAAAAGAGAGCGGGAAGCGACCGTAGACAGTTGGGCTTTCGAGCAAGGGAGGGAGAAAGAACAGACTCGAACAGCTGGAACTTCCCAGGGGGGTAGGGAAAAGTGAGATGCTACATGTACATAGAAAGGTGGTAGTTGAAGAGAAGACAAGAGCGAATGAAGGCGAAGAGAGAAGGGACGGAGTAAGCAGGGGCGGCGAACAAATAAAGAATGTCTACTAATATCAGTGACCATTCTATAAATGGAAGGATTGCGGAGATCATGAGAGCGTACATAGTAGCGCAGGCAATGGGCATCACGGCGATCGGATAAGGATGGAACGTTCGCTTCTGCATAGAGGCTTTCGACAGGGGAAGAGCGAAAAGCACCAAGGCATAAACGTAATCCTTGGTGATGAATGGGGTTAAGGCTAGAGAGAGTAGCAGGAGATGCCGCTGAATAGATCTGGTCACCCTAATCAAGTTTCGATAAAATAAGGGGGGCATGTAGGGGAAGGAGGGTTCGACGATCAGCTCCCCACGAAAGATGAGCAAGGGTTTTAAGAAGGTTCAGCCGGCTGTGACAAGTTGCCTTCAGAGAGGTAATGTGAGGTTTCCAGGATAACCTACGATCAAAGAGGAGGCCCAGAAACTTGACTGTATCACGTTCAGGGATACGTGAGCCATAGAGGTACAAAGGATGATCAGAGATGACAGAGCGTCTAGTGAAAGTGATTTGGTGGGTTTTAGTGCTGGAAAATTTAAACCCATGTGTGGTGGCCCAATTGGAAACACGGTCGACTGCATGCTGGAGAGAATCTGTAAGGAGGTGACAGTCAGCGCCTGCACAGGCAATAGCGAAGTCATCAACATAGAGTGATGACCAAATATTTGATGGAAGACTAGAGGCCAAATCATTAATAGCAAGGAGAAAAAGTGTTGTGCTCAGAACACATCCCTGGGGGACACCTTCAGCTTGGACAAAGTCCGGGGAGAGCACATTATTAACCCGAACACGGAAATGCCTGTCAGTTAAAAAGTTCTTAAGGAAGGATGGTAGATTGCCTCGAAGGCCTAAGGAGTGGGCTTGGGCTAAAATATTATACCTCCAAGTTGTGTCATATGCCTTCTCAAGGTCAAAAAATATGGCAATAACTGAGTGGTTATTCGCAAAGGCATTACGAACATACGTATCCAAGCGCAGTAAGGGGTCTATGGTAGAACGTCCCTTACGAAAGCCATATTGACGAGTGGAGAGACTGTTGTGTGTCTCTAAATACCACACTAAACGTCTATTTACTAGACGTTCCATTACTTTGCAAACTGCACTGGTAAGAGCAATGGGACGATAGTGGGAGGTTTCATGTCCCGTAGTGCCTGGTTTGCGGAAAGGGAGAACAATGGCGGATTTCCACAGCTGTGGAAGAACTCCTTGTGACCAAATAAGATTGTAAAGGCGTAATAGGACTGCAAGGGCTGACTGATGTAAATGTTGTAGCATACGAATATGAATGTCGTCGGGCCCAGCTGCCGATGATCGACAAGCTGAGAGTGTTGCCTCCAGTTCTTGAAGTGTAAAAGGCACATTATACTGTTCTTCTCTGAGAGAAGAAAAGTCCAAAGGTGCTAACTCTCTGGCAGACTTTGAGGAAAGAAATGAGGGGCATAGATGGAGTCCCTGAGAAATACGGACCAGATGATTGCCAATTTCATTGGCAACATCTAGTGGGTTTGCTATATCAACACCGGCAACCCGCAGAACAGGAGCCGGGTCAGGAGAATATTTACCACTCAGTTTTCGTACTTTTTTCCAGACTGCACTCATAGAGGAAGCAGAGGTGATGGTGGAGACATAATCTCGCCAGCAAGTGCGTTTAGCGTCACGGATGACACGGCGAGCGATCGCACGCTTCTGTTTAAAATCAAGGAGTCGCTCTGTGGTTCTATTGTACCGGTACCTGCCCCATGCAGCGCGTTTCAAACGTACTGCACGAGCACAAGCAGGAGACCACCAAGGCACGCATTTCTGAGAATGCCTGCCCGAAGTTTGGGGTATAGAATGAGAAGCTGCGGTGAAAACGGAGGACGAGAAGAGGTGTAAAAGCTCATCGATGGAGGACGAAGAAGGAACCTCTTTAAAAACAGTCAGGTGTGAGTAAAGGTTCCAATTTGCCCGATTAAATTGCCAGCGTGGGGTGCGAAGAGGTGGCGAATATGAAGGGGAAGTAAGAATGATTGGGAAATGATCACTGTCATGTAAGTCCGGGAGAACAGACCAAGTAAAGTCTAATGCGGCGGAGGAAGAGCAAACTGAGAGATCTATGCAAGAGAGAGTATGAGTCCGAGGATCAAAATGGGTGTGAGTACCTGTATTTAAAACATGGAGGGGGTGGGTGGCAAGAAAAGCCTCTAACTGAATTCCACGGGAATCACAGTGAGACCCTCCCCAGAGGAAATGGTGGGCATTAAAATCACCAAGTAACAGAATTGGTGGCGGTAATGACGAAACAAGGAAGGCAAAATCCGGAATAGATAATGCCCGAGAAGGAGAGAGATATAAAGAACAGAGCGTATACCACCTATGTAAGTGGATACGGGCTGCTGTGTAATGCAGCGAAGTATGAATAAATAGCTGATGGTACGGAATATCAGTGCGGAGAAGAAGGGCACTTTCATTAAAGGTCCCATCAGGAAAAGGATCTGAAGAATACAATAAATTATAGCCTGAGATGTGAGAAATAACAGCAGAGTGTAATTTTGGTTCCTGTAAGCAAACACCAACAGGGGCAAACTGGGAGAGTAACATCTGAAGCTCACCCCGATTACCCCTGAGGCCGCGTATATTCCACTGTAAAAAGGCCATGATTGGCAATGATAAAGATACTTGAAATCCGCAGGTAAGGGTTCCTACGGACTAGAAGGGTTAGAAAAGTCCACATGCGGAGGCAGTGGAAAATGTTCAAGCAGCGAAGGAACGGTGCGCTGTGAAGAAAGGAGTTGCGCAGATGGAGCAGAGGAGAGAGAAAGAGCGGAAGGTGGATCAGTGTCCATTGATGGTTTGGTCTCTGCAATATATTCAGAGATTGCTTCAAGTGTTTCGGAATTCAAAGATGTCGTATGGGAGACAATATTGGGAATGGTAGGGGGAGGATGAGTAAAGATTGGAACTGTATTGGACTGTACCAAGGTAGGGGGGGGCGAAAGGGTGGAGGGAACTGGAGAAGCGTGGCAGGGGACAGAAGAGACAGGAACCTGGGAGGTGGCAGAAGAGGAAGAAACTTGGGAGGGAACAGGGGAGGAAGGTACATTACGAGGAGGAGGGTGAACCTCTGCACTTGTAACTGAGCCAGTGAGAGGGGAAGAACTAGGGACAGAGACAGGGAGGGTAAAATGAGGAGGTGGAAGATGGGTAGGAGGTGTTACCGGACCTTTTTTTGACTTTTGAGAAGTAGAGGGACGATTGGGAAGAGGTGTCGTACGAGGTCTCGTCGATACTGAGGCTTGTAAGAGAGAACTCGAAGAAGCGAGATTAGACTGAGGCGTTGAAGTAGGGACGTCTGAGCCGAGGACAGCAAAAGGATTAGATACAGGAGTGATTATGGGAGAGGTAACCACAGAGGTGGGTGTAGAAGATGGGATACCAGAAGTGGGGGGACGTTTTGAAACACGGGAATAAGAAACACGTGGGAGTCTCCCTTGGAGGCGGAGATGAGAAACTGCCATGGCATAAGGGAGACCTTCTGTCTCTTTGAGGTAACGGATTTCCCGCTCGTTTAAATAGACCTGACAACGGCGAGAGTACGAAGGGTGAGCCTCATGACAGTTAAGGCAAGAGGGAGATCGATTGCAAGACGTATTAGAATGGTCATCGGCACCACAGACTGGGCATTCGGCGATAGATCTGCAATATTTCGCTGGATGGCCAAATCGCCAGCAATTTCTACACTGTTGTGGTGTAGGGATCACCTTTCGAACTTGTAACCGATGTCCTGCTATATAAACGGAGGATGGGAGTTCTCGGCTGTCAAAAGTTAAACGAGCCACATTGCTAGGGTATCGTCTCCGCCCACGGGCAGGAAGAACGTAAGTGTCTACCTTGAGGATTGGGAGATCTTGGAGTTCCAGCTGTTCTAGAATGTCGGTGCCACATGTCTGGAAATTTTGTTGAACTATGGTATGGGGCAGAATAACGGTACCACTACAAGAATTGAGGGAATGATGTTTTTCAAGGGTGACAGGAACAGTATCTATATGGGAAAGACGAGAGAGCTCACGAGCCTGGGTAGCATTCTGTACGGTAATGATGCGCGTACCGCTCTTAAGAGCATGAAAAGAAATATCTTTACCAACATGGCGTAGGAGTGCCTTGCCAATACTATGGTCAGAAAGATAGGCAGTAGAGGAAGTTGGTCGTAAAGTGAAGAATTTAGTCCACTGTTCAGTCTGAAACTGAGCGTGGAAAGGTAGTGAAGGACGTGTCGATCGTTTCTGAGAAGAACGAGAAGGTGAAGGTGGAGAAGTATCATCAGCAGGTAATTGTCGTTGACGTTTAGGCGTGGGACCAGAGTTGGTCCGACGTGGAACGGGTCGGCGATTTGAAAATTGCCGCACCGTAGAGGGAGAGGCCGGAAGCATAGTCAGAGGAGAGCGAAGGTCTGATAAATCGAAGGAGTCAGTCGAGGCCTCAGTACCTGAAGCGGGTGAGGAAACAGCACCGGCAATAGGTACAGAGGCATGAGGAATGTCTGAAGAGTGGTCCAAAGACGAGGCGGGGTCAGAACGGGGTGCGGTATCAAGAAGGGGCCCGGGGGTACCAGGTTCATGGACTAGGGCTGCCATGGTTAGGTTACTTCTTTCTTTTTGTTTTTAAGAAAAAAAAAGAAAGAAGAAAAGAAAATAAAAATAAAAAAAAAAGAAAAAAAAAGGGGGGACCGGGGAGGGATAGTTCCTAGGAGGAATGAAAGGGCCAGAAATCTCCCTCCGCGCCCAAGAGGACTCGACACCGCTAGTAGCGCAGATGCAGCATGGAACCCGTGCCATACCCTACCCTTCATGCCAGTAAACCAGCAATCTGGGATAGCAACCTCACATCTGCCGAGCTACCTCGGTGGACAAAAGAGAGGGCGGCCGGATATCCGCCACAAAGCATACCTCCTTCAGCCACCACCCCCGGAATCCGAAAGGTGGCTTCCAGAGATACACCCGTCGCCCAAAAGACACCCAAAGCTACTCCGGGATACCGGAGAGGGATCGGGACATCCCTAGGCAATCCAGATTCCACGGCAAACTACGCCACCGCCAAGAAACCTCAACGGAATGGGATGGACCCCGGTGTCCTTTCCCCCACCTAGGAACTAGCGCGCCTGTGGGAGAAATCACGAAGGCTAAAAAGAGGAAGGGCAAAAGGGAGGGGTGAGGAGGAGGAGGAGGAATGGAAAAAGGGGAGGATGGGGAGGATGGGATAGGGGAGGGGAGAATGGGGGGTAATTAGGTTCGGTCTGAGGAAGAAGACCGACAGGGCTAATTCCTCAGACCAAGAGCCTCTTCACCACGCCAAGGAGCCCCCCTTGAAGAGGTCACATCTGCCGAGCTACCTCGGTGGACAAAAGAGAGGGCGGCCGGATATCCGCCACAAAGCATACCTCCTTCAGCCACCACCCCCGGAATCCGAAAGGTGGCTTCCAGAGATACACCCGTCGCCCAAAAGACACCCAAAGCTACTCCGGGATACCGGAGAGGGATCGGGACATCCCTAGGCAATCCAGATTCCACGGCAAACTACGCCACCGCCAAGAAACCTCAACGGAATGGGATCGACCCCGGTGTCCTTTCCTCTACCTAGGAACTAGCGTGCCTGTGGGAGAAATCCCAAAGGACAAAAAGAGGAAGGGCAAAAGGGAGGAGTGGGGAGGAGGAGGAGGAAAGGAAAAAGGGGAGGATGGGGAGGATGGGATAGGGGAGGGGAGATTGGGGGGTAATTAGGTTCGGTCTGAGGAAGAAGACCGATAGGTCTAATTCCTCAGACCAAGAGCCTCTTCACCACGCCAAGGAGCCCCCCTTGAAGAGGCATGCAATTAATAATGAAAAAAAAAAAGCTAAACCCACAAGGATGGGGAGGGGGGGATCATAAAGAGCCTGGGAAATGGAAGGCAATCAGGTTTAGTTCAAGGAAGAAATGGTCACGCTCAATTCCTTAAATGACAAGCCCCTCGCTTATCAAGAACCCTTCCTTTGAGGGAACAATTTACAGAAGGAACTCTCAAGAGGACTTTGTAGCTACAGGACAGAAATACATTCTCTCTAAATTATTATAGGAAAATAATACTTCAGAAAATGTTAAATAAATTCAATATACTTATGACAAATACAGCTTTTTAAAATCCTTATTTACACCATTTACATATATCCCCAATCTAGTATTTTACACCTGCATTTCAGATTTTTATGACAAATGTATGTACTGTATGAGAATTATTGTAAAAAGGCTTATATACAAATTAAGAAATTATCTTTGATATCAAAGTCTATGAAGTATTACATATACACACATCCCAGATTGCACTAGAGCAAAAATAAAAATAATTTAAGTCATGTTCGTTAATTACCTCTTCAAGGGATGGTTTACACCACAATAAATAATCAGTTTTTGCAGCTAGGAAGATAAGTCTTAAGTAAATCGTGTGTGAAAAGCAGTAATTTAACTTTTATATACCTTACCAAATTATAAAAAATGCACTTTAAAGATTGCAAATCTTATTATGCATAGTACAAAACTGGCTGTCAAAAGTGACATGGGTCAAGAAGAGAACCTGGTATGAGTGGGTGGAGTCGAAAAGAATGGTATGGAGTTTGTACACAGGTTGTATATCTAATTGGCTCTCTTCTTATCCAGAAGAGAGCCAATTAGATATACAAGCAGTGCCACAGCACCTCAGCATTAAAAAATCATAATTTATTTTGCTTGCCTACTGTGTCAACACCATTTAGTATCATGACAAATTCTTTCAACAAACTTATTTGAAAGACGACGACCTGTACATAATGCAAATATGAATATACAGTACATTATTATATATTTATCCTCTCTGGTAATGTGTACAAAATAAAAATAGACAAGAAAGATATGGAAAGAGAAAATGGTTAGGGCAATTATTATTATTATAATCAAAAAGAAGCGCTAAGCCACAAGGGCTATACAGCGCTGCAGGGTAGGGAAGGAAGCAAGGGAATTGGATGGCAGAAGGGAGGGGGGATGATCAGCAGGTTACAGAAAACAGCGGGGCAGGGGATAGTACGGGGGTAGAGGGTAGCAAGAGATACAAGTAGAAAGGGCTGAAAGTATCAAAATTTGTGGAGTAAGTCAGTCGTTGTCAAAAAGTCAATGAGAGAGTCCGGATGAAAGGTGGGTCCATCAGCGAGAAGGGAAGGTAAAGAGAGAGCAGCGGGGCGAAGACGACGACAGAGGTAAATTCTGCGTGCTCGTTGATAAAGTGGGCAGTCCAACAGAATGTGGCTGACTGATAATGGAGCTTGGCAATTCTCACAGAGAGGAGCAAGACGCCTCTCCATGAGATATCCATGAGTAAGACGAGTATGGCCAATGCGAAGACGGGAGAGAGTAGTCTCCCAACCTCGACACTGGTGATAAGAAGACGGCCAGTAACCTATACTCGGTTTAATAGACTGAAGTTTGTTGCCGAGCATAGTAGACCAACGTTGTTGCCAACGGGTGTGAAGGTGGGAAGATATTACAGCAAAATAGTCCGTACATGGAATACCTCTATAAGAAACTGGTAGGTCATGTACTGCTGACCGCGCAGCAGTGTCTGCCTGTTCATTGCCCTGTACGTCAACATGACCAGGGACCCAACAAAAAACAATATCTTTATGCTTAGTAAAGATGCGGCGTAGCCAAAGTTGGATACGGAGGACTAAGGGGTGAGGTGTATCAAATTTTTGTATAGCCTGTAAAGCACTAAGGGAGTCTGAGACAACCACAAATGATGACACAGGCATAGATGCAATACGGATAAGTGCTGTAAGGATGGCATATAATTCAGCAGTAAAAATACTAGCTGAAGATAGTAAATGCCCTTGTACGACGCTGTCCGGAAACACTGCTGCGAATCCTACGCCGTCAGAAGACTTAGAGCCATCTGTGTACACAGCAATGGCATGAGAATGAGAGTGAAAGTGGTCAAGAAAAAGAGAGCGGGAAGCGACCGTAGACATTTGGGCTTTCGAGCAAGGGAGGGAGAAAGAACAGACTCGAACAGCTGGAACTTCCCAGGGGGGTAGGGAAAAGTGTGATGCTACATGTACATAGAAAGGTGGTAGTTGAAGAGAAGACAAGAGCGAATGAAGGCGAAGAGAGAAGGGACGGAGTAAGCAGGGGCGGCGAACAAATAAAGAATGTCTACTAATATCAGTGACCATTCTATAAATGGAAGGATTGCGGAGATCATGAGAGCGTACATAGTAGCGCAGGCAATGGGCATCACGGCGATCGGATAAGGATGGAACGTTCGCTTCTGCATAGAGGCTTTCGACAGGGGAAGAGCGAAAAGCACCAAGGCATAAACGTAATCCTTGGTGATGAATGGGGTTAAGGCTAGAGAGAGTAGCAGGAGATGCCGCTGAATAGATCTGGTCACCATAATCAAGTTTCGATAAAATAAGGGTGGAATGTAGGTGAAGGAGGGTTCGACGATCAGCTCCCCACGAAAGATGAGCAAGGGTTTTAAGAAGGTTCAGCCGGCTGTGACAAGTTGCCTTCAGAGAGGTAATGTGAGGTTTCCAGGATAACCTACGATCAAAGAGGAGGCCCAGAAACTTGACTGTATCACGTTCAGGGATACGTGAGCCATAGAGGTACAAAGGATGATCAGAGATGACAGAGCGTCTAGTGAAAGTGATTTGGTGGGTTTTAGTGCTGGAAAATTTAAACCCATGTGTGGTGGCCCAATTGGAAACACGGTCGACTGCATGCTGGAGAGAAACTGTAAGGAGGTGACAGTCAGCGCCTGCACAGGCAATAGCGAAGTCATCAACATAGAGTGATGACCAAATATTTGATGGAAGACTAGAGGCCAAATCATTAATAGCAAGGAGAAAAAGTGTTGTGCTCAGAACACATCCCTGGGGGACACCTTCAGCTTGGACAAAGTCCGGGGAGAGCACATTATTAACCCGAACACGGAAATGCCTGTCAGTTAAAAAGTTCTTAAGGAAGGATGGTAGATTGCCTCGAAGGCCTAAGGAGTGGGCTTGGGCTAAAATATTATACCTCCAAGTTGTGTCATATGCCTTCTCAAGATCAAAAAATATGGCAATAACTGAGTGGTTATTCGCAAAGGCATTACGAACATACGTATCCAAGCGCAGTAAGGGGTCTATGGTAGAACGTCCCTTACGAAAGCCATATTGACGAGTGGAGAGACTGTTGTGTGTCTCTAAATACCACACTAAACGTCTATTTACTAGACGTTCCATTACTTTGCAAACTGCACTGGTAAGAGCAATGGGACGATAGTGGGAGGTTTCATGTCCCGTAGTGCCTGGTTTGCGGAAAGGGAGAACAATGGCGGATTTCCACAGCTGTGGAAGAACTCCTTGTGACCAAATAAGATTGTAAAGGCGTAATAGGACTGCAAGGGCTGACTGATGTAAATGTTGTAGCATACGAATATGAATGTCGTCGGGCCCAGCTGCCGATGATCGACAAGCTGAGAGTGTTGCCTCCAGTTCTTGAAGTGTAAAAGGCACATTATACTGTTCTTCTCTGAGAGAAGAAAAGTCCAAGGGTGCTAACTCTCTGGCAGACTTTGAGGAAAGAAATGAGGGGCATAGATGGAGTCCCTGAGAAATACGGACCAGATGATTGCCAATTTCATTGGCAACATCTAGTGGGTTTGCTATATCAACACCGGCAACCCGCAGAACAGGAGCCGGGTCAGGAGAATATTTACCACTCAGTTTTCGTACTTTTTTCCAGACTGCACTCATAGAGGAAGCAGAGGTGATGGTGGAGACATAATCTCGCCAGCAAGTGCGTTTAGCGTCACGGATGACACGGCGAGCGATCGCACGCTTCTGTTTAAAATCAAGGAGTCGCTCTGTGGTTCTATTGTACCGGTACCTGCCCCATGCAGCGCGTTTCAAACGTACTGCACGAGCACAAGCAGGAGACCACCAAGGCACGCATTTCTGAGAATGCCTGCTCGAAGTTTGGGGTATAGAATGAGAAGCTGCGGTGAAAACGGAGGATGAGAAGAGGTGTAAAAGCTCATCGATGGAGGACGAAGAAGGAACCTCTTTAAAAACAGTCAGGTGTGAGTAAAGGTTCCAATTTGCCCGATTAAATTGCCAGCGTGGGGTGCGAAGAGGTGACGAATATGAAGGGGAAGTAAGAATGATTGGGAAATGATCACTGTCATGTAAGTCCGGGAGAACAGACCAAGTAAAGTCTAATGCGGCGGAGGAAGAGCAAACTGAGAGATCGATGCAAGAGAGAGCATGAGTCCGAGGATCAAAATGGGTGTGAGTACCTGTATTTAAAACATGGAGGGGGTGGGTGGCAAGAAAAGCCTCTAACTGAATTCCACGGGAATCACAGTGAGACCCTCCCCAGAGGAAATGGTGGGCATTAAAATCACCAAGTAACAGAATTGGTGGCGGTAATGACGAAACAAGGAAGGCAAAATCCGGAATAGATAATGCCCGAGAAGGAGAGAGATATAAAGAACAGAGCGTATACCACCTATGTAAGTGGATACGGGCTGCTGTGTAATGCAGCGAAGTATGAACAAATAGCTGATGGTACGGAATATCAGTGCGGAGAAGAAGGGCACTTTCATTAAAGGTCCCATCAGGAAAAGGATCTGAAGAATACAATAAATTATAGCCTGAGATGTGAGAAATAACAGCAGAGTGTAATTTTGGTTCCTGTAAGCAAACACCAACAGGGGCAAACTGGGAGAGTAACATCTGAAGCTCACCCCGATTACCCCTGAGGCCACGTATATTCCACTGTAAAAAGGCCATGAATGGCAATGATAAGGATACTTGAAATCCGCAGGTAAGGGTTCCTACGGACTAGGAGGGTTAGAAAAGTCCACATGCGGAGGCAGTGGAAAATGTTCAAGCAGCGAAGGAACGGTGCGCTGTGAAGAAAGGAGTTGCGCAGATGGAGCAGAGGAGAGAGAAAGAGCGGAAGGTGGATCAGTGTCCATTGATGGTTTGGTCTCTGCAATATATTCAGAGATTGCTTCAAGTGTTTCAGAATTCAGAGATGTCGTATGGGAGACAATATTGGGAATGGTAGGGGGAGGATGAGTAAAGATTGGAACTGTATTGGACTGTACCAAGGTAGGGGGGGGGCGAAAGGGTGGAGGGAACTGGAGAAGCGTGGCAGGGGACAGAAGAGACAGGAACCTGGGAGGTGGCAGAAGAGGAAGAAACTTGGGAGGGAACAGGGGAGGAAGGTACATTACGAGGAGGAGGGTGAACCTCTGCACTTGTAACTGAGCCAGTGAGAGGGGAAGAACTAGGGACAGAGACAGGGAGGGTAAAATGAGGAGGTGGAAGATGGGTAGGAGGTGTTACCGGACCTTTTTTTGACTTTTGAGAAGTAGAGGGACGATTGGGAAGAGGTGTCGTACGAGGTCTCGTCGATACTGAGGCTTGTAAGAGAGAACTCGAAGAAGCGAGATTAGACTGAGGCGTTGAAGTAGGGACGTCTGAGCCGAGGACAGCAAAAGGATTAGATACAGGAGTGATTATGGGAGAGGTAACCACAGAGGTGGGTGTAGAAGATGGGATACCAGAAGTGGGGGGACGTTTTGAAACACGGGAATAAGAAACACGTGGGAGTCTCCCTTGGAGGCGGAGATGAGAAACTGCCATGGCATAAGGGAGACCTTCTGTCTCTTTGAGGTAACGGATTTCCCGCTCGTTTAAATAGACCTGACAACGGCGAGAGTACGAAGGGTGAGCCTCATGACAGTTAAGGCAAGAGGGAGATCGATTGCAAGACGTATTAGAATGGTCATCGGCACCACAGACTGGGCATTCGGCGATAGATCTGCAATATTTCGCTGGATGGCCAAATCGCCAGCAATTTCTACACTGTTGTGGTGTAGGGATCACCTTTCGAACTTGTAACCGATGTCCTGCTATATAAACGGAGGATGGGAGTTCTCGGCTGTCAAAAGTTAAACGAGCCACATTGCTAGGGTATCGTCTCCGCCCACGGGCAGGAAGAACGTAAGTGTCTACCTTGAGGATTGGGAGATCTTGGAGTTCCAGCTGTTCTAGAATGTCGGTGCCACATGTCTGGAAATTTTGTTGAACTATGGTATGGGGCAGAATAACGGTACCACTACAAGAATTGAGGGAATGATGTTTTTCAAGGGTGACAGGAACAGTATCTATATGGGAAAGACGAGAGAGCTCACGAGCCTGGGTAGCATTCTGTACGGTAATGATGCGCGTACCGCTCTTAAGAGCATGAAAAGAAATATCTTTACCAACATGGCGTAGGAGTGCCTTGCCAATACTATGGTCAGAAAGATAGGCAGTAGAGGAAGTTGGTCGTAAAGTGAAGAATTTAGTCCACTGTTCAGTCTGAAACTGAGCGTGGAAAGGTAGTGAAGGACGTGTCGATCGTTTCTGAGAAGAACGAGAAGGTGAAGGTGGAGAAGTATCATCAGCAGGTAATTGTCGTTGACGTTTAGGCGTGGGACCAGAGTTGGTCCGACGTGGAACGGGTCGGCGATTTGAAAATTGCCGCACCGTAGAGGGAGAGGCCGGAAGCATAGTCAGAGGAGAGCGAAGGTCTGATAAATCGAAGGAGTCAGTCGAGGCCTCAGTACCTGAAGCGGGTGAGGAAACAGCACCGGCAATAGGTACAGAGGCATGAGGAATGTCTGAAGAGTGGTCCAAAGACGAGGCGGGGTCAGAACGGGGTGCGGTATCAAGAAGGGGCCCGGGGGTACCAGGTTCATGGACTAGGGCTGCCATGGTTAGGTTACTTCTTTCTTTTTGTTTTTAAGAAAAAAAAAGAAAGAAGAAAAGAAAATAAAAATAAAAAAAAAAGAAAAAAAAAGGGGGGACCGGGGAGGGATAGTTCCTAGGAGGAATGAAAGGGCCAGAAATCTCCCTCCGCGCCCAAGAGGACTCGACACCGCTAGTAGCGCAGATGCAGCATGGAACCCGTGCCATACCCTACCCTTCATGCCAGTAAACCAGCAATCTGGGATAGCAACCTCACATCTGCCGAGCTACCTCGGTGGACAAAAGAGAGGGCGGCCGGATATCCGCCACAAAGCATACCTCCTTCAGCCACCACCCCCGGAATCCGAAAGGTGGCTTCCAGAGATACACCCGTCGCCCAAAAGACACCCAAAGCTACTCCGGGATACCGGAGAGGGATCGGGACATCCCTAGGCAATCCAGATTCCACGGCAAACTACGCCACCGCCAAGAAACCTCAACGGAATGGGATGGACCCCGGTGTCCTTTCCCCCACCTAGGAACTAGCGCGCCTGTGGGAGAAATCACGAAGGCTAAAAAGAGGAAGGGCAAAAGGGAGGGGTGAGGAGGAGGAGGAGGAATGGAAAAAGGGGAGGATGGGGAGGATGGGATAGGGGAGGGGAGAATGGGGGGTAATTAGGTTCGGTCTGAGGAAGAAGACCGACAGGGCTAATTCCTCAGACCAAGAGCCTCTTCACCACGCCAAGGAGCCCCCCTTGAAGAGGTCACATCTGCCGAGCTACCTCGGTGGACAAAAGAGAGGGCGGCCGGATATCCGCCACAAAGCATACCTCCTTCAGCCACCACCCCCGGAATCCGAAAGGTGGCTTCCAGAGATACACCCGTCGCCCAAAAGACACCCAAAGCTACTCCGGGATACCGGAGAGGGATCGGGACATCCCTAGGCAATCCAGATTCCACGGCAAACTACGCCACCGCCAAGAAACCTCAACGGAATGGGATCGACCCCGGTGTCCTTTCCTCTACCTAGGAACTAGCGTGCCTGTGGGAGAAATCCCAAAGGACAAAAAGAGGAAGGGCAAAAGGGAGGAGTGGGGAGGAGGAGGAGGAAAGGAAAAAGGGGAGGATGGGGAGGATGGGATAGGGGAGGGGAGATTGGGGGGTAATTAGGTTCGGTCTGAGGAAGAAGACCGATAGGTCTAATTCCTCAGACCAAGAGCCTCTTCACCACGCCAAGGAGCCCCCCTTGAAGAGGCATGCAATTAATAATGAAAAAAAAAAGCTAAACCCACAAGGATGGGGAGGGGGGGATCATAAAGAGCCTGGGAAATGGAAGGCAATCAGGTTTAGTTCAAGGAAGAAATGGTCACGCTCAATTCCTTAAATGACAAGCCCCTCGCTTATCAAGAACCCTTCCTTTGAGGGAACAATTTACAGAAGGAACTCTCAAGAGGACTTTGTAGCTACAGGACAGAAAGAATACATTCTCTCTAAATTATTATAGGAAAATAATACTTCAGAAAATGTTAAATAAATTCAATATACTTATGACAAATACAGCTTTTTAAAATCCTTATTTACACCATTTACATATATCCCCAATCTAGTATTTTACACCTGCATTTCAGATTTTTATGACAAATGTATGTACTGTATGAGAATTATTGTAAAAAGGCTTATATACAAATTAAGAAATTATCTTTGATATCAAAGTCTATGAAGTATTACATATACACACATCCCAGATTGCACTAGAGCAAAAATAAAAATAATTTAAGTCATGTTCGTTAATTACCTCTTCAAGGGATGGTTTACACCACAATAAATAATCAGTTTTTGCAGCTAGGAAGATAAGTCTTAAGTAAATCGTGTGTGAAAAGCAGTAATTTAACTTTTATATACCTTACCAAATTATAAAAAATGCACTTTAAAGATTGCAAATCTTATTATGCATAGTACAAAACTGGCTGTCAAAAGTGACATGGGTCAAGAAGAGAACCTGGTATGAGTGGGTGGAGTCGAAAAGAATGGTATGGAGTTTGTACACAGGTCGTATATCTAATTGGCTCTCTTCTTATCCAGAAGAGAGCCAATTAGATATACAAGCAGTGCCACAGCACCTCAGCATTAAAAAATCATAATTTATTTTGCTTGCCTACTGTGTCAACACCATTTAGTATCATGACAAATTCTTTCAACAAACTTATTTGAAAGACGACGACCTGTACATAATGCAAATATGAATATACAGTACATTATTATATATTTATCCTCTCTGGTAATGTGTACAAAATAAAAATAGACAAGAAAGATATGGAAAGAGAAAATGGTTAGGGCAAACATGGAAATTAAAGTGTACTCACAAATTTTATGATTAAAAAAATTTGGCAAGGTGTGGCAGCAACCAAGTTGCAATGCCATGCAAAATATACTGGAAAAATAAATCAAGGCCCTTCATATAGTAGTACTTACAAGAGGTCCATCAAGACTATTTGTTTTAATACAGCGTAGGATAAGTACTCAGCTAAGAAAAGAAGGCCCATTAAAAGTAAAATTAGCCAGTATCCAGTTATAGGTAGGAAACTTCTGATGCTAAGGAAAATGGGAATAACATTTTATACTGAATTTAAAATTCCACTAATCAATTTCCCACAATTCAGAATAAGTGCTTTGTGTCCTCTTTTTTTTTTTTTTTTAAATATTATGGTTAGATAAATACCTTGTGTTAGAAAGGAAAATACAGATTCTGTTGCAATACTGAAAGATGAGCTTTCTTAAAAGGCAGAGAAAAATACTAACATGTCAAGAAAATATAAGTCATTGCACATGGAAATTAAAAATCTTGATTCAAGTTATAATTACCAGTGCAAACTAACATTTGCTTTACATCAGTGAAATATATAAATATATATTTATAAAACTTGCTGGAACATGAAGTACGATATCCACAAAAATATATACAGTATGTAGACCTACACAGTATAATATTTAGTGCTTAGTGTAGAAATGCCTATTTTCTTCATTTAAGTGGTTTTTGTACACTTCTTAATACTAGTATGAATGAGACTTGTCTCTCAAATTTTTGAAACCTGATGCATTCATTAAAATTTTTAATTCAGTATCAGGTAGTCCCAAGCACTGCAAACATTGCTTACTGGTTGGTATTAAACAACCAGAACTTGCTGCAAACACTGTAATCTTATAGAACTTAAATGACATTAGAGTGCACCTAGCACAAAGACAGAGCAATAAATTCTTTGAAATTCTTTCAATGTACCACAGTAAATACAAGACAAATCTAACATGCCGCATAAATATCTAGGACCTTAATCATAATCACTGGGGTTTTATGTAACTGCTACCTAGGATCCTCAAATGTTCCACATAAATACGATAATATAAGGTATTGCCTATAGTACAAGCAAACTAAACATCCTATAGTTAAAAAAATGCCTTAAACTATACAATATTTATGTACTATGCAGAAAATAGTCTTGGACAAATTGTATTTTAAGACTTGCTTATCAAATCTCATATGCTGAGTTTACCCTTACAATTCATATTTAAGTTGCCTGAAGGAAAATTAATTCTTCCGGTGACTAGGGGTCTATCTGACAAAAACTCAAAATTTAACTCGTGCTATAGACCTTAACCCATAGTAGCATAACACCGAGATGTACTCTTGATGGCTAAGTAACACTTGAGTATTTCTTGCAGGCAACAGCTGTACAAAAATAAAAGCATGCAAGTTTGAATAAAATGTTTTTACCATTTTATTAACATTAAACTACTACATTTGTTATCCCTCTGTTGTGAGGATGCCTTTCTGTTAACATATTGTATATAAAATACAGTAAGAGATAAAATATCTATTCAAGTTCCATTAAGTTAAACAGGCAATATTAGAGATCCTTAATCTCTCTTATTTGACAAAATTTACTCAAGTTCAAAAGGAAAAGGAA
Source organism: Cherax quadricarinatus (assembly GCF_038502225.1). Lineage (NCBI taxonomy): Eukaryota > Metazoa > Arthropoda > Malacostraca > Decapoda > Parastacidae > Cherax > Cherax quadricarinatus. The sequence continues at coordinate 16,197,906 of NC_091359.1, read as the reverse complement.
ATCTCAAATTTTGTCCAAAATACACAAATGTAATGTCTTCTCATTTCAATTACACCAAAAGAAATAAGCAAAGTTCATGAGCCAAAGTACTAAGATAAAATTACACCTATCAAATACTTGTCCTTAAATTTACTAGTCAGCATCTAACACCAGACATTACAGCACAACCGGGACTTCAACTTCACATTGTATTTCAAATGTGAACTACTCTTGGGAATTTTTGAACAGTGAATACTGTACATGCCATTATTTTATATACAGTACCTTCCAGAATCATAATTAAAAGTTGATTTCTGAAAACCTGTTTTTTTTTTTTTATAAAATCAAATAATACAAATTTTAAGATGACAATTTCCATACGTAAAACAAACCATACAAATCAAAATCTGGAAACCTACAAGAAATAGGACAATCTGGAAAAAGGAATGAACAATACAATTTACTTGAGGATTCTCATACTTTTTGAAGTTAAAAACCATTAAAAAATAATAAACCAATCCTCTTCACATGCTAAAGGTGACTTTGAAGGTAACGAAGGCCCTTAGATGGTGATCATTTCAGCAATGATAATGCAAATAAAACTTAAATTCAGCTTATACTACAAATAAAATTTTAATTCAATGTCTTCAATGTATTTAGATTTTTTTCTTCAAACATGACAGCCAACATACACACCAACATGAACAAGCAGAAAGAAGCTACACTACCTGGATATTGTTTTCACTCTTGCATCATTGTCACTCTTATTGCTCATAAAAAAAAAATCTACTTCATCAACTCTGCCAATTTCTGAAGGCCACATACCAAAATAACCATAAGCAGTCAACATTTGTAAAGAAATATGACTTTGGATATTTTTTACAATGGGGAAAAAATGACTGAGTACTCATAAAAATTGCAAGTAAAAAAATTTCTTTAAAAATAATCACGTCTACCGGTGACTTAATGCTATTAATTTCATATATTATAGGCATTACAATATACTGCATCCATAAATGACATTTTTATAACCCAATATAGTAATTAACAAAAGCTGCTTTATGACGAGTATCATCCACAGTTAACAGATTTTCCCTCTTTCCACACCCTTAAGTGAATTTTTCCATTATGAACTCTTCTTATCTCCATTAGTGTGGTGAACAAGAGTTGGGGTTTCTGCTGGTCGGGTGAAGTTCTTCCCTGGGATAAACTCGGCAGCATAAGGGTTCAAGGTACTCTGGAATACGAAATTCATTGTATGCATAACTTAAGTCTGTCACATTCATGCGGTGGAAGCACCTTCCTAACAATGACTGAAGGAAAAGGTTACAAAGATGATATCATACAATAACTACTTTATGAAGGAATTTCAATGCATTACACAAAGTTATTACAATAAGGCAACTCATTTTAGAATTCCACATTTTCACAAGAACCAGTTAAGCTAAATACAATACAGTACCGAGATACACAATTTCATATTAACCCTTAAACGGTCCAAAGAGATTGACGTTCAAATTCGTAGTGATACAAAAGTAGATCTACTTTTTTTTTACATATTTTCAAATACTATAACAAAAAAATGTAGATAAAAGTTTTTTTACACGCTTTCAAATGTAAAACAAAAAAGAAGATCTACATTTTTTACATACTTTCAGATGTTGAAAAAACGTATATATACGTTTGGACCATTTAAGGGTTAAATAAAAATATATACTAAGAAAATTCTGTCTTAAGAAATCTAAACCTAAGCACCAGATATACAGTGGACCCCCACCTTACGAACGCATCACGTTACGTTAAATCCGCCATACGAAGCATTTGAACGCAAAAATTTTGCCTCGCCTCACGATAAAAAACTCGCCTTACGTGATTCGTCCGGGATGCATCCCACATGTGGCCTCAGCACCAGTGTTTACAAGTCAGCCAGTGCGGTCACATCTACGCATACACTCGGTACATTTCACATTATCCCAGTGTTTTTAGTGCTTGTAACTGCAAAATAAGTCACCATGGACCCCATGAAAGCTTCTAGTGCCATCCCTGTGGTAAAAAGGGCGAGAATTAGTATGGAATTGAAAAAAAGAGATTAAGGAAATGTGTGCAAAGTGGGTTCAACTGCAAACCTTTAAGGATGAAAATCACCCTGACACAGCTACTGCAAGCAGTGTTGGCAACCTGTACAATGACAATGTTATGGCCCATTTTAGGAAAGTCTTGAAGGAACGGGAGGTACAGAGCTCTATGGACAAATTTGTTGTGCGACAGAGGTCCAGTGACTCTGGAGCTGGTCCTAGTGGCATTAAAAGAAGGGAAGTAACCCCAGAAAAGGATTTGCTACCTCAAGTCCTAATGGAAGGGGATTCCCCTTCTAAACAATAACTTCCACACTCTCCCTTCCTCCCATCCCATCAATCATCACTAGATCTTCAATATAGGTAAGTGTCATGTATTCTATTCTTAATAGAGTAGTAATTGTGCATGTCTTCTTCAGTTTGTGTGTATTAAAATTAATATTTCATATCATAAAAAAAAATTTTTCATACTTTGGGGTGTCAGGAATGGATTAATTTGATTTCCATTATTTCTTATGGGGAAAATTAATTCAGCTAATGATAATTTCAGCTTACGATGAGCTCTCAGGAACGGATTAATATCATAAGGCGGGGGTCCACTGTATTTCGTAAGCAACTTGATTATTTTGTTGTTAAACCTACTTCTTATATCATTTGTGGATGACTAATAGCAACAGACTGAAGACTGATCCTTATACAATACCACTTGTTATACTTGCCTATTCTGATAATACTCCATTATTGCAACTCTGTGCCCTTGGACATCACAATATAAAGTCTAGAATTTCTATCATATACACTTTCTGGTATTCTTATTAAATGGCATTACTGTTAGCAGACTGACAAGTACAATAATTAACAGTAATATACAACACTTACCTTAGCAGCTACAGTTTCATTTACTCCCATTTTCTGCATACTTGAAGCTAAACTAGATGTAGCATCATTTCTCATTCTGGAAAATAAGAATACAAACAAGAAAGTTTACAAAATTGCTTGGGTTGCCTACAGACATGTGGAGTTGAAGCCAAAGTATGATTAAAACTGCGGCAGTTACAAGTATGTACTAACAGAGTACCATAATAAATGGAACGCAGATGTGGCTGGTGCACTTCACTGCAAGATTTGAGGAGAAAATAACTAAGTAATTATAATCAGTGAGGTTAATGAAAGCTAACACAAGAAGAAATGGTAATGGAGGACTAAAAGAGCATACAAGAAGAGTTACAATAAGAAAAACAGGGAAAATATAAAGAAACGAGTGAGGTGGAATACACGAGCAAGTACAGGTCTCTCTCAACATTCGCGAGGGTTAGGGGATCAAGAGCCTCGCGAATGTTGAAAAACCGTGAATGTTTGGTGCCCCAATATATTGTAGGGAAATATATTACAATACTGCTTCCTTAACTTGTCGAACCATGAATAATCATAAAATACATGAAAACGTCATAAATTGTACTAAATATATACATGTTATGCTTTAGTAACGTATGTTATTTAATAACATGTTAATAACATGTATGTTATTAAATACCACAGACTCCACCACTGCCTCCACCATTGCGAGTCCCTACTACCCTCCCTCCGACCCCCGCAACTGGCAGCCAGCCCTCCCACCACTTAGTGTGGCGAGTGTTTTGTTTGTTCATTATTTGCTATTAAACTACAGAATAAATAATGTAAACCCATTCATGACTGCATATTGGAATGGCTATTCGGACAGGTATTAAACGGTGACATCATGTGTTTACTCTTGAACACAGCAAAGAATCGAACATTTCTGCTATTGCTAATAATAACAATAGTAGTAATAATAATAATAATAATAATAAAAATAGTAACAATAATAATAATAATAATAATAATAATAATAATAATAATAATAAATATGACATAACTGAAGAAGGAAATTGTACAAAAATACGAGGGAGTGGTTGACACATCGTCAGTGTGACTTTGCTATGCTGGAGTGAACATTAGTCTCCCTGCTCTTCCAAACATTTCACAATAATTCAGTGGTTGAGGCAGTGGTATTTAATAACATATATGTTACAAATAATAATAGTACTTGTTATTATTAATAACATGTATTATTATTAACATGTATGTTATTAAATACCATTGCCTCAATCATCACTGCCTCTACCACTCCAGTCACACTCAATCTACAAGCACCAAACACAATGAATTATTGTGAAATGTTTGGAAGAGCAGGGAGACTAATGTTCACTCCAGCATAAACAAAGTCACACTGACGATGTGTCAACCACTCCCTCGTATTTTTGTACAATTTCCTTCAATTATATCATATTTATTATTATTATTTTTATTATTATTATTATTACTATTGTTATTATTAGCTGTAGCAGAAATGTTTAATTCTTTGCAGTGTTCAAGAGTAAACACATGATGTCACCGTTTAATACCTGTCCGAATAGCCATTCCAATACGCAGTCATGAATGGGTTTACATTATTTATTCTGTAGTTTAAAAGCAAATAATGAACAAACAAAACACTCACCACACTGAGTGGTGGGAGGGCTGGCTGCCAGTTGCGGGGGTCGGAGGGAGGGTAGTAGGGACTCGCAGGTGGTGGGAAACTTAAATATGATTTGGAGCTGGGAATTTGGTGGCTGGGAATTTGGCGGTTGGGAATTCGCGAATGTGTGAAGCCCGTGAAAGTTGAAAACGTGAATGTTGAGGGAGACCTGTACAGTATATCAGGAGTGCCTAGTAGTTACTGACAATGGCATTCAAGGATTGCTAGGCTCAATACAAAATAAAAGAAAATGGTATAAAAACTTAGGTATGGTATACATCAACAGTAAATCTTTTCAATATAATCCTTTCTACTATATGTAAATCAAGCAGAATTTTTGTAAACACTATTACAACAAACCATACCCCGGCCAGGATTGAACCCTTGGTCATAGAGTCTCAAAACTCCAGCCCGTCGCGTTTTGAGACTATGACCGCGGGTTCAATCCCGGCCGGGGTATGGTTTGTTTGCAATCGTGTCATTACGATTTCGTGAGTCACTATTACAACAAATTTCTTGGCATTCATCAATCCCAATTTTCCTTTCACATCATTACATGATTAGTTACCCTTCTAGCTTTATTCTTAGTGCACTGTGTATATTCTCTCTGAATATCAAGAGACCTAACTTAAAACACTGCTGAGTATTAAGATACTGTAACTGGTTCAAGAGTCTTTTTTTTCAGAAAGTACATGTATCACAAAAAATACAACACTACATTGTACACAAATGTATATATAAAAAATTTTTTTAGCACTGCCCTCTCCCACCAGGTTAGGATTACCCAGGAAAAGAGTAAATGCTCACCACCATTCATTCAACAACTGTCTTGCCAGTGTACAGATGTTGCAATTCAAACAGCCCTCCGAACTATAACATTCTCACCACTCCATCAGAACACAAACACAGTATTTCCCACCTCCAGAACCAAAGTCGGCTAAAGGCTTTCTCGAGTACCTTCATATATGCTATCTTGTTCAGTCCAACAGCATGTCAGATTCCTAAAACCACTTGTCACTGCTAGATGCTCAATTAAAACCTTCATATCCTCTCTCCAGCACTTCCTGGAAAGACCCCTAGCTATCTTTTCCTCTACCCAAGATTTATATACCCTCTTGGTCATCCCTTCTGCTCCGTCAACAACAACCCATCATCTAACTTTTCTAACTCCACACCATGTTCTAACGCCTATGCTTTGAATTCTTTCCATAAAATTTACACCACACACTGCTCTCAAACATGACACCTCCAACCTCCTCCTTACTGCAACATTTAACCCTTTGAGGGGTTCAAGCCATAGTTCTATGCCATGTCCACAGGGCCCAAGCTGTAGTTCTGTCATGAGCTCAGCTCACTCAAATAAGCTGTAAGTGGTAAATTCAGGTCTAGCTATAAAAGAATGGATCTATGTGGTAAGTGTGAACCACATAAAATAAATCCTGTAGCACGCAGTGCACAACGAGAAAAAAAAATGCGACCATGTTATTGGATTAAAACAGCGACTTTGTGGTTTCTTGGTCATTTGATAGAATGGAAGATATATTACAGAAATGGAGACGATTTTGATAGGCTTTAGCACTGAAATTGACCTCAAAGTAACGGAAATGTTCGATTTTTGCCAGTGCTCAAAAGTAAACAAATGACAGTCATGCGTCCAATACACATCAACTGGTGGGTGTAATATACATTCACAAAAGTGCTGATGTTATTTATAAAATTATTACAATATTGCATAACAGTAAATCATCTATTTTTTGGTGTGAATAAAAATTCTTTAAAAAATAAAGATGGAATTCATCTGTAAAGCTTGGAAACATAACTAATAAACAAAGGAAATGTCGTCTTAGTGCCAGGAATTCCTGCACTGTTTATTCTGGACCCTAATTTGAAATTGGAATATTTTTAACTATGTGAAATTGGCCAAATTACTAATTTGTGCTCAATCGATAAAATAAAAAATACTAGTGAAATAGCTAAGAATTTGGTCGACTGGAATAATGTAATTGACCTAAAATAGGAGTCAAAGTGGGCAAAATCGTCAATGTGTAAATATCGCTGACGCAGTAAAAATCGTGATAATGTAATTTTATAAATTTTCCGTCAAATTTCTTACTTTTTCTTTTATTACCTTCAGAAAAAGATTTTCTGCCATTTCATGAGAAAAAAATAACTTTTTTTATTTTTTTTTAAAGTCTTGGACCCTGTGGACACGGGACAGAACTATGGATTGGATCCTCAATGGGTTAAAGCCCTTTCCTCACACCCACATAAAAGATATACCACTAGACTTGCACATTCATCATTCTGCCTCCAAAGATAAACTTTCCTCTCCACAGATGCCTCAACACACCACCTACCTTTTTCCCTTTATCTATTCTATGCTTCACCTCGTCTTTCATAGACCCATTTGCCGATACGTCCACTCCCAAATCTCTAAATACATTTACTTCCTCCATATGAAGTGGGAGTTGTCACAGTTGCTCTTTGATGACAGTTCTTTGGGGAGATTCTGAAGAGAATTTTAAAGGTTGGTGGATGAATTTCAGAAGGGTTGTATTAAAGGAGGAAATTAATAGTAAGCACAGGAAAGAGCAATATGATGAGAGTAACAAATTTTAGGCAATGAAAAAATGGGTATGTGAAAATTTATATGTACATAATATATAAGCAAACTATAATATACACTGTACAATACAATACACATTTATGCACACCGTACCTATACGAGTACAGTACATATAGTATACAAACGGGGCCAGTCAAAACTCAACCCCATGCAGACTTTTCAAAGAAAATAGACAAAAATTCCATTTTATTTTGCTATACAAACATCATATTTACCCCTTTATTAGATTTACTGTCACTTGCAGGGAACAAGTTTGTGCAACTTCCACACTCATTCCAAGTATAAGAACGTTAAATCGTTCACTCAACAGTCTCGCACCATGTCCAATCTGAGTATTTTCTTGATCATCAAGACTCACAATCTGCCTTAATCCAACTTCCAATATTACTAGCAATCCTTTTGGGTGCCAGGATCAAAAATGATGAGAAGGGGAAAAATAAAGTAAAAATAGAATAGACAAGAAACTACAGACTTTAGCAACTGGAGCAGATGACTGTAGCAGCTGGTACAGATGACTGTGTGTAAGGGGATGACTTCTATGAATTGCAACACAGCCTCACTTGGGCAGCATGCATAATCTGAATATTTTTTTTTTACCCAACCTCAGATGAGTTATGAAATTTCTGTGCAATAAAATTGGAGGGTTCCAAGCAGAAACTACTACAAAAAACATGCTGTACAAGATGCTACTGTATATTACAAGACTGAGGATTTTGCTCAGATGGCCCCCAAGAAAGAAAATTTATAGAGATAAGCTATTATTTCAAAACATTAACAGTCTTAGCATTGCCATGTTTTCCATACTTAGAAAACAATGAATTTTAATAGTAAAAAGGCAGACTGTGCACACTACTCACTTCTCCTGCTGGTACTGATGGTAGTAGACAGTGTCACGTTGCTCTTCCTCCTCCAACATGCGACGGAGGAATTCTTCCTCGTCCTCCCTCAGGGTACTTGACTGTTCCATCATTACTTGGTTCACCTCACAGATCACCTATGTGATATGCATACATAAATCGTGATAACCAATGAGAAAATAAATACTGTGCCATCCCACTTACACCACACCAAAAGGACTGCTTTTTATACCAGTTCTCCAAAATCAGCTTTTTTACATCTTTTAAAAATTACAAAAGTGACAACAGCAACTTTCTTAACTTTCAAACCTCACATATCATATTTTCCGACATGCAAGGCACACTTTTTCCCCCACAAAAAGTCTAGGAAAATCACCCTGCACCTTATATGCTCAAGGTCAGGGTCATGGGTAGGCTTTGGGTTACGCTATAGCAGTTGTTTACTAACATTATGTTATAGCTGATTGGAAACATTGTCTGTCTCATATGACCATGTGCCGTATATGCCATAAAATACAGTAAATAAAAGACTCGACTCTTTTCCAAACATTATCTCTTAATCATTTTTAACAATAAACCACAATGAGCCTTCTCAGAGTTTCTGTTTAAACAATATTACCATAACATCCCTCATTATAAACAATTCACACAATTACATTTTATCAAAGTCTTCGATTATAATCTAAGACTGATAAAATGTAATTGGACACCGTAATAATTATTATGGGTCCATCAATTTTGTATTTATCCTGTACAGTCTGTAACCATTGTTGCAATAAAAGGTTTTCCTGCTACCAGTGTATTTACAGTTGTTGGGTCATACTACTAGTGACCAAAGTGATTTATTATATTCATGGCGAAATGCTAAACCCACAGGAGTCATACAGCAGGTAACCAGGTGTGTTCCAAGGAAGAGTACAGGTGGGCCCTGCTTTACAGTGCTTTACTTGACAGCATATTGCTAATACAGCGGTTTTCAATTATACCCAATCTTTATTTATTCAGACTTCCTACAATAAATACATTCACCACCAACTAAAAGCCAAGTACAAAAATATATTACGGAAAGTAATGTGTGTACTGTATATGCATTTTTAGGCCTAACTATATTGCTCATTTAATATAGGATCATGTAAACATGTTATCAGGCTTTTTATATGCATTGACAGTGAAAAAGGCTACGATTCACTTTACAGCCATTTTTGCTTTACAGCAGTAGCCTGGAACCTAATCTACTGTATAAGCAGGACCTTCCTGTAGCTCCAATTCATTTGATCAGCATGAAAGCCCCTACACTGAAGGGTAACAAAGTAACTTTTACCTTACATTTTTGTCATCTGGGTTAAACATAACCCTGCACTTCTACATTTATAATTCTTTTACTCACAAATACAAAACACTTTACTAACCTTTAATTTTGTAATTTAAAAGTCGAATTTCCTACCTAATAATGTTTTTCCTGTGTTTAACCCTTTTCCTGTTTTGGCCGTATATACACGTCTCATGAACAAGTGTTTCGGACGTATATATACTCAATAATTTTAGTGGCTTCAAATCAAGGAGAAAGCAGGTAGGCCTACATGTGAGAGTATGGGTCTGTAAAAAAAATCCTGCAGCACGCAGTGCATGAGAAAAAAAAAAACTCCGACTGGGTTTTTGGATTAAAACACTGAATTTGAGGTGTATTTTCGCATAGCGTTTATGGTTGTATTCTTGTTTTCTTGGTCTCATTTGATAGAAATTGAACGGAAATGTTCGATTTTTACCAATGTTCAAGATTAAGTAAATCACACCACATGTCCAATACACGTCAACTGGGAAGTCGTATTCTTTCACTAGTGCACTGACATTATTTATACCATTTTTACAATAATGCGGTAGTCTGCATAACAGTAAATATTCTATTCTTTGTGTGAATAAAATATTAAAATAGAAAGCAAGAGTAATATAAGAGGGGCCTAGAGACGTGACTAATGAATTGAGGATATGTTATTTTAGTGCCAAGAATGACTGCACTGTTTATTTTGGACCCTATTTTGAAATTGGCATCTTTTTTAATTTGCAAGAAATTGGCCAAATTGCCAGTTTCTGACCACTTTATTGGGTAGTTGAAATCGGTAAATGGGTGGTTTCTTGAAGTAAAAAATGAAGTTCTAAAGAAAATAGCTATGAGTTTGGTCAACTGGAACAATAGAATTGGCCGAAAATAGGGCTCAAATTCAGCGAAATTACCGATGTGTATATATCGCTAAGATTGGAAAAAGATTCTATCATTTCGTAAGAATTTTTTTTTTTTCCAAAAATTTTGCAACAGAATGAGTTTCAGAAATGGGCTTGCGACAGTCAAAGGGTTAATATTGTTTGTTCTGCTGGTGAAGTTATACACTATGTTACATATTTGCTCAATGGCTTTCAAACATACTACTAAACTACTAGACTAATTGTTGTCAAAATGCCCATCATAAAATGGGCTCTGCAAAGTGTTACAATGTGCTATGCCTACATTGTTCCCTTAGCCTTGTATGTAATTTTTTATAAATAAATAAATAAATATATATATCTTTCTTTCTTTCAACACACCGGCCATATCCCACTGAGGCGGGGTGGCCCATAAGGAAAAATGAAATTTTCTCCTTTTACATTTAGTAATATATACAGGAGAAGGGGTTACTAGCCCCTTGCTCCCGGCATTTTAGTCACCTCTTGTATTTGATTTCCAATATTTTAATACCACCCCTCTCCCCAACACCCTGCATTTACTTCTTTTACAACCCCATCTATAAATATATTAAACAACCATGGTGACATTACACATCCCTGTCTAAGACCTACTTTTACTGGGAAGTAGTCTCCCTCTCTTCTACACACCCTAACCTGAGCCTCACTATCCTCATAAAAACTCTTTACAACATTTAGTAACTTACCACCTATTCCATATACCTTTTCTAAATCCATAAATGCAATAAAAACTTCCCTACCTTTATCTAAATACTGTTCACATATATTCTTCAATGTAAACACTTGATCCCCTACCCACTCTAAAGCCTCCTTGCTCATCCGCAATCCTACATTCTGTCTTAGCTCTAATTCTTTCAATTATAACTTTTCCTGGTATACTCAGTAAACTTATTCCTCTATAATTTTTACAATCTCTTTTGTCCCCCTTCCCTTTACATAAACGGACTATACATGCTCTCCGCCAATCCCTAGGTACCTTCCCCTCTTTCATACATCTATTAAACAAAAATACCAACCACTCCGACACTAGACACTATATCCCCCCTGCTTTTAACATTTCTGTCATGATCCCATCAGTTCCAGCTGCTTTACCCCCTTTCATTCTACGTAATGCCTCATGCACCTCCCCCACACTCACATCCTGTTCTTCACTCCTAAAAGATGGTATACCTCCCTGGCCAATGCATGAAATTACCACCTCCCTCTCTTCGTCGACATTTAAAAGTTCCTCAAAATATTCTCGCCATCTACTCAAAACCTCCATCTCCCCATCTAATAACTCCCCTACTCAGTTTTTAACTGACAAATCCATTCGTTCCCTAGGCTTTCTTAACTTATTTAACCCATAAACGGTCCAAGCATATCTACGTTCACATGTGTAGTGCTACAAAAGAAGATCTAAGTTTTTTTTACACATTTTCAAATACAGTGGACCTCCGCATAACGATCACCTCCGAATGCGACCAATTACCTAAGTGTATTTATGTAAGTGCATTTGTACGTGTATGTTTGGGGGTCTGAAATGAACTAATCTACTTCACAATATTCCTTATGGGAACAAATTCGGTCAGTACTGGCACCTGAACATACTTCTGGAGTGAAAAAATATCGTTAACCGGGGGTCCACTGTATAACAAAAAAAAAAAAACATATGCAACAGTTAGGTATCTTTATTTCGAAACGTTTCGTTTACACAGTAGGCTTCTTCAGTCGAGTACAGAAAAGTTGATAGAAGCAGAAGAGACTTGAAGACGATGTAATCAGTCCATCACCCTTAAAGTTTTGAGGTGGTCAGTCCCTCAGTCTGGAGAAGAGCATTGTTCCATAGTCTGAAACAATATGGAGTTGAAGTGACAGGATGGAGCCTTATATAGCGCCAGGAGGTGAGACATAGGTCACTAGTAGAACGCAAATGTTGGGAGGTCAGGTCCCTCTCAAATCCAGCCGTTCTCACTAGTAGAGGTTGTCGAAGTTGATTCCAGGTCTGTACCAAGATACCCTTGGGTTGCCGTGTCTGACAGATTGAACATTAAAATGGTATAAAATACCGACAGGTTGTTAGGTAAGACACATATGCAACAGTTAGGTATCGAAATAAAGATACCTAACTGTTGCATGTGTCTTACCTAACAACCTGTCGGTATTTTATACCATTTTAATGTTCAATCTGTCAGACACTGC
>NC_091359.1:16177911-16180411 GCF_038502225.1 Cherax quadricarinatus | reverse complement strand
CCTCTCTCTTTTTCTCCATATACTCTTCCCTCCTTGCATCACTTCTACTTTGTAAAAACTTCTCATATGCTAACTTTTTCTCCCTTACTACTCTCTTTACATCATCATTCCACCAATCGCTCCTCTTCCCTCCCGCACCCACTTTCCTGTAACCACAAACTTCTGCTGAACACTCTAACACTACATTTTTAAACCTACCCCATACCTCTTCGACCCCATTGCCTATGCTCTCATTAGCCCATCTATCCTCCAATAGCTGTTTATATCTTACCCTAACTGCCTCCTCTTCTAGTTTATAAACCTTCACCTCTCTCTTCCCTGATGCTTCTATTCTCCTTGTATCCCATCTACCTTTTACTCTCAGTGTAGCTACAACTAGAAAGTGATCTGATATATCTGTGGCCCCTCTATAAACATGTACATCCTGAAGTCTACTCAACAGTCTTTTATCTACCAATACATAATCCAACAAACTACTGTCATTTCGCCCTACATCATATCGTGTATACTTATTTATCCTCTTTTTCTTAAAATATGTATTACCTATAACTAAACCCCTTTCTATACAAAGTTCAATCAAAGGGCTCCCATTATCATTTACACCTGGCACCCCAAACTTACCTACCACACCCTCTCTAAAAGTTTCTCCTACTTTAGCATTCAGGTCCCCTACCACAATTACTCTCTCACTTGGTTCAAAGGCTCCTATACATTCACTTAACATCTCCCAAAATCTCTCTCTCTCCTCTGCATTCCTCTCTTCTCCAGGTGCATACACGCTTATTATGACCCACTTCTCGCATCCAACCTTTACTTTAATCCACATAATTCTTGCAAGTGTTAGAAAATGTTGAGAGATTGTTACTGGTGTGGATAAATGAAAAACAGATAGCATCTCACAAGCGATCATTTGTGAAAAGGCTAGGCAGTTGCATAACGATTTGGTAAAGAAATTGCCTGCAACTAGTGGTGATGTGAGTGAATTTAAGGCCAGCAAAGGTTGGTTTGAAAGATTTAAGAATCGTAGTGGCATACATAGTGTGATTAGGCATGGTGAGGCTACCAGTTATGCTGTGCGACAGAAGTCCAGTGACTCTCAAGCTGGTCCTAGTGGCATTAAAAGAAGAAGGGAAGTAACCCCAGAAAAGGACTTGCTACCTCAAGTCCTAATGGAAGGGGATTCCCCTTCGAAACACTAACACCTCTCCCCTCCTTCCATCCCATCAATCATCACCAGATCTTCATTAAAGGTAAGTGTCAATTATTTTATTGTTATTGTAATTATTCTATTGCATTAAACTTAATATTTCATGTAGTAAAAATTTTTTTTTTCATACTTTTGGGTGTCTTGCACGGATTAATTTGATTTCCATTATTTCTTATGAGGAAAATTGATTCGGTATTCGATGAGCTCTCAGGAACGGATTAATATCGAATACCAGGGGTCCACTGTATATACAGTGGTCCCTCGTTTTTCGTAGTTCTCGGGAATCATAGATTTCGGAAATCATATGGATATTTTCGTATAAACATGGGCTCACTAATCATAGGTTGACTCGCGAATAGTAGTTCGTCCGGGACGCATACGCACTGTGTGAGCCGGGGCGGCCTCCCTACCCAGCCAGTCTGGCATTGTTTACCAGTGAGCGGAGGTCCCCTCACGTGCTCCTACGAAATATTTCATAATACTCCACTCATTTTAGTGCTTGCAAGTACTAAATAAACTACCATGGCTCCAAAGAAAACTCCTAGTGCCAAGCCTGTGGTAAAGGTGAGAAATGTGATTGAATTTAATAAAAACATCATTGAACAATATGAAAGTGGCACAAGTACGGCTGAACTGGCCAGGATGTATAAGAAGCCCTACACAACCATATGTTCCATAGTGGCTAAGAAAAAGGAAATCAAGGATGCTGTTGTTGCAAAGGGGGTAACTATGCTGACAAAAATGAGATCACCAGTACTCAAAGATGTTGAGAAGTTATTATTGGTGTGGACAAACGAGAAACAATTAGCAGGAGATACTCTTATGACTTCGATTATTTGTGAAAAGGCTAGGTAGTTGCACAACGATCTGGTAAAGAAATTGCCTGCAAATAGTGGTGATGTGAGTGAATTTAAGGCCAGCAAAGGTTGGTTTGAGAGATTTAAGAACCGTACTGGCATACACAGTGTGGTAAGGCATGGTGAGGCTGCCAGTTCGGACCACAAGGCGGCTGAAAAATATGTGCATGAATTCAAGGAGTACATAGAGGCTGAAGGACTGAAACCTGAACAAGTGTTCAATTGTGACAAAACAGGCCTCTTTTGGAAGAAAATGCCAAAGAGGACCTTCATTACACAGGAGGAAAAGGCAATGCCAGGACACAAGCCTATGAAAGACAGGCTGACGCTCATGTTCTGTGCTAATGCTAGTGGGGATTTCAAAGTGAAGCCATTACTAGTGTACCATTCTGAAAATCCCAGAGTGTTCAGGAAAAACAATGTTATGAAGAGTAAA